>NW_024070208.1:31350451-31735616 GCF_014754425.2 Oryx dammah | reverse complement strand
CCCACACACACATACCCCCACATACACACCACACCCCCCCAACACACACATACACCCCCCCTCACACACACACCCCACACACACACACCCCCAACACACACACAGTTGTATATACAGTTGCTGTTGTTCAGTTGCTCAGTCATGTCCAACTCTGCGACACCATGGACTGTAGCCCGCCAGGCTCCTCTGTCCATGGGACTCTCCAGGCAAGAATACCGGAGTGGGTCGCCATTTCCTTCTCCAGGGGATCTTCCTGACCCAGGGATCGAACCGGGGTCTCCTGCATTGGCAGGTGGGTTCTTTACCACTGAGCCACCAGGCACGCCCAGAAAAGATACATAGACGTTCTATGAAAAGTAGCCAAAGCAAGAAAGGCTTGAACCAGGCAAAAAAAGGGAGGTGGGCCTGGGAGTTGGCAGCATTCGGTCAAGAAGAGGCTGCAGGCTTATCTTAACTAGCATTGCTTCACCGCTGAAAGGCGGAGGTGGAGGAAATGCAAGAGCTGTGAGCAGGGTGCTCCTAGGTTCCTCTCTGCAGAAACCAGCCAAAGGGACCACCTACCACTATTGCTGTTTTTTATTTTGATCCCTGGTTTCTGATTTCCACTCCTCTTGCCTAAAATTCAATACGAATCATCTCTGCAAACACCAAAGGAAAGAAAAAAATCAAACCATTCATTACTTCTCATCCTCACTGAAAGACATCTGATCAAACAGGCTGTGGGCGAGGAACCAATGACTCAACATTAAACCGTTTTACATCACTAAGTAAATAGGTTTAATAAGAAAAAGAGACACCAGTTACACCCAACCCCACAGGCCTTCTCGAAGCAAGCTAGGGGTGAGGGGGCCTGTGGAGGGCGCTTCCTGTCCAAGCTATCACCCAGGCTCCCAAGTGCACGTCAATTTAGGTCAAGTTCAGGTCACAGGACCCAAGTTCTGAGAATGCACGTTATCCTTACCTAGGTCTTCCCGCTATTGGTACAAGCAACATGGAAATGGCTCCATCAGCTTTCAAATGCTAAAGGTTTGAATTTTGGACTTCTTTTTTTAATTAAAAGAAAAAAAAATTTTAAACACCAAAAACATTTTATATTGGGGTATAGCCAATGGCAACCCACTCCAGTATTCTTGCCTGGAGTATTCCAAGGACCTGAGCCTGGCAGGCTACAGTTCATGGGGTCGCAAAGAGTCACACATGACTGAAACAACTTTGCATGCGTAGCCAATTAACAATGCTGTGGTTGTTTCAGGTGAACAGTGAAGGAACTCAGCCATACACGTACTTATGTCCTTTCTTGATTTCTGGACTTAACATTTCCCAAAGCTGCTGCTTTTTGTAATTTCTATAAGAAACTCCCTAGAATTGAGGAACCATCCTTCTCTCTAGCTCTAAGCTGGGGTACAAGTGCTCTTCATAGATAAAGATTGAAGCTTTCATAAAGTCCAAGGCCATTTGGGGCCCAAAGTTGATGTGAGTTGTTTTGGACCAGAACAAGTATAAGAACTGGAATCGCTGGAAACACACCCTGGAGGTGTGTAGTGGTACTGGGGGCTCTGGACTCAGACTTGGTTTGCTTAACTAATTAGCAAAGTGGCAAACCACTTCTGTGTCCTATGCCTTGGTTTTCTCATCTGTACAATGGGGATAATAATAGCACCCACTGCATAGGTTGTTATGAGAATGAGGTAAATGGGTATATGTTAAAGTGTTTAAGATAGTGCCTGACTCTTCATAAGCACTAAGTAACTAATAAATAATAAACCCTCTTAATGACTGCAATTATTATTACTGTTGAAGGTGAAAAGAGAAGAGGGGCGGCAGGATGAGATGGTTGGATGGCATCACCAACTTAATGGACATGAGTTTGAGCAAGCTCTGGGAGCTGGTGAAGGACAGGGAAGCCTGGCGTGCTGTAGTCCACAGGGTTGCAAAGAATCGGATATGACTTAGCAACCAAACACCAACAATTATTACTGTTAGTCACTAGGAACTTGCCCTTGTGACTTTCAGATTATATGGAAAGTGGACAGAAATATTTAATTCAAAGCATGAGTGAACATGTCAGAGATATTTCTTCTAAGGAACATGGGGTATGTTCCTAACTTGACAGCCCTGTGGTCTAGGGAGTCCAGAGGATCACCTTTCTGTCTGTCTCCTTTGTACGTAGCTAACTAGTCATGACACTTCTCAGAGGCTAGCTCCATCACTCATTCAGTTCAGATGGCGACTCCAGCCCGCCTGCCCCCGACAAGTCCTGGAGTCTTCTTCCAGTGAGATTATAGCAGGGGAAATACTTAAACCGTGAAGTGCAGAGTCATCTCATTTTAAACCAGAACTCCTGGTGAAAAGAAGCTAGCACTTCAGAGCCCTCCTGCCTTTCTCTCTCTGCAGCCCAGTCAGGTCTGGGGCTCACCTGGCTGTCTCCCCAGCTCTCAGAAGGGCCTTGTGCTTTCCTGGCCAAAACACCACACGCACCTGACGAGGCCGGGTCCCTTCTCCCTCTGCGCTTGGGCTGCTCCCAGCCCTGCCCTTGTGGCCTGAGTCCTCGGGAAGCCTCCTCCCGGGTCTGACCTAGCTCATCTCTGGACCGTGAAGGAAAGAGACGCGGCCTTGCACTCTGGCCAAGCCCCACTTCCTTCATTCCCTCTAGCTCCTCCCGAAGGCCATCGCAGGGCTCCCAGCAGGGCCCCGCTGTGTGGGTGGGATGGGAGGGCCCTGCAGGAAAGGCGGTGCTGCTGTGGGGCGGGGGGACGTGGTGGTGGTGGGGCTCCCCTGAGTCCTTGATGGCAGCTGGACACAAAACTGCTGGGGTCATCACATTCCTGCCCAGGTCTCAGAGTGCAAAACAGGCCCAGAGTGGAAAAAGTATCTGCGGGGCGAGTGAGCACTTGTCCACCGGGGAGAGCTGTCAGGAAGGCCCTGGGCTCACAGGTCCCAGCCAGGTCCTAACAGGAGGCCCCTTTCCCTCCCATCTCCCCTGCATTCCAGACCAGCCCCCCACAGATCCCTGCTGTGGACGGGGGTCAGCACTGTTTCCCTGCCGGCCTCCACCCGGGCTGCCTGCCGAGCCCACTGGTTCCCAGTCTGAGCCACCCCCAAGGTCTGGCCCCCAGCTCCTCAGTGGTCTGTTCAGGGTTCCCCAGGCTCACACCTGGATGCTGTGTCGGGGTGGAGGGAGGACCCAGGTAGGGATGGGTCCAGGACCCAAAGCCCCACTTCTGGAGGGTGCTGGGTCCCCACGGAGGTACTCAGGGGCGTCCCTGGAGACAAGGGTTCACCTGCATCTCCCAGGACGAGGGATTCTGAAACTCAACAGAGCGTCCCCTTCCTGAGGAGGCCTGGTCTGGGGGGAACCGTGGGGGATGGGGGTCTGGGTGGGAGTGGAGGCGGTGGGGTGGGGGCTCACATTTCAGGTGTGGCATACTCGGGTGCCCGCATCCTCATCCCGTCCTTCAGGCGGCTGCAGAAGTCCTCGTCCATCTGCACCCCCGGGTAGGGGGACCCACCTGCACCAGGGACGAGAGAACACAGGGCGTGTTACGGCCTCGGGCACGTGTGGGCCAGTTCAGTGTCTGTCTCCTCCGAGGTGACAGTTGGCGGTAAATTCCCAGGGATGGGAAGGGCCCTTGGCACACAGCACGGCCACAGAGCAGCTGGGTGGGCCCCGCGGTGCTGGGTGTCTGATGCCCCCTGCCTGGTTCCCAGGGCTGTCTGGTCAGGAGAAAGGCTGGCATCTGAGGGGTTCCCCCATCCAGAGAAGGAGCTCTAGACAAATCCTATCCTTTAGAGACTCATTTGTTGGGATTTTAACTCCCTACTTTCTTGTAAACCTCATACAGCATTGAGGAGGGACAGTTGCTGTGATGGGTCCGGGGGAGGGGGGTTGGGAGCCGGGACTGGGCGGGCTGATGTGAGGGTTGGGGGGGCTGCCCACGGGCCTGGAGGGCCAGAGGAGCCAGGACTTTGCCTTTTGCCAAATTTTCTGGGCAGGATCGCAGGGAGCAGCCCCCCTTGGAGGGATTTGTGGCTGGAGGTGAGCAGGCCTCCGTATCAGCCCCATCCCAGACCTGGAAGCTAGTGTCTCTCAGCGTTTGTTTGTCTGCACCTTGGAGTGACCGCAGCTGGGAGGAAGCAGCTGGGTGCGGGCGGCGCTGGCGCTGTGTCCCCGCGGGGCCACTGCGGCCGCCAAGCCGCTTTCAAAGACTGCAGGCAACAGGTGCCTGTCATCGAAAGCAGGGGAATGGATTTCCCACATTACAGGAAGCCAGGGATGTTACTGGGTGACTTTTATTTGCTCTGAGAGGCAAGTTTTTGGCAAAGTCTAAAAGACTTGGCTAGACCCGGCCGTTGGAGGGAGGCCTCGGAGCATTGGGTCCGCGTCTGCAGCCAGATGTGGGCGCCGGACTCATCTGGGAGCGCGGGCCTGGGACCAGGCTTGCAGCCACCGCAGTGCGTGTTGGTGGAAGCTGAGTGCACCCACACACAACCAGCATTTCTGCCATTCATCCTGTGCGAACTGGCTTCTGGGGCCAGCCATGCTGAACAGAGGCAGGCGGTGAGCTGAGCTTGTTGGGTGTTTCCTGGGAAATTCTGCAGGGTTTTGGGTGGAAGGATGCAGGGAGCAGAGAGGCGTGGGTATTAAAGAGTCTGGATGTTTGAGGACTTAGGACAAGGGAAGGGAATTAGGAAGACAGGGAGAGGGTAGCCAGATTGGCTGGAGGTAAGTGGGACTGGAGATTGTATCCTAGTCGGACCTCTCTCGCAGCCCCCTGCGTGGTTTTTTATTTTGCGGTCCAGGCGTGTATGGGCACACCGCTCTGAGCGGTTTTAGCGGCTGCTGCAGCCCAGGTAGCTCCCTAGAGGAGGCAGACGCTCAGCTCTGGGCAGCTGTCCCCTCTCCTCCTGCCCCCAGCCTCACCTAAGGAGAAAATCTCCCACAGCAGCACCCCGTAAGACCACACGTCGCTCTTGGTGCTATAGATCTTGTCAAAGATGGACTCGGGAGCCATCCACTTCAGAGGAAGTCGCGTCTGGAAAAGGGTGAAGGGAGGCCTTGAGCAGGAGGGCATGCAAACAAAGCACATTCGACCCGAGCACCCGGGGGTCACCTCCCAGATAACGCTTGGCCTTAAATCATTTCCCGGAGCAGCCACTGTTTCCTAGGACGGAGAGTGCACGTCAGCCTGAAGTGCGGCCCTGAAAGTGTGCTGTGTTCATCCCTATGATGGGCAGTAACTGTTTAGTAAGCCCTTCCTCTGTGCCCAGAGCACCCGACTCTGACTCTGTAAGAAAGCCGCCTTCCCAAAACAGCCTGCACGCCACGTGGACCTGGGAAAGAGCCCTGCGAATTACGGGGTTGGCCAAAATGTTCCTTGGGGTTTTTCTGTAACATCTAATGGAAAAATCCAAACAGACTTTTTGACCAACCCGATAGAAGGCGTCTGGAAAATCGATCATTTCCAGGAATTTTTCTTAACAAGGAGGATTTTTGAAAGGCATTCCTATATAAAACACAGGATTTTAAGAGTCACTGACTGGGAGGTGTGAGCAAAGGCACGGAAAAGAAGGAAGGTGATAGACAGTGTTTAGGGCCCTGAGTGACTGGTTTTGAAGTGGGAGTCCCAGTGGGTTCAGCCCTGTGGCTTCATAGGGATGGAGATTGACAGGGACCCTGGGATGAGTGGGGGACAGAGAAAGAGCAGGGAGAGCTGGGGAGAGGCTGAATGACGCACAGGAAAGAGCAAGACAGACACCCAGGTAGTTGCCACCTTTGCAAGTCAGGGCTCTCGAGGAAAGCCTGTTGTGTTTTTCTTTTAAAGAAACTGGGGGGGGCTCCCCCAGCGGGGTCCAGTGGTTAAGACTCCAGGTTTCCGACGCACTGGATGTGCGTTCCATCCCTGGTCGGGGAACTAAGATCCTGCATGCCTCGAAGTGAGGTCAAAGAGAGAGAGAAAGGAAAGAGACAGGGGAGCGTGATTCTCAAAATAGAATCCTGGGACTGGCTGAGTCCGCCGCACCTGAAGAGTTGTTAGAGAGAGGCACGTTCTCAGGCCCCACTCAAGACTTTGGAATCAGTTTAACAAGCTCTCTGGATGACCTGTGTGCTCACTCTGAGAGCCAGGAGCAGAGAGTGATTGTCTGGGCCCAGACCTGGACGTAATGAAGCCTTCAGGGTAAAGGCCAGAGGGGAGAGGACACGGGAGGTCAGCTCTGAAAGTGGAAATAGCACTTATCGCCAGAGACGGGAGGGAGGAGAGGCCAGTGTGAGCCAGCAGAGATGCTGGGCAGGAGGGCAGGGCCGAGGGGGATGTGATTTCCTCCCCAGCGCGGTCATTCGGACGGCTGCCCCCACCCTTTCCGGAGACGTGTACACCTGCCGAATCTATCACCCGGCTTTATCTGAGGGGAAGAGTCCAGGCTGTTCTCCCAGCTGCCTGGGGAACTCCCCCCAGGCAGGGGAGAGGAGGGGCTGACGTGGGCTCGGCAGGGCTACTGACCAGTGGTCAAGGGTCCAAGGGACAGGAGCTGGGCTGGGGACAAGGGAAGGACCAGAGGAGCAGAGCAGGGCCTCTCTGGGCCCCGTGTGAGGACCCGAGGGTCCAGAGGCTGTGGGGCCAGCCTGTCTGCACAGGCTGCTGTTTGGGGACCTCTGCCAAGGAAGTGTAAATATTTACCAAGGGCTTTGGTCTATGGTTTAGAAATGACAGGGCCCCAATAAGTCAAACAAACATCAAACTTTGGACTTACATCTCCTTTTCTCACATAGTCGGGGTTCTTATAAATATCCCGGGCAAGGCCGAAGTCACAAATCTTCACCACGTTGTTCTCAGACAAAAGTATGTTTCGTGCAGCCAGGTCTCGATGAATGCACTAGAGTAAAAACAGCGGCATCGTTGATGCTGTCTTAACCTCATCCAGAAATTTCCGGCACCTTCTCACTGTTCTTAACTCGGGGACTCATGTCACATGCTTCCTTTACATGAAAGGACCAACTTTCCGTGCACATGGGGTCGCCCCAAACATGAAGCACTTCTCTCTACAAATTCAGACCCCTTGGAGGCCCCCAAGTCAAGGAGTGCCCCGAATCCTCTCTGCCCCAGTGCTGCAGGATGGCATCAGGTAAACAGAGCTGGCCGTCCATTCTCCCAGGGAGCACGACTTCCCCATAGCCTTTTATCCTGAGCTGCTGAGACCAGATCACCACCCAGCTGGAGTCTCCTAGGAGGACTCCCCTGGGATGAGCTAACAGATGTGGAGCCGTGTACTCTGAGATTCTGACCAGTTCTGGAGGCATGCTAGGGGAAAACATGGCGCGTGGGCCGGGATCATCTGGTCTGAAGCCCAGCGAGCTCTTCCCCTGGAATCAAGTTCTACCCACTGGTACCCTACCCACAAGGCTTCCCTGGTGGCTCAGACACTAAAGAATCCGCCTGCCACGCAGGAGTCCTGGGTTTGATTCCTGGGTCAGGAAGATCCCCTGGAGAAGGGAATGGCAGCCCACTCCAGTATTCTTGCCTGGAGAATCCCATAGACAGAGGAGTCTGGTGGGTTACAGTCCATAGAGGTGGCAAGGAGTAGAACATGACTTAGCGACTAACACTTTCACTGGTGCCCAAGAGTCATTTCTCAAACCTCCTCACTCACATCCGGACAGACTAAGACGTGTGTTGTGAAGTTCACTCTACGTTTAAGGACCTGTTGTTGTTTAGTTACTAAGTTGTATCTTACTCTCTTGTGACACTATGGACTGTAGCCTGCCAGGCTCCTCTGTCTGGGATTTTCCAGGCAAGGATGCTGGAGTGGCTTGCCATTTTTTCCTTCAGGGGATCTTCTGACCCAGGAATTGAACCCACATCTTCTTGAGTGGCAGGCGGATTCTTTACCAATGAGCCACCAGGGAAGCCCATTTAAGGGCCTACATACTAGCAAATATGAGGAAAAGTGAACTTATAGCGAAGGTTTGTGTTTGCCCGTGTGTATATCCATACATCCAGGCCCAGTGAAGAAGCAGAACAGTGAAGAGTGAGAGCTGACCTTTCTGGAAGACAAAAACTCCATGCCTCTGGCCACTTGAAAACTGTAAGAAATCAGATCTTCCATAGTGATGGGCTGCTTGTAGAAGTCATCAAAATCTGGAAAGCATTAAAACCGGAGCTGTTTGTAAAGTCTCTTGTCAGGTCACCAAATCCCAGCTTACTGAAACAGCATTAGCAAAACATATAACAAACCAACAAACAGATCAGAGTTCATCTTTGAGAGCATTTCAGTCTCCACTTGAATAGCCAACATTTTTCCAGGCCTCTAGCCCGGTTTGCTAGTGTGGGGGGGGATGGGGGCCGGGCAGGGCGGGGGGGGCGATGATCCATTAAGACAGAAAGCCCTGGGGGGGAAGACAATTGTACAGTTCCCTGTCAAAATTAGTAACTCTGGAAATAATCTAAATTCAAATCTTATCTCCCCAGGACATTAGCCTTCGAGTCTCTCACGGATGTTTATTAGGGTGATAAATAAGAAAAAAATTTCAGAGATGCACAGTGTGTTGTAAAAATATCTCAGACTGGAGGACAGGAAGGAATTAATACCTACCCTCCTCTTCCTCAACATCACTGAGACTTTTATCTTCCTGAAACCCAGAGCTCGCGAAGCTCTCGCTACTGGTAACGCTGTCTAGTCTTTGCTTCTCGCCCTGCTCCAGGTCAGGCTCCATCTTTTCTTTCTTAGGCTCCACGTGTAAGGCTGCATCCTTTAAGAGACCAAGGAAGAGAGTGATGAAAGGGAAGGAACAGCAGCAGGGAGACTGGGCCCTCAGGCCAGCAATTGCCTGCGTTGGGAGGATGTCCTCTGGCAGAAGGGCTAGTGAACTAGTAGCCTGGCTGCCCCCTGGGGGTGGGATGTCTTCCACTTTTGACTGGGCTTCTGGGTCGCATCTCAGGTGGGATAAAGGAATATTCACAGCAGCTGCTGTTTACCGAGCACTTACTCTGCAAGCCAGCACACTGAGGATCTTAGGTACGTTTTCTTGTTTAATCTTTCCAAAAGTTTTACAAAGTAGCTCTTACAATACATGAAGGAATAGCTTCAGAGAAGTCAAATAATCAAAGTCACATGCAGCTGGTAGATGGCAAAGCTTGAACCCAGGTCTGGCCAACTCCATTCTGTGCCCGTAAGCACTTTTCCATCCCGTGCGCCATCTTGGGAAAGACGATATGGAATGATGGAAAAGGGTCCCCAGTCAACCTGAGACCACACTTTGTAATCCCCAGGGGGAGTAATAAGAGGAGGCTGCAGTTACCAATGTGTCTGGTTTCCTTGGAGAAGGAGGGAACGTGAACATTTCTTTTTCTCCTCTCCATTCAAAGATGTAGCCTGATCCTGACAAAGGCAGAAAATGCCTTTCATTCTGAACTGGGCATCTGAGCCCTGGTGTGTATCCAACTCTTTCATTAAGTGTGTGATCTTGAGCAGCGAACCACCTTGCTTTCCTGGGATTTCCTTTTCCACATCTGAAAAGCTCTATCATTTTGTGTTTGGATTCACAGGAGTTGTTCATTTTGGGTGGAACCAGAAAAGATGGGTATCATCTTTAGTAATTCATCTAATTGCTGTGACTCTAGAAACAGCATTCTCAGTGGCTTCGTGAGTCCACCAGGTACCTGGCTCAGGGGTGGCTGTTGGGGAACTGGGGTTCAGAGGTGTTCCCTGAACCACCTGCGCTTTGTGGCCTGGCCGGCTCCACATCCTTCTTTGGTTTTTCCTGGAAGCATCACCACGTGGGAATGGTCCCTCCACTAGAGGGCGTAGTGGGAGCAAGCAGAGGACAGACAAGACAGCTTCAGCCCCCAAAACTGTGGAAGCACAGAGGGTCTCTAGGCTCCTGCCCCTGGAAAGAGGCCCTCTGTGCCTGCTGCAGAAGGGAGTTAGTTCTCAGCGTGAACCCCCGCTGCCATCAAGGTGACCTACCTGAGAGCAGGTAAAGAATGTTAACTGTGGTTACTGTATGTCCCTGAGGCAGTTAGATTTGATTCTGCTCAGTTGGGGACTGAAATTTTATTTCCCACGAGACCCTTTCCAGGACAGAAGTGGGCAGGGGAAGGTGCTGGGGTGAAAAGTTCTTGACTCTTTGGCAAAGCTCCAGGGACCATAACTCTGACTCCCCCCCCCCCAACCCCCGCTCAATGGTATATTTAGCTCTGCTTATTGGTAACTGTTTTGGGTAAATAAAGGTTGATTTACTGAACTTTTGGGACTCTGACAGAATCCACTGGATTTATTACAAATAATATTTAAAGATCCTAGTGAATTTATTTGGAAAATGAAATATCCCATTTCGATTTAGCCTTTCGGTTTTTCTTTCACCTTCTCTTTATAGGTCTTTAGGTTCCAAATATGAAATACAGCTGTGTGTTTTCCACGAAAACACTGAGCTCCACCAACAGGGAGGTGAATCATTAAATATAGCCCGAGAAGGAAGCAGGCTCTTCAAACAAAGGACGTACGAACGCAAACGTTCCATCCTGCCCAGGTCCCTGGGGTATTCTTGCTGGCTTAGTTCTTCCTGAAGCCAGCCCAGGATTTCAGGACTGAGGAGAAGTTGTACAACTCTCAGTCCAGGGTACCATTCTCCACTTTTTCTTATGTTTTTTTCCCCTCTTACCCAGGTCAGTGCGTGGAAAAAGTATTGAAGGGACATTAGAAGAGCTGGGTTCTTTCTTCTTGACTTTATCTTTTGCCAAGTTCATGTCCTTAAGGCAATTGCTGGACTTTCTAGGCACATCTGTGATGTGAGTGTGGACTAGCTGATCACAAAGATTCCTTTCAGCTTTAAGATTCTCATCATGTTAGTTTTCAGTTGCTAAGTCGTGTCCAACTCTTTGCAACTCCATGGACTGCAGCATGCCAGGCTTCCCTGTTCTTCAGTCTCCCAGAATTTGCTCAAACCCATGTCCATTGAGTTGGTGATGCTATCCAACCACCTCATCCTCTGTTGTCCCCTTCTCCTCCCACCCTCAGTCTTTCCCAACATCAGGGTCTTTTCCAGTGAGTCAGTTCTTCCCATCAGGTGGCCAAAGTATTGGAGCTTCAGTTTCAGCATCAGTCCTTCCAGTGAATATTCAGGGTTGATTTCCTATAGGATTAACTGGATCTCCTTGCAGTCCAAGGGATTCTCAAGAGTCTTCTCCAGCACCACAGTTCAAAAGTATCAATTCTTCAGTGCTCAGCCCTCTTTATGGTCCAACTCTCACATCTGCACATGACTACTGGAAAAACTATAGCTTTGACTAGATGGACCTTTGTCAGCAAAGTGATGTCTTTACCTTTTAATATGCCATCTAGGTTTGGGCTTCCCTGGTGGCTCAGATAGTAAAGAATCTGCCTTGCCATCATCTTTTAAGATACAAGTGACTGATCTGTGCATGTCTGGGTCTGTATGGAGAGAGGGGGAGGGAGATGGGGAGAGAGAAATTTATCAAGATGACTTGATATTTAGATAGATGGCTAGTAGATTTAATCTCTATCACTGCACACAGTGGGATCAAATAAGCTCTGTGCTCACCACAAAAAGAGTGTGATATATTAGCACAGAAAGAAAGAGTTTTTTTTTTTTTTTTTTTTTTGCTTCCTTGTTATCTAGCTCCCTTATTGGAGTGTCATTGCTTTACAATGTTGCATTAATTTCTGGGAAAAAAAAAAAAAAAGGAAAAAGCAGAGATGGTATTTTAAGCTTAGTCATTAATGGTGTTGACTGAGGAAAAGCACAACCTAAAAACTGTGAGTCAGGTTTATTCAGTGTCTTTCTGAGGACTGTGGTCTGGGAGCAGCCTTGCAGAGAGCTCTGAGGAGGTAGAGGAGGTCAGTTTATGTGTGATTCTGGTGAAGACAGCACGTGCAACCCAGAACATATGCAGGCGGAAGGCTGCTGCTAGTCCCAGGGAATAGATACCTTAGTTAATGGTTTCAGAGCTTTTCTGACTAGGGGAGAGAGCAAGATACAGGTTCCTAAAAAATTTCTCCTGTGAAAATATGTGACTATCTGAAGGTCTGTTCTGCTAGTTTTCCCAGAGCACAGATTGCCTTATTTCTAATCTCCACCTGAACTCCTTTCAGAGTGTTTTAAAGGTCAGCAAAAGATCCTCTGGAGGAGGAAATGGCAACCCACTCCAGTTTTCTTGCCTGGAAAATTCCATGGACAGAGGAACCTGGTGGGCTACCATCCATGGAGATGCAAAGAGTCGGACACGACTGAGCGACTGAGAACAAAGGTCAGCAACTTAAGTGGCTTATGACTTGGTCCTTGTAGAGCCGGATGGCTAGCTAGCAACATTTCTCTAATTGGCAATGGAAAAATGCATTTTCTGGTTTTATGCTATTATTTTTGTTGTTCAGTTGCTCTGGTCATGTCTAGCTCTTTGCAACCACATGCTGCAGCACATCAGGCTTCCCTGTTCTTCACCGTCTCAAACTCATGTCCATCGAGTTGGAGATGCCATCCAACCATCTCATCCTCTGTCACTCCCTTCTCCTCTTGCCTTCAGTCTTTCCCAGCATCAGGGTCTTTTCCAATAAGTCAGTTCTTCCCATCAGGTGGCCAAAGACTTGGAGCTTTAGCTTCAGCATTAGTCCTTCCAATGAATATTCAGGGTTGATTTCCTTTAGGATTGACTAGTTTGATCTCCTTGCAGTCTAAGGGACTCTCAAGAGTCTTCTCCAACACCGTAATTTGAAAGCATCAGTTCTTTGGTGCTCAGCCTTCTCTATGATCCAACTCTCACATCTGTACATGACTACTAGACGTGATTATGTTGCTATAGCCTGAATGGAAACTCAATTCTTTGTTGAACAATCCCTAACCCAGAAGTTCCTTACCTTGTTGAGAAAGAATAAGGCCCGTTTGCTCTTGAGATAGTTGGAGAGATTTCCATATTTGCAGTATTCAACAATCACCATCAGGGGCCCTGCAACCAAAGCAACACAAGCTCAGCCAGTCATCTGCCAGCTTCGGTAGGCCTGGAGGTCTCAAACCTGCTTGTTTTAATATTAGCGAGTTCTGGGGGAAACCCTGGGTTGGGAAGACCCCTTGGAGAAGGGAATGGTTACCCACTCCAGTACTCTTGCCTGGAGAATCCCATGGACAGAGGAGCCTGATGGGATACAGTTCATAGGGTCGCAAAGGAGTCAGACATGATTTGGTGACTAACATTTTCTGGGAGATGCAACTTAGGAGTGAGATTTCTTTTTCAACTGACCCTGAGAAAGAGTTTAAAAATACAAAAGGAGTAGACATGGAGGAGTATGGGGAAGAAGCGGGAAAAAAAAAAGAGTAGTAGAAGAGAGAGAGAACTTTGAGGAGGGGGCAGGGCAAGGTCAGGGCTCTGCCTGTGACTGGCAGCCACCTTCCCTGCCCCCAGCCTCGGGACACTGCCACATCAGCCCCTTCTCCCAGGTCCTGTCTGGCCTGGCTTCCCTGCACCACATACCCCTGGGGGCGTCTGCATGGAGACTGCGTTGGGGCTTTCAAGATCTAAAGTGGGGATCAGCCAATTTATAAAGGAAGAGAAGATAAATATTTGAGGCTCAGTAGGCCACACAACCCTGGAGAAGGGAATGGCAACCCACTCCAGTATTCTTGCCTGGAAAATCCCATGGACAGAGGAGCCTGGCGAGCTACAGTCCATGGGGTCGCCAAGAGTTGGACACAACTGGAGTGACTAAGCAGCAGGCCACACTTCTACTCAAGTCTGCCTCTGAAGCCTGAGAGCGCCTTGGATGACACCCTTGAGTGACTGTTTCAACTTTACAAACGCAGGGATTTAAATTTTGTAACATTATCCCATGTCACAAAATATACTTCTTTTGCCCGCCCCCCCCACCCCGTCCCCCAGCTATTTCAAACGGTCAAATGAAGCCCACAGGCTGACCGGCCGTGGTTTGCCAACTTCTGGCCAAAAGAAGCAAGAGGGTTGGGAAGGGAGGCAACCCCAGAGCTGCACTGCGGGTCCCCGGGCGCCCTGAAGTCTTCCCCCAGGCCCTTCAGTCCTCCCCACCACTCATCCAACCGGGCTCAAGGCCTGGGGGAAGAACAGCATCAGGTTCTGGATCAAAGAAGACGTGGCCCCAGAGGGGCTCCTGGCTGCGGGCCCTGCCCTGGGGGAGGTTGGAAAGGCCTGTGGGAGCCTCGGTCATGACACAGCCCAGTCCCTGCACTTGGCCTGGGTGGATGAGGCCTGTCTGAAGGCCATGGCCGGCCCCTCCTTCTCCTGGGATCCTGCTTGGAGCCATCCCTTCCCTTGGAGGAAGCTTCCAGAATGCCCACCTTCTGCGAGTTTACCTCGGCTCCCATCATGGGTGTCCTTTTGGATCTGGTTCATCAGAACCAGATGGGTCTCAAAGGGAGTCCTTCTGTTTGGAACCTTTAAGCTAAGCATCCAGGGAAGGCATTTCCAGGATGGGAGCCCCTTCCATCCTGGGACAGACTCCTCCGGACCACAGCAGGCCGTCTTCCAGGGGGTGGAGGGAAAGGTGGGGGGACAGAGAAGCTGCCCTGGAGTGTGAACCCGGAGAAGAGCAGCCCACCTTCCCACCTACCTCCTTGCTTGGTGCAGGCTCCCAACAGGTTGACAACGTTCAGATGGTGGCCGATGTGGGTCAGGATCTTGAGCTCGGTCATCAGAGCCTTGTACTCGCTGGCTGTGGCCCCCTCTGTGTGAGGGGCAAGGGAGAGTCAGGGCGACGGGACAGTGGGGCTCTCTCCTCGAGGGCGGCCCTCCTTCCCTCGGAGGCGAGCAGTGCTCAGCTCTCACTGCACCGCTTCCCCACGCTCTGCAGAAAGGCCAGTCTCCAGCCTATGTTCACTCCTCCACCCTCTTGAGCCAGCATCCTCTGGGCTACAGTGAGGCTGGAGTGGTGTGGGGTCAGTTACTGGACGTCCCTCTGGGTGGACCGGGTCCCGGAGGGTCGGGTGTTGACTTGGAGCGGGGCATCTGTGGGAGCGCCCTGCGGGAGCGCCCTCCCAAGGCTTACTTTTGTCAGAACCAGGCCCAGCTAGGAGCTTCCAGGCAGGGATGCGCCCACATCTCCTCTTTTTCTCACTTTCCCCACTTTGAGAATTACAAAGAAGAAGCACAGAGGGGCCTGCAAGGGCAGAGAGGCCCCTTCTGTAAACATCTCTGCTGTGTGTTATGTTTTCCCTGTAACCTCTTCCTCCCTGGATTCCTCAAGGTTATCTCAAGTCAGGAGGGTCCATAAGCATCTGACTTCAGCTTCATTCTCAGAGATAAACAACGTCAGTCTAAGAATTAGCAGAGTCTAAAGCCTAGATTAACTTTGTCCTGTCTGTCTGTTCTTATTGGTTAACTTATAAAGCATTAACAAATTTCAAATTATGTGTAGAAGTTTAAAAAAGTCATATTGGCTTGCTGTAAAATATTTCAACAATATGATGTTTATGGAGTAAAAAGTGAAAGTAATCCCAATCCAGTTACCTTTTTTTTTAAAAAAAAAAAAAGCCAGTTACCTTTTTAGAAGTAACCACTGTTAATCACGTGGAGTTTCAGACCCTTTTCTATGCATTTATAAATATATGTAGCCAATCAAAAGTCTTTTTTGTTTGTTTACATAAATGGGATCATATATAAAAACATAAAAGCAAATTTGATGTATATAATTTGCTTTCCCCCCTTTTAAATGTGCTGGACTTTTCTCATTCTTTTAAATTGATTAATGGCATTCCTGACATTTAGATGGTCTACAGTTGTGGTTTGTTTTTGCCATTACAAATATTATTTAATAAACAGCCTGTGATCTTTGCTCCCATGTGTGTTTCTATAGGACAGTCCTAGAAGTGAGTGGAAGGCTGTGCGTTTCACATTGTGGTGGATACTGGAATGGAATTTCATAAGCACAAGTCATTTTTTAATAATAACCAAATAAACACTAGAAGCCTCCCAGTGGAGTTGGGATTGGCTCAGAGTAGATGCTCAACAAATATTCGTTAGACAAATAAACAACATGATTACTCTTCTCATCTCAGACATGGGCTTAAGGCCCAGAAAGGTTAAAGGTTTTGCTCAAGGGCACTTTGAAAGAGCTTCTGAGTCATGGCCTTTGTTTGACCTTCTGCCTTTCCAGTGTCTCCTAGAAACAGATGGCCAACCAACTTAAACAAGAAAGCTTGAATGAAAATAGTGTTTTAGTGATGTTATATAGTGGGTGATTTGGCAATCTCTTGCAGTCAAGGCTGCTGGCTTAAAAAAAATGATAAGCCTTTATTAAGATATTATACACATTATTTTTGTATTGCGTAGAACAGATTCTCTGGGCCTTCAAAGAAAATCTCAAGTCAGAATTTCCCCCTCAGATTCATTCTTCTGATGCCCCTTTGGCACAGAGGCAAAACCAGGTTCTTTGGCTCACATTTTTCCATTTACAGGCAGGGCCACGGCTTTTATCTTGGGCCTATAATAGACAAGCATGGGCAGCCAATTTGCCCCTTCTAGCATCTCATTGCTCAGCTAGTTTTGTCTCCCTGTGTGTGCTAGTAAGCAGGAAGACAAAACTAGCTGAGGGATAAGATGCTTTCAGATTTAGTGTCAGCTTATCTCAAGGCTGGATACCAGCTTGCCTCCAGAACACAGACCAGAATCATTTTCAGGATTTTGGAGCAATGGATCATTTCTAGAAGGCAGCCCTTCTGTAGCACTGAGGTGTGTGTGTGTGTGTCAGGGGGATGAGCCTTGCACCCGAACTCTTCCTTTTGCATGGCTGAGTTGTGTGGCCTTGAAGAGGCTACTTAATCTTTCTGGGTGTTGGTTCTTTATCTGCAAACTGAGATAATAAAACCTACCTCACAGAAGCTCTAGAGAGAAAAATAAGAAAAGTGACAATTTCATGCAATCCAAGCTACCATATTAAAGTATATAGGGTTGGCCAGAAAGTTCGTTTGGGTTTTTCCATAATCCAATACCTAGTCTGGTGCTTTCTCGCATAGAAGACATGTTGATGCCTTTTCTTTTTAGACCCTGGGATTGGGGGTGTCCAGGGTGGGGTGCTGGAATGCAGGATGATCTCAGAAATGCCTGTGATCAACTGGGTAGTTCCCCTTGAACAAATCCTCCTGTTTCGTGGAGGCAAAACTCCTTTTTCCTGGCTACCTTCAGGCTCTTTGTAGAGCTTTATCAGAGGCGTCACTCAACAGGCTTTTCAAGTGGAAAATATCACCACACGGGGCTTTTTGCAGTGATGGTGTCAGCGCTGGATGAAGGTGAAGGCTTTGCCGTCCCTGCCCCCCAGCGAGTGGGTCTCTCAGCTGGACTCTTTGCCAGCTACCTGCTTGGCTGAGTGCAGAGCTTCCTGTGCCTGAAAACCCCCTGGCAATGTGTCAGCAACATTGGAAAGCTGAAAACTGCCCTGTGGGCTTTCAGTCCTGTTTCTTTCGGTTTGGGAACCTTAAAATGCATCGAAGTAACATGACAGTTTCATCACAATGAAGAAGGGTTTTCTGCACTTTTTTTGGCACCAGGGGCCAGTTTTGTGGAAGGTAATTTTTCCATGAACTGGGGGCAGGGGGAGGAGATGGTTTCAGGCTGATTCCTGTGCATCACATTCATTATGCACTTGATTTGTGTTATTACTATATCGGCTCCACCTCAGATCATCAGACGGTAGATCCTGGAGGTGGGGGACCCCTGCAGTGGGGAGCTGTGTGTCTTGGAGATGTTTGGTTTATGAGATTTTCAGTGGTTTTCATTTTCATTCTATCTTAGGGTGGTGATCATAAATTGCTTTGTCATTTGACCCACCTCCCAGTGCTTCACAGAGTGATAGTATTGTCAACATAGAAAGATAATTTGTTTATTTGTTTTTAAATCTCTAAAGAGGAAATGTTTTATGGACAGGACTTGATCCTATAAAATAGCTTGACGTTCTGATCAACTCAATTGTTCTAGTTTCATCGTCTTTATAGTGAGCTCAAGCCCCAGCTGAGCCTTTGAGATTTAGACATACAGCCAAGTTTCCATTGTAATGTCATAGGGGACCACTCCAAAAATTCATACCTGTGGTTACTATGAGCTTAGGTCCCTGGTAGCCTACAAGAGTCTGAGACAGGGTAGGAGAAACATCTTTGACAGAAATCATTTTCCCATGGATACTGCTGGACTGTTTCGCTTACAAGGTTTATTTTGAGCTCTTCGTGGCCTCATGGAAAGCTCCAGAGGTCAACGGTCTTCCAGCAGAAGAAAGTTATGTGGCCAGAGCAGACACGGCCTCTGTCTGTTGCTAGGCCACATTCCACTAGTACCAACACATAGGGAATGTAATGGGGAAGTTGAAAGCCCAATCAGAGCATCCATACCTTTCAGCATCTTTACAGCCACAGTCCGGCAGGTGGGTGATTTCTTGATGCCGAATGCCGATGCTTGCACCACTTTTCCGAAAGCCCCTCTTCCAAGTGACTTGCCTACAATGGAAAGAAGATGGTTTGTTTACCAAGCCAGCAGTATCAGTTTAAGTCTTTTTCAGGAAGAAAGGGCCTTTTCCCTATGTGTGTATGTGTGGCATGTAGCTTTGAAGGGAATCTCCAATGAACAGACCCCAAATGGGTTAGGGACACGTTTATGTGGCATCTTCCTTCCAACTCTTTACTGCACTGCCATGTGGCCCTTGCCCTGTACAGCGAGGCTAGGACCTTCCAGGACATTTGGGGCAGCTGTAGGGCCTGTTTGCTTTTACAAAGTCCTTCTCCAGGGGGAGAGGCTACAGAATCTGCAATTGGTTTTTTCCATCGTCTGATAACATCATTACCACAAAAATTCCCCTATGTTTAAACTAAACCCCTTTCTTGCCACTTAAGCTTATTTCTTCTGACCCGTGTTCCAGCAAAGGGAACAAACTGACAAGGGTGATTACTGCTATTGGCTATAATGATGCTTCAGAGCTACCAAAAAATCACTTAAGTAATTTCTCAGACTTCCTTGCCAGGCAGAATATCCTCCGTATTTTTAATGTGTCTTTACATGATGATTACAAATCTCTGTGGTTCAAACCATGCACCCCTCAACCCCGGGTAGCAATTTGTTTCAACCACAGAGAGGTGGTTGCCAAGTGCAGTAACAAAGTGTGAGGTTTCATTCATGGTTCCCCAGTGGTATGCTATGTTCTAATGACTGCTAGCACATTTGTTTGTTTCCCTCACCCTTGAATGAGACCACTTGACTCAAAGGGGCAAGGACCATGCCTGAATCTTCCTGGAACCTGGTGCATGGGGCATCAGGGTCCCTGTGCATTAGTACAGAAGGGAGAGGTGCCTTTGGGAGTTTGTGAGATGCTCAAACCAAGCCTCTTACAGTCCTAAGTTAACTGGAGGGGCCTGTGGGATGCACAGCTGCACAGTGCCCTGTGAGGAGGGCACCTCCCTCCTTTTTCGATCAGTGCTTCCTTCTGCATCTCCAGGACACAGGTAGCTGACTCCAACCTGTCCAGTAGGAAACCAATACCCCTCAATCGTGATATGGCAGGAGAAAGAGTGAGCCAAAGAAGTCACCTTTTGTTGGTTCTTTGGGGGCAGAGCTGTGGAGTGGGGGAAGCCAACAGAATGCTTCTGATGAAAATTAAATCCTGGATCAGTTCAGTTCACTTCAGTCACTCAGTCAGGTCCGACTCTTTGCTACCCATGGACTGTAGCATGCCATCATCAGCTCCCGGAGTTTACTCAAACTCATGTCCATCCAGTCAGTGATGCCATCCAACCATCTCATCCTCTGTCATCCCCTTCTCCTCCTGCCTTCAGTCTTTCCCAGCATCAGGGTCTTTTCAAATGAGTCAGCTCTTCACATCAGCTGGCCAAAGTATTGGAGTTTCAGCTTCAGCATCAGTCCTTCCAATAAATATTCAGGACTGATTTCCTTTAGGATGGACTGGTTGGATCTCCTTGCAGTCCAAGGGACTCTCAAGAGTCTTCTCCAATACCACAGTTCAAAAGCATCGATTCTTCTGTGCTCAGCTTTCTCTGTAGTCCAACTCTCATATCCATATATGACTACTGGAAAAACCATAGCCTTGACTAGATGGACCTTTGTTAAAGTAATGTTTCCGGTAGTCAGTGTTAATTTAACACAGCACCTCTGGTCCTATTTCTTTCTCGGGCTGTTCTGATAATGTGTTTTCAGTGAGCTAACTTTCCTCCCTCCCTCCCTTCCTTCCCAAAAGACACAGTTTGTTTGTTTGTTAAGATTCCTGGAAAGTTTATAATGAAGCTCTCCTTGTCCTTATCCTACTGGAACCTTGCATGCATGCATAACTCCTCAGTAACAAAGTGTCCTCACCTGCCTTAACTTAGAGTCTTCCACTGCCCAACCCCCGGCATCCAGTAAGGACGTGGGAAGAGCTCGGTAGCCAGTGTCATCAGAGGCGTCTCCCTGCCTGGGTCTCATGAGGACGCTGGTGAGATGACACGCCTCCCCGGGTCAGAGAGGCACCTGTCGTGCTAACAGAGATCCTCCTCCCAAGGCACACTCATGGGCCGGGATACAGCCTCTGCTTCCTTCTTCAGATCAAAGTGTCCAAGAAATAGCGAAATTAGGGCTTCTCTCTTACATACAAGAGTGTCAAGTGGACCCTGAAATGGGATATGGGAAGCACGCTGGCAGATGCCTTCCCCAGATTTGTAAAAATTGGTGTTTTCTGATTAGAGGCTTAATCCTTGCTTTCATAAGGTAAAAGAACACCTTTTCTTCTGCATCACCTTCTATTGTCTCCTGTGAAAATTGTCCTGAGCCTGAGACAGGTAACGAGCATCTCTGTTTTGGGTACCTGTCCACAGACCCCTGCTTGTCTGGGGCAGGCAGCATCCTTTTCATCCCATCTCCAGCCCCGACACATCCCCTTCTTTGTCAGCACAAAACACTTCCCATCTTCCAATGGGAAGGTGCCCTGTCAGACATGATCTTAATTTCTGTGAGTTGAGGACTTTGCCTTGACCAGTGAGAACGAGCCCATTCTCACTTGACTTCCTTCAGATTTTTCATTTATTCTCTTGGAAGCTGACTGTCGCCTCGTAAAACAGCCTGAAGCTCTTACAAGCTCTTTAATCATCTGATACATCTCAGTCCTCTGGCAGACACACCATTCCAGTGTCAGGGGAGCCCTGCCACGCTGGATTGATCTTGCTTGGTCCTTCTTTTCCCTTAATCCTCCTTGGTGCTACCTGGATGCCACTAGCTAGCTTGGAAAAGAGTGCTGGGTCATTGTTATGGAATGGAATACTACCGGGATCTCCTCTGAGAGGGACTGGTTAGGGTCCCTAGACAGGGAGGGTGGTTGGGGGAGAGCAGGGCAGCCTGGAGCTGAGCCCTTCTTGGCATCCAGGATGGTCTTCCAGGAGGCAGAAGCAACCCAGGCTCAAGCCACTCACCAGATTTCAGACATCCTATGTGCTTTCCCATGGTAGGTAATTCTGACTTTATCTTCCAATGGGAAGATCCCCTGTTTGACATGATCTCAACTTCTGTGATAAATATATAGGAGTTGAATTTTCTCCCAGCTTTGGTGAGGAATCACTAATAAAACAAGTTTCTTTAGTTCTGGATTCCAGGAGTTTCAATGGTAGCAATACTCTGGACCCAAGCCTCAGCCCTGTCTGTCTCTCAGATGCTATCAATTCCAGCTTCTCTCACCAGGGCTGCGGGTTGTAAGCCAGAGGGAAGACGCAGCTGAAATCAGAAGCCATTTGGTCTGTGTGTTTCTCTGTATCTGTAACCCATTATAACTCTCGCATCAAACCAACTTTTCCTCTTCATCCATCCAGACATCATTTTGGTTACTTTCACTTGTCAGACGTGACTTCAGATTGTTCTGTTATCTACTTGGCTTAAGAAACACATCTTGGGCCTCTCTGCTCCCATAGAAGTGGGACGAGGCTTCCTCTGGCCCTTGGAGCCATACTCGGCACTGAAAGGCCAAGCTGGTTTGTCTGACACACTTACTCTCACCCATCAGAGACACTCGCATGCCTATCAGCTGAATCATTGCATCTGGCGACTCTGGGAGGGAAGAGAACTATAAGATCTCTAGCAAGGAGCATCTTCTGAAATGGGCTTATCTAAACCCACAGAGCCCCTGGGGGAATTCTGGTTCACAGTCTACCTCGATGGGCCATCAAGGATCACAGTGGTCCTAGGCCAAGGAATGAAGGAATGGGACAGAAAGCTCTAGCATCCCGTACAGAAGAAGCATGCCTGCTTGTGACTAATACCTCTGGAAAGCAGTGTGGCCTGAGAATGGCTTACAGTTGTGGGAAAATTATCGCATGTTCCTGCCAAGGTCACTGGGGGCGAGGGGGTCTGGGCCAGCTGCCATGTAATTTAGACGTACAGAAGGAACTCATCTGGTGTACCACCTGCCCCGAACTACTCTAAATTTAGTTGACCCCCCAACTGTCCCCATCAGCAGCCATTGCTGGCTTTTTGCCTGTCTTTCCAGCATTTTTTTTTTTTTTTACTGATTTTTTTTTTTTAACTGATTTCCAATTTTCTCCCCCAAGCCAAACAGCACACATTCTTGGGGCCAAGTCTTCCTTCTCATATAGGGAGAAATAAAGGTGGAATCAAGCCCAAGAGAAAGACAAAACCCCTCTGTCCCCTCCCCTCCCCCACAATACAGTCTGCATGTGGGGGAGGGGCAGCTTTGCCACTGCATTTGTAACAAGTGCTCTGCACAGAGTAACAAGCGCCTCTGGCTCCACAATCTCTCTCCCTAGTTCCAAATACTAATGATTCTTCAGAAGCCACTGTCTGAGTATCTGGACAGGCGTCTTGGAGGCTCCTGGGCTGAAGAGTAATTCGCGTTGTGACCTCTGAGCTGGAGGGACTTGGGGGCTGAGCTGGCGGGAAAGCATGCTACTTGGTGTCAACAGCATCCCTGTTACCTAGGAAACAACAATCTTCCCCTTCTGTCAGTGGAGCATAAACATGAAAGAGAAGGGCTTTCTTCTCTGTGTTGGTCATTCCAGACACCCAGGGAAATTCAAAGTATGTAACTTACAGATTCGTGCAACGGGGCTTTTTGATCCGCAGTTGTGGCAAGCACCGGCTCTTTCACCAAATACTCGGTTTCCCTGCACCTCCCCATTCTGAATTCTGTTCCAGGTCACCATTTTCTAAAATTTTTTTTTAAATTTTATTTATTTTTAATTGGAGAATAATCGCTTTACAATGTTGTGTTGGTTTCTGCCGTACATCGACATGAAGCAGCCATAGGTGTGCCTGTGTCCCCTCCTTCTTGACCCTCCCTCCGAGCCCCTACCCCATCCCGTCCTCTAGGTTGGCACAGAGCACCAGGCTGAGCTCCCTGCGTCCTACGGTAAATTCCCACTAGTTGTCTATTTTATACATGGTAATATGCGGATTTCCAGCTGCTCTCAATTTGTCTCCCCCTTTCCTTTCCCTGCTGTGTCCACAAGTCTGTCTCTACGTCTGCATCTCCACTGTGGCCCTGTGAATAGGTTCATCAGTACCACCTTTCCAGATTCCATGAAGTGAAGTTGTGAAGTTGCTCAGTCGTATCCGACTCTTTGCAACCCCATGGACTGTAGCCTACCAGACTTCTCAGTCCGTGGGATTTTCCAGGCAAGAGTACTGGAGTGGGTTGCCATTCCGTTCTTCAGGAGATCTTCCTGACCCAGGGATTGAACCCTCGTCTGCTGCATTGTAGGCAGACGCTTTACCCTCTGAGCCACCAGGGAATATATGTGTTAATACATGATATTTGGGTTTCCCTGACTCAGATGGTAAAGAATCTGCCCTCAGTGCAAGAGACCTGGGTTCGATCCCTGGGTCGGGAAGATCCCCTGGAGAAGGGAATGGCTATCCACTCCAGTACTCTTGCCTGGGAAATCCCATGGACAGAGGAGCCTGGCAGACTATAAAGTCCATGGGATCGGGGCTTCCCAGGTAGTACTAGGGGTAAAGAACCCACCTGCCAACATAGGAGATGTAAAAGACGTGGTTTCATTCCCGGGTGAGGAAGATCCCTTGGAGGAGGACATGGCAACCCACTCCAAAAGTCTTGCCTGGAGAATCTCATGGACAGAGGAGCCTGGAGGGCTACAGTCCAAGGGTTGCAAAGAGTTGGACAAAACTGAAGTGACTTAGCATATGTGATACTTGTTTTTCTCTTTGACTTACTTCACTCTGTGTAACAGGCTCTTGGTTCATCCACTTCACTAGAATTGACTCATTCATTCCTTTTAATGGCTCAGTAATAGTCCATTGTATGTATGCACCACAACTTCTTTATCCATTCATCTGCCGATGGACCTCTAGGTTGCTTCCTTGTCTTGGCTATTGTAAATAGTGCTGCGATGAACATTGGGGCACGGTGTTCACCACTTTCTCATCCTACAGAAGTTTTGTTATTTAACAGTGTCTATAAGACGCTGCTGAAACTAATCGCTCCCTTCCCCTTCACTTTATCTGCTCTCATGTCCGTGTCCTTCTCCCTTCGAAGGGATGGACTCAAGCACCTTTGCATCCCTACCACTGAGATGTGTCAGCTGCTCGGTGAAAATGCCTGATGACTGTTGAAAGAAGGGACGGGTGCTGCCTTGTCCCCTTGACCTGCTGTCTCACCATTCCAGAGAATTCTTTCTCTCTGTGTCCATCTCCCTTGCTGGTTTTTGAGCAACTAGAGGGTAGAATCCCGCATCTAGTTACTTCTGCTTCCCTCAGAGCACTGTGTTTTGTGGGCAGTGGGAGCTTGGTGCAGGTTTAGGAATCCAGGGAACAAATACATTACCCAGTTTAAGTCTCTCCCGGGCAAACTCCCACTTGCTGGCATCGTAAGGGAGCCGATCGCACTGCTCATCCAGGGGAACTTCATCTGGGTCCATGATAATCGACAGATAATCAGGTTTAATCTCAGAAGACGACTAAGGAATAAAGAGATCTCAGAGTCACCAACCAGGGAACAACTTAAGCCCAGATACATAATGTAAGACAGTACTTGGCATCATCAGCTGCTCTTTTGGTTCATTGGGCTGAAACCACGTGGGCGGGAGCAGCAGCACGTGCCCTCTGCGTGCACAGAGATGCATCACACACGAGCATTCAATTTCCATCAAGCCACTCCTTACTCTCTTCACAATGCGTTTCTCTGGTACCCCCTCCACTGTCCTGTCTCGGACCAAATGCACTCAGATTCTGCAGGGACCTTAATGCTTTTTCTTAAACAGTGATCAGAAACTCCCCGGTGGCTCAGTGGTAGAGAATCCAGCTACCAGTGCAGGAGGTGTGGGTTGATCCCCGGGTGGGGAAGATCCCCTGGAGAAGGGAAGGGCGGCCCACTCCAGTATCCTCGCCTGGGAAAGTCCATGAACAGAGGAGCCTGGTGGGCTACAGACCATGGGGTCACAAAGAGTCGGACAGGACTTAGCAACTAAACCACCACCAAGCAGTGATCACATAATAATTCTTCTCTGAAAAAATGCAAAGTATTTTAATAAAATCATTCCAAACAATGACTATAAATAACTTTCCATGGTCATTCTCCAGGAATACGCGTGGCAGATAGGTCAGCAGTGGGTTGTGGCTTTTCTGGATTTGTAAGAAAGGCTAAAGTGGCCAAGTAAACCCAGGGTCCCTGGGACAGTGGAGAAGCGCATTTCATATGAAGTGGTTAAAGACACCCAGAAGGCCCCTTGGTTGCCACAGCAACCTGACAAGGCTAGAGTGAGATTAGAATAAGATTCACCTGGAGGAGTTACAGAAAAAGGGTACTGAGCTCAGAACTTAAACACCAGTCAGCCCTTCTGAAAGAATAATATAAAGGAATCCACCAGCAAGTAGGCTCCACAAGTTTCCTGGTGACCAAAATTTTGTGAGTCCCTATTCAGATGGACTGGATTCATCTGAACTGTTTGAGTATTTACATTAAAATTCATGTAAAATGCAAGGTTATTCAGCACATTGCAAGTTTATATATTTAGCATACATAGCTGTGACTCACAGGCAGGAAAAAGATGAAAAGAAAAAGGAAAAATGTACAAAAAGAAAATAGATTTGTCTTCAGTGAGAAATTGAAGTTAAGAAATAGTAAATATTTGCTATAAACAAAATGTAAAAAAAATAGAAGTTGATTATTTCAAAGGCAAAGGGATAAGACTTATACACAGCTATATTTCAAGTTCTTTTGGCCACTGGTATAATAAGATGTTGAATAAATAAGGTGGCACCTACTTTCTAGTGCTTGTTTTATCTTGGTGATGCAAATGAAGCCCAGAACATACCCTTTATTTCAGATCATATGTAACCGGATTTACATTCAGTGTGTTAGGTTCACATTCATGGGTAATATACCCTGTTCATATTAATTGATTGTAGAATTGACTGCAGTTCTGTAGGCAGGACAGAAAAGAAGTACGCTTGCCCGTAGAGGCTGGGTTTTGATAACTCTTGTCTAGAAGTTACTTACACTTCATTGAAATGAGTTTAGGGCCCTTCCTTTCTGTGCATTTCCCTAAACAGGATCAGAGTTGAGCAGAGAAGACAAACCTCCCTATCCATTCGACTTCACACCCGCCCACATTCTTTGGCCCTGACTCATCCCGTCCTGGACTGTCACAGCTCACCTCATCCATCACTCGCAATCTGCCTCTTTCTCACAAAAATTATCACTGAAATGTGTGACAGATAGCTCAGGGCAGGAAGATTGCCTGGGCTCCACAAAGAGTGGAAAATGGAGACAGATAGGGAGCACGCTTGTCCTGAGCTGCATTTGCCAGCGTGGTAGACGGGGAGGGGGTGGGGGGCGCCACGTAAAGACACTAGTGCGAGGCTGGAGGGCTGGACGGGAGTGTTCTTTCCCACACCAGGGTCCTGGGTGCTCATGAGTGGCATGGATGGAGGAGCTTTGATGACTCCAGTTCTCAGCGTGTGCAATAGCCAAGGCCATGAGACACCATCTCCAGTCTTCCAAGAGCAGAGGAAGAGCTGCGGCCCAGCCAGGGACAGCTTGGGTCCTGTGGGAGCTGAGTGACGTGGGCAGGGGTAGTGACTGAGCCAGGAGGGCAGCCCACGGAAGACAGTCTGCCCACACGGCCCCTGAGGAATCCTATGGTTTGTCTTAAGGTAGACGAGAGGAGATCCCCAACAGACCTTCAGGAAGGGCTTTGAGAGGAGCCTGCTGGGAGAGTCTTGGTTGACCGATGCTTATTCTTTCAATTGACCAAAACACAGAGCACCCACTGGGTGCTAGGCATGGAAATTGCTTGGTCAGGTGCTTCAGAGCCCAGATGTGGAGGCGTGGGTTTGAATCAGAACCTACATATTACCTTGGGCAAGTTACTTAACTTTATTAAGCCTAGTTTCCTTATCAGTAAGGCAGTGTCAGTAGTGGTACTTATCTCATAGAGTTGCTGTGAATATCATGCAAAATAGTCTATGAAAAGCTATTCGAAGGGCCTGGTGTATAGTAAGCATGAATAAATATTAGCTTTAGTTGGCCTGTGCAGGGTGGGGATGAAAAGAGAAAATACAGTCCTTATCAGTGAGGAATTTACACATCGGTTAGAGAAATCAGCTGGAGATATGGTTTTGATGCCTTGTTCCTCTTTGCCTTCCCAAACCACTTACTTCTCAAATCCTATAGGCATTCTGTCACTGAGATGGTCCTTTCTTGCCTTCATCCTTTCTTGTTGACATTCAAACTTTCTAACTTTTTAGACATACAGGGGACCTCTTCGATTGAGTCCCAGAATGCCTTTCCAGTGTTATTTCCACTAAGCTCCCATATGCAAAGTACCCAGATGTTGTCCCTAACCTGGGGAGTGGGCCAGAGTGAGGGTGGGCTGTTTTTCTACTGCTTTCCTTCCAGCAGCAACCTTCAAAGTCTGTCTCTAAACGGAGCTCTCTCTGAAGTTTCTCTGCCCTCTATTCCTTTGAACTCTGTAGTCTTTGTACTGCCCTTGTAGATTTGGAAGGTTCCGCTTTTGTTAGATGTGTTTTCCTATATGATGTACCTCCCCTTTCCAAATCCCGTTGTTTACCTTTTGCTTCCTTCGAAAGCAGTGGCTTTCCTTGTCGTGTCTTAAAGCCAGTCGCTCCGCGCAGCAGAAGCCACAGGTTATTTATTCACCATGCAGGAGGGCTGCCAGTCGACATACCAACCCTGGAAGTATAACCTTCCTGGTTTCGAACAGCAAGTCTAATGTCACACAACCTGAGTTCAAAACTCAGCTGCGACTCTAAACTAGCTAAGTGACTCTAGGCAGGTTATTTTACCTCTTTGAGCCTCAGTTCCCCTCTCCTTAAAATGGGAATAATAATATATTTATATCTTTGTGTTTTTTAAAGGACTGAAATATGACATAAAGAGCTCCCCAAATGTGCCACAAACGCTCAGCACATAAAATGGTGAAAGTGATTTAAAGTGATTAAAAAAAAAATAAAGCATAAGAGATGAGCTTATTATCTTATGTAATGATTTTCTAATTCAGAACTCCTTAAAGATAACTGTTTCTTTGATATATTTTTCTTCTATATATTATATTTTAATGTAATATCTTTTAACAGCAACCAAAACTAGTCTTTATAAATTAAAAAATTTAAATGAAAATAATATAATCATTCTTAAAAAAATAAGACTTGCATGTTAATAAGGACTAATACAGCTCTAGAAATTGAGGAGGTCTCTCCTTGGTACTTTACAAGTCCTGTTGATTTTATCCCCTAAATATCTCTTCAAGTCTAATCCTTTGGACTAAGCGACCGTCATTTCTGACTTGGACTGCATTCACTGGGTTCTTCTCTATTCACTCTTGTCCACTCTGGTTCTTTCTCCTCATACAGCCTGAAATCGTCTTTCCAGACACAGGTCTCTCACATTTAAAATCACCTACCTCTGCTTAACTGCCCCTCCCACCCCCTGCCAAGGCTTCCTCTTCTAAAACACAGAGGAAATTGCTTCCCACGGCCTACAGGGCCTGCCTGGACAGCCTCTCTTCTCCGGCCTCCCCTCGTCCGCCGCCCCCACCTCTGCCCGGATCAGTCTGACCTCCTCACCGTATCTCCTCTGCCTGCAGACTTCCCCTCCCTTACATGCTATGTAATCGGCTGACTCCGGTCACCGCTTGACATCTGCCTGTGCTACAGTCGGTCTCTCCCCAGACTACACACAGCAGCCTCTCCTCTGCTCTGTCACCAGAGAGCCCTACACAGGGCCTGGCCTCTGCCCTGAACGGGCGCCTGGGACGTATTTAAGGCATGAATGAATGAGTGTTGGCTCGTCGCCCCCTTCCCCCCAACCCAGTAAGCTTCAGAGAAACACTGGTTGTGCTAACAGGCCTAATGATAGGGATCTGATGTCTTGAATTTCAACCTAAGCCTCACACGCTGAAGAACTTAATTTTATCATGGGGCTCAGAGGATGGAACAGCAGACAGAGATAAGACAGAGGTGGGTCTTTATTTTGCCTTTTCCTTTTTGTCTCTTAGCAGAGAGTGAGATTAAGAAAATGAATATTTCTCAGATCTCATGTGGCCTTTAAAGACTTCCTTTTACACTGAAGATGTTCCTTCTGTGTGTGGGACATAGTCATCTGTTCATTGTTCTAGCTTTGTTTTTTGAACGCTCCACGTTAGGGTGAGATGTTTTTTTCTTTGGATTTTCTTTTTTTTGGCCATCAGGCATGTGGGATCTTCGTTCCCTGGCCAGAGATTGAACCCTTGCCCCCTGCAGTGGAAGCGCGGAGTCTTAACTGCCAGACAAACAGGGAAGGAAGTCCTGAGAGACGGTTTAATGATTCGTCTACCATGTTCACCTGTTCAGGGCCTGCTCTGGACATCAGGCATTTGGGGAAACAGGCATTTTTTGGGGAAATCTAGCATGATGTCCGGAGAAGGCAATGGCACCCCATTCCAGTACTCTTGCCTGGAAAATCCCATGGATGGAGGAGCTTGGTGGGCTGCCATCTATGGGGTCACACAGAGTCAGACACGACTGAGCGACTTCACTTTCACTTTTCACTTTCATGCACTGGAGAAGGAAACGGCAACCCACTCCAGTGTTCTTGCCTGGAGAATCCCAGGGACGGGGGAGCCTGGTGGGCTGCCGTCTATGGGGTTGCACAGAGTCGGACACGACTGAAGCGACTTAGCAGCAGCAGCAGCATGATGTCACTACACCAGCAGTGCCACTGGGCCTTGTGGCAGATTTTTGCCAAAAGGAGCATAGAATTTCATCTGAAATATTCTTACCCTTTTCAGTTTTCGGATAAAAAGCGTTAACAGGAGCCAGAAGAGGGTTGCAGCCACACAGGTGCACGTCAGAGTGATGAGCTCCAGGTTAGACTTGTCTGAGGTCCCTGGAGAGATAAAAAACACCAAGAGGGCGCTAAACAGCAGCTCACAACCCCTGGGTCTGTGATTTGACAGAAAGAGGTCAGTGGCCCCCAAGTGCTTCATCAGGGCGAACACAATCAGCTCCCAGCACAGAGCCTCTCACCTTCTGGGTCAGGCAGGGTTCATGCTATTATCGTCATAAACTCACATGGAAATGAAAAGACTTTCCAGAAATGTTGCGGTGGAGTTTGCCAACAACTCCAGAAATAGTGAGTTAAAAGTCAGAGGAGAAATTAAAAATGGGGAAAAAAAAATTAAGGCAGGAACAAGACCTCATTAAAGTGCTAAATCTGGACGATGTGAAATCTCCCTAATGGGTTTGGGAGGAAATTCTAAAGAAAAAGAAAAAAAAAAGGACATAAAAAGTCTCCTTGGGGAATCACAAACGTCTTCAAAGTAGACTTTAAAAATAAAAATAAAGCTCCAGGACTGTCACAATCACCCGCTCACTCCTCTTGGAACAGACAGGCCAACCCTCTGGGTCTGACCACTCATGTCTGGGTCGCTCACGTCCGAGGCTTCTTCTCAGGCGGAGCTGAGCCAAGGGACCTGCTGCAGCTGATTCTTCCCCGTCACCTTGTTCCTCAGAGTCAGAGATGAAAGCCGAGCACTGTTTCTCCACGACCAGAAAGAAAAGACCCAAGGTATCCAAGAGAAGCTTCCAGAGAGGATCCTCCATGGGATTTAAAGGAATGCCCCGTGAACCAGGACTGAGGTTCCCTGCTTCTCGATGCCAGGGGAGTGTCCTGGGAGCTCTAAAGGGATGCCCTTGTCCTTAACCATCACTGATGGTCTTGCGACCCCATGGACTATAGCCCACCAGGCTCCCCGGTCCATGGGATTTTCCAGGCAAGAATACTGGAGTGGGTTTCCATTTCCTTCTCCAGGGGATCTTCCCATCCCAGGAATTGAACCTGGGTCTCCTGCATTGCAGGTGGATTCTTTACCGACTGAGCTAGGAGGGAAGCCCATTAAAGGGAGACAGAGACTTAGTATCAAGTGAGGCCAAGATCAAGTGAAACTTAATCCCTTTAGAAACGGTGAGGCAATTTCCTGGCAGGCCAGTGGTTCGACCCCTGGTTGGGGGACTAAAGTCCTGCATGCTGTGTTCCATGGCACCTCCTGCCCTGCACCGAACCCCCCAACCCCCAAGAAATGGTGATGTGGATGATGGTATTTTTTTATTGAGCACTTACTATGCATCAAGTCCTCACATCTGCCTATGAAGCGTGGGAGCAAGAATATCCCCATTTCATGGATAAGGGCTTCATCTTGGCGGGGTAGGGGTGGGGGCTCTTGGTTTATTTTAACTTATTTATTTGACTGTGCCGGGTTTTAGTTGCAGCATCCGGGACCTTTGATCTTCCTTGTGGTGTGTGAGATCTTGTTCCCTGACCAGGGATCAAACCGGAGGCCCCTGCATTTTTTGAGCACAGAGTCTGAGCCACTGGACCACCAGGGAAGTCCCGGGGTTCTTTAATTCAGTGAAGATGTATTGAATCCGACTCCAGGCAAGGAGACAGGTGGGTAACTCAGGGAAAACTGTCGCTACCAGGAGCTCACTTACAACCCAACCAGGAGGCTTAAGGCAAATGGAAAGAAATGAGGTGCAGAGAGTTTGGAGGCTGAGGGAGAGGTGACACCTGAAATAGATCTTGACCTGCAGGGGTGAAGGCAGGGGAAGGCACTGCAGGCAGGGGAAGGTGTGAGTGATGACCCAGAATTGGGACATGGTAGGGCTCTGACGGAGGTGGGGCAAGAGCAGGGCAAGAATTCTGAGCATCCCTGTGCTCTCAACTCAGTGCCTCGGGCAGCTGGAGCCAGTGCAGCTTCTCTGCCCGGAACAGGAGCAAGTACACAAGCTAAAAATGGGAGCCTCTTTCCTCTTCTCCATTCAGCCACCACGTACAAACAGTCCCTGTGGGCCACGGTCCCCGCCACGGTGTGTCTTCTCATCCGGAGGGGACTCTGGCATTTCCTCTTTTCAGCCCACCCCCAGTTCCTGTTCATTCTCCTTCCATGGCTCATGAAATCCTCTCCTCCTGTCCTACCACAGGATCACCACCTAAGTCAAGGCCCCTGCAGTCCCCCTGAATGACCGCAGCAGCTTCCTAGCCAGCCTGGAGCCCCCAGTCTCTCCTCTGCTCGAGCCCACATGATCTTGCCAAATCACAGATTCCATCCTGTTGTTCAGTCACTCAGTCATGTCTGACTCTTTGCAACCCTATGGACTGCAGCACACCAGGCTTCCCTGTTCTTCGTCATCTCCCAGAGTTTGCTCAAAATCATGTCCATTGAGTTGGTAATATCACCCAACCATCTCATCCTCAGCCGCCCCCTTCTCCTCCTGCCCTCAGTCTTTCCCAGCATCAAGGTTTTTTCCAGCGAGTCAGTTCTTCACATCAGGTGGCCAAAATAGTGGAGCTTCAGCATCAGTCCTTCCAATGAATATTCAGGACTGATTTCCTTTAGCATTGACTGGTTTGAACTCCTTGGTGTCTAAGGGACTCTCAAGAGTCTTCTCCAACACCACATTTTGAAAATATTAATTCTTGAGTGCTCAGCCTTCTTTATGGTCCAACTCTTAACATCTGTACATGACTACTGGAAAAACCACAGCTTTGACTGTATGGACCTCTGTCAACAAAGTGATGGAGCTCCTTAAATTGCTGCCTAGCACTGTCAGGAGAGAAACCCAAGCTCTTACATCCTGTCTGCCCAACCTCACCTGTTCCTTCAGCCTCATCTCCTGCTGCCCAACCATCCCTCCACATGCCCTACATCCAAATACTTGTAGTTTCATAAATTGACCAGCCCTTCCAACTCTGTGCTTCTGCCCTCACTGTTTCTCTACCAGGAAATCAACTTCCCAGGGGTGAGGTCACACCTTACTCATTGTCCCCACTCACCAATTGAGTGGATAAGTCATACTTTGATTTGTCTCTAGAGAGTTTCATGAAGCTTTCAAAGGGTTCAGGCCAAATTCCCATTCTTGTATATTCACCCAATAAGCATATAGTACATCACCCAAGTGCCAGGCTTTGCTCTGGGGGGCTGGAATGTGGTGGTAAATGAAGGGACACAGAAAGGAGCTCATGGTCTGGTGTTCAGGTATGAACGGACAGGTGTGTTCAGGTATGAACGGACAGGTGTGTTCAGAGCTCTGAGTGAAGCAGCAGCAGGTGGTTCTCTGGTTCACAGTGATGCCTCTGGTGCAGAGGACAGTGCCTGGCATGTGGTAGGCAGGCATCCTGAAAGTGTTGGTTGAGACTTGGCTTCATTTGCTGCTCTGGCAGCTTGTGGTTATTCTTCCCTGAATCTCATGAGATTGACTGAGAAATTTCCAGGCATGACCCCCTCTTCTCTCAGTATGAGTCCTCTCCATGGGAAGACAATAAGTGCAAGTTAATGAGTTTGGGTTTCCTTGGGTTTCCCAGGTGGCACTAATGGTAAAGAACCCACCTGCAGTGCCGGAGATGCAGAGACGCAGGTTCAATCCCCGGGTCGGGAAGATCTCCTAGAGGAAATGGCAACCCACTCCAGTATTCTTGCCTGGAGAGTCCCATGGACAGAGGAGTCTGGTGGGCTGCAGTCCAGGGGGTCACAAAGAGTTGGACACGACTGAACAACTGAGCATGTATGAGCCCCTGAGGTGAGAGATTTAATGTTTCCTCTCAGTATTCACACACACACACACACACACATGTCTTTGCTTATGCTGCAGATATGTTTTATGAAACCAAAAACCAGACTGGGACCTGCTTGGGACACAGTGGCCTTTGGCTGCTGGAGGAGCCGAGAACATCTGGGACTGAGCATGGTCTGCATACAGTCTCTGCAAGGACTGACCCCGAGAGACCCCGCCCACGGTGGGAACTTTCCCACTGCATTCCCAGGGGCAGGAAGTTGACCCCCGAAGTAATCCCACAGTCCTTACTCAGGCAGATTCCTTGCAGTGGGACTGAATGTGTCCGGGTGCACTTAGGCATTTAAGGAATCAGCTCATTAAAAACATCTTCGATGAACACTGGTTAGAAGGGAAAGATCTGTTTAATACTCTTACTGTTTTTTGAAAACTGAACTCATTTTGTGAGACCTGGTATCCAGGCTTTGCCTCTGTCTCGTCCGGTAACTTGATTTTCATCTTCGCTCGGAAGGTAACCACGAGGATCATCTGCTGTAGGTTGACCTAAGTCAGCAGCATCTCTTCCCATCCGCTGTCGGCTGTGTTTTCAGGGGTCAGACATCCACACACTGGCCTGCCTTGGACCCAGCTTCACCTCGCTGGTGTCAGCTGATGAACTTGGTGCATGAAACAGCCCAGCTGTACATGGCGGGCGTGGGAGGCGGGGGAACATGGGTGGATTTGACAATAATGAGACTTAGCGCTGGATCTCAGGGCCTTCCCTCCTGTCTGATGGGTATGAATGTGCCGCGTGGACATGGCATGAGGCTGTTTTTATATGGGGTGATGACAAGAAGGTGGCTGATTCAAAGAGGTCAGGTATTTGTACCTCTTATTTCAGATCGCGGACCGGGCTGCCCAGAACGTGCCGTGTCAGTTACCCTCCTGGGCTTTGGCCCATCCCTGCTGGGGAAGGAAGGGCAGGCGGGGGAAGGGCTGGGTTTGGAAGGTGGCGTGTCTTGTCTAGAGTCTGCAGAGCTTGGCTGTGTCCTGCCATCCTGCCTTGAGCCTTTCTGACGGTGATGGGCAGCGCTGTCTGCATGGGACACAGGCTGTGTGACGTGGCAGCATCATCCTGGCCGAGACATGTGGCTCTTTGTGGCCCCAGACCACCTGAGTGAATGGGCAGCAGAACCGGGTAGCTCAGCTCCTGCGGTGTAGCCGGGTGGTGCCTCCCAAGAAGTAAGGGCAACTCCCCAGCAAGAGGCCAGGGCCCCAGCCCCAGGCCTGCCTTGACTGCAGAGAAGGAAGTCCTTCCCTGACCCTGCACACAGCTGTGAGTGCCGGGGGCTCTGTGTGCCAGCCCCATCCCTAAAGTGTGGACGTGCCAACAGCACCCCATCTCACAGGAGAGAGGGATAAAACTAGGTGTTATTTTGGAGGCTTCACTCTCTTTTCCTTTTAAAAAATCCTCTTATTACTTTTTGTTTTTATTTATTTTTAATTTTATTTTTGGCCATGCTATGTGGCATGCAGACTTCCCTGGTGGCTCAGACGGTAAAGAATCCACCTGCCATGCAGGAGACATGGGTTTGATCCCGGGGTGGAGAAGATTCCCTGGAAAAGAGAATGGTTACCCACGCCAGTATTCTTGCCTTGAGAATTCCGTGGACAGAGGAGCCTGGTGGGCTGCAGTCCATGGGGTCAGAAAGAGTCGAACACGATCGAAAGACTGACACACACACATGCAGCATGCAGAACGTTAGTTCCCTGACCAGGGATCGAACCCATGCCCCCTGCGTTGGGCGCACAGAGTCTTAACCACTGGACCACCAGGGAAGTCCTCCTCTTATTACTTTTTGTACTTCAAGTGCAACGTAATTTTTTTTTTCATCCAAACATATTATGTAAAACACAATTTGCTTTTCCTTCTAAAACTAATCAGACTTTGACCCAAGTACTGACCATTTTCCGTAAACCATTGAGTTACCTTCCCTGAGAAACTGGCCTAACATTCAGCATGGCTTAGTAGTTATTCTCCGTTTCTGGTGTTGTTTTGAGGGGACCATTCATGTCGGTTTATTGCCCATTATGCTATTGGGACATCAAGAGAAGGGTGTGTTTCTTGTTCACTCTGCATCTCAAGCACTGGCCTAGTGAAAGACTCAATAAATGTTCATATATGGATAAAAAGAAAATCAATCAATTCACCTGAACCTGGCTGCCCATGGGAGTCAATCAAGCAAGGCTACCTCCTTTAACTTAAAATCCAGTCACCAGTAATCCAGTTCTCCTTATTGTATAATTTCTCTAAGGCTTATTGGACATTTAGATTGACTGTCATGCTGATTATGAGGGCTTCCCTGGTAGCACAACACAAAAGAATCCGCCCGCCAGTGCGGGAGAAGCAGGAGGTGCGGGTTCGACTCCTGGGCGGGGAAGACCCCCTGGAGGAAGGCACAGCAGCCCACTCCTGTATTCCTGCCTGGAGAATCCCATGGACAGAGGAGCCTGGTGGGCTGCAGTCCATGGAGTCGCAGAGAGTCAGACATGACTGAAGCGACTAAGCACACACATACACCCACTTACTTTTAGGTATACATACGAATTTGTGAAGCCTTATATGTATACTACAGAGTTTGGTATACAGACACCAACTTGGAAAGTGAGGTGTGGACGTACTGTATTTGGATTAAATTTGAAATACATTTCAAGAGGAACTTTAGGTAAAGATACTTAAAATTGCGATTCTATCAGTTCTGTAACACATTTTTATCACAGTAAGGTAAAGCCTTAGGTCAAATAGGAATTTTGTGGCCTGGAACACCATTTGTGTGACTTACTGGCTAAGTCTAGAAAAAGTATAATACAGCAAGTTTTGTTGAAATGGAATTCAATTTATCATATTAACAAATAAGGCGTGCATGCTAAGTTGCTTCAGTTGTGTCCAACTCTGTGCGACCCTCTGGACTGTAGCCTGCCATTCTCCTTATATATTTGAGAAGTTTTTATCATATGCCATATGCACTGTTAAGTTTGTTAATCCTTCCAGCAACCCTGTATGATTGGCATGCCATAATTCACACCCATTTTGCAGATGAGCAAACTGAGGCTCCAGGAGGGAAGTCATCTGTCCAGGGTTGCATGGCTCATGGGCAGGGACACACCTGACTTCAGAACGGAGCCTCTTCCCCACCAGGTGGAGGGGCAGGTGAGCGGAGTAGTTAAATAGGGATCCAGTTCTCAGCGCCGCCACTTCCTAGCTTTGTAACCCTGGACAGAGTCCTCACCCTCTTGGGGCCTCAGATTCTCACTTGTAAGTAGAAAAATAAAACCCTCCTTGGATTATTGCAAAAGCGAAGAAGACTGATGCATATTATGTGCTTAAAATGGTGCACTGCACGGTCAACAAGTGTGAGATGTTCTAACTGAATTCCAGCACCGTTTTTTGCATTCTCAATTGAGGCCAGCTTTCTGTCATTGTTTAGCTTTCAGTACAAAGGCACGCACAGCCTGCCCCCAGCCCTCCAGGGTGAAATCGGGGAGCTGCCAGCTCAACTCTCTCTCTCCTCTCCTGGGGAAACCCATGAAAGGAGTGACACCAGTCACCAACATCTCCGTGTGAATTAGTTTATCACACACTTCCTAGTGCCAGGAGAGCCGGGGCAGAGAGCTGTGTCGGAGGAGGCTCAGAAGGATAGAGGGGAGAGGCTAGTCCCGAAGACGAGTCTGTTCCAAGCTTTTCCTTCTCTTTACACTTGGGACTTTGTTAAGGAACGTAGCGTATCCTTCCTGCCGTGTGTGTCCTTTCCTGAAATGTGTCACTGTGGGGTTATTGTGGTACAAAATTCACAAACCACACCTGTTTGCATCCATTAGTCATCCTCAAAAAAATGTTACAGGGGCTTCCCTGGTGGCCCAGTGGTTCAGAATCCACCTTGCAAGGCCGGGGACATGGGTTTGATTCCTCGTCAGGGAACTAAGATCCCACATGCTGCCAGAGCAACTATTGAGCTCCCCGTGCTGCAAAGACCTGACATAAGCCCCCCAAATAAATAAGCTTTTAACAAATGTTAAAAATGGTAGCTATTCTTCAAGTTGTTTTCTCTTGCATGATGACAAATGCTACTATTATGCTTTGCTATTATTTCAATAGCAAAGCCTAAATGTGTTAGAAGAATGTGTGTATAGGTATATCGGGTTGGCCAAAAAGTTCAAGTTTTTCAGTGACACTGTATAAGAACCTGAATGAATTTTTTTGGCCAACCCAACATATATACACATACATATATGTATATAGATATAGTGGTTATTACTTAGAATAATAAAATATAGTTTATTTTAAATCCTCAGATGAAAATGTGCCACCCGTGCATTGTAACAGTCCCCTCACTATGGAGGGCTGTTAATTTCAGAAACTATTCTGGTTAGAAACAGTTTTGTTGCTGTTGTTTTTAATATTAGCACTTCCCCTTTGAGCACTCCACATGTGCTTCTGGGCAGTCCAAACCAAACAAGACCTGTGATTATTTAAAGAAGCCACTTTGATTCCCCAGTCCGCTCATCCTTTTCAGATACAAAAATAACACATTGTTTTATCTAGGAGTATAAGAATCCTTTTTCAAAGGAAATAAAAAGAGCAGACAGTTTCCTTCCTGGCTAATGCGTGAACCTCTTTCAATCCGTTAAACATAGCCACAGACATAACTTATTTGCCCAGCTTCACTTCCTAAACTCAACCTGACAAGATATAGGCCAGGGGGGGAGGGTCTAGGTTGCATATATTAGGAAGCCAAGTCTGCAGCTTGATGCACCTAATTCATAGCCACCAGAGAGAGAAGCAGTGATTTAGACTCCAGAAGCAAGAATCTCATTTCAGTGATGAAATTACGAAGCAGGTACCGCCTTTAACTGTTCTGAACAGCATCCAAGGATCAAATTTTTATTCAATGAGCCCAGAGTACTTCTAGTCAAGATACTGCATCTAATTTGTAAGGTCCACATAATATCAACTTTCAGAAATTCTTCCTATTCAAGATTATCTTCTAGGGAGCTGAAACCTGCCTCCTCGAAACGTTGCCACCATCTCCCTCTCTTGGTTCTGCTTCTCTTTTCTGGAGTGTTAAAGGGTAAGACCAGTGTCTCCTCTGTCTGATAATGCCTTAAATATTTGAAGAAAACAGTCATGTCACCCCCTCTCTCCAAGTTGACTCATTTTTAGACTAAACATCCTCCTTTCCTTGCGCTGTCTTATCATTACCCTATTAGGATATGGCTTCATCTGTTTATGCTTCTCTTAGAAATGGGTATGGATATTTCAGGTATGGTTTGATGATGACTGATCAGGTAATTTCTCAGCTAACCATGATTTTTCAGCAGAGAGGCTAGATACAGCAGTCATTCTGAGAGCAGGAAAAAAGGTGCAAAAGAGAGCAAAGGAAGAGGAAAGCAAACTATAAAAAGCAAACATAAAGACTCAAAAAGCATAGCTGTTGGGGGCAATTTTGGGTGAAAGTAAGGAACCATGTACAGAGTAGCTGCAGCTACCTTGCAAATTATACCATTTCTCTAAGTGACATTGAAGACTGATGCCCCCTGAAGAAAAAGAGGTCATGAATCAAAAGGACCAATTCCTCGGGGTGTGGGAGGAATCAGTTCTGACCCCACCAAAAGGATAAATGATTTGCGTCAACTATCCCCCCTGAAATTATCTAAAACAACTGGACATTTTAAAAAATCTTCATAAAAGTTTAAAACAATCTGATACAACCGGCCAAAATATGCATGAAAGTGGGAATGAAGTAGGGTTGAGTAGGATTGTGAAGGCATTTATACTCTGAGGGTTTTTACAGAACCTTATAAACAGCAGATTCAATTTTCATGACTTCCCAGAGTGTAGGGGACTGGAAACGAAACTCAGGGTCCTCACAGGGGAGGGCTATCTGGCAGAAAATCCTACCTGTAAGGCTGGCATGTGAGAAAGCAACCCCCCTCAGGGTAAAAGTGAAGTTACCTGCCTCTAAACGAAAACTGACTGTATAAACAAAAATAATACTATGTGGCTATACAACTAGGTCCTACTGTGCAGCACGGGGAACTATATTTACTATTCTGTGATGAAGCATAATGGAAAGAATATGAAAAAGAATGTGTGTCTATGTATAACTGAATCACTTTGCCATAGAGTAGGAATTAACATAACATTGTAAATCAACTGTACTTCAACAGAATAAAATATTTTACAAAGTAACCAGTTTCTCACAGAAGTCACTGGACTAGTCAATAGGAATTTTTGAGAATTATTTGGACTTTGTCATTGGCAAGGGTGATATGGATGTGGGAGGTCCAGAATTACTCATAACTCACTGTCTTCTTTCCTGCCTCATTCACTTGGCTAATCCAACATCCTGCAAGGCTTCGTTCAGAGGTCAAGTCACTCTCCCTATCGTTTTCAGCCTCTATGAAGTCTCTTAGCCCTTATCAGCAGCATTGTGTAGTCTGTTTACTACCAATTAGTGTTTCTATTTTACCTGTAGGAGGAGCTCAAAATGTCTATTGATCTGGTTCTCCTGGTTCCATGTCCCCCTTAATTGCCTTTCAATGAGGTTTTCAAAGCACATGGAGGTTAGGGAGCATTTCTCAAAAGCCCATATCCTGCATGAAAGTGAAAGTGTTAGTCACTCAGTAGTGTCTGACACTTTGTAACCCCCTGGACTGTAGCCCGCCGGGCTCCTCTGTCCACAGGATTCTCCAGGCAAGAATACTGGAGTGGGGAGCCATTCCCTTCTCCAGGGAATCTTCCCGATCAGGGATCGAACCAGGGAAGCCCCCCATATCCTGCACAGTCCTGGGCAAATAGATAAGCTGTTGAGTTAACAGTTAATTTAATTTGGTTCCTCTCTGTTGCCCTCAACAGTACAGTGATGTATTTCTATAGCCTGCCGGGCTATAGTCCATGGGGTCGCAAAAGAGCCAGACACGCTGAGCAACTTTCACTTCACTAGGATTACTATATATAAAATTGGTAAACACCAAGGTCCCACTGTGTAGCACAGGGATCTCTTCTCAGTATCTTATAATAACCTGTCATGGAAAAGAATCTGAAAAAGAACATATATATATATATAACTGAATCTGTTTGCTGTATACTTGAAACTAACACAATGTTGTGAATTGAGTGGACAGCAATAAAAATAAAGAATAAAAGGTGAGGGTAGGATTGTCTGGAGGAGAACAAGTGGGGAAGGGAGGCTGTTCAGACCGAGGAGAATGATGTGTAAGGGCAGAGGACCAGGGGGAACGGGGTGTGTTCTGGCTTAGTCCATCTGAGGGGCTGGGGTGTGGGGAGGGGGATGAGAGCTGAGACTGGAGGAGGACCTGATGCACTGGGATGAGGAGAATGGTGGCCAGAAGCCCCTGCAGCATCTGAAGCAGGGGCGGAACAAGGCGTAGGTCAGGCATTTAACACACTCTGTATAAAGTAGGTAACCAATAAGGACCTGCTATATGGCATGGGGAACTCTGCTCCATGCTCTGTAATAGCTTGTCTGGGAACAGAATCTAAAGACAGAGTGAGTATGTGTAACTGATTCACCCAGCTGTACATCTGAAACTAACACACTGTAAATCAACTATACTCTAATAACAAATCTTTTTACAAAGATGAGTCCTGTAAAAAGATGACTCTAGACTTGGGCATGGATTCGAGGAGGGCGAGAGAAGAAAGGAATGCTGTCTGAGAGGGAAGGGATGATGTCCACAGATGACAGGGGTCAGCTCAGCTGAATGGCAGCCGATGTGGGCCGTTCAATAAAAATCACTTCCTGTTTCCTCAACAGTGAATGATCCAGGTTGATAGAAACTTGGAGAGGTGACCACATTGCCTGACTTTGCTGAAAAGCATGACATTCGTGGGAGGAGGAATCGGGGGAAGCCATCTAGAAGCAGGGAGACAGGACAACAAGGAGCAGGGTGGGGCTGGAGAAGTCCATGGGCTCAGTTAAACCCTAAGGCCTTGCAGACAAGCTCCCGGGGTGCTTCAGGAGAACGGAAACCTTCCTTCTTCAGTTTGCAAAGACCTAGACTCAAGTAAGTCCTGGCCATTCTGCATGTTCGTGGTGCAACTTTGAGCCAGTAATTTAATCTCTTCAAGTCTCCATCTTCTTATCTTTAGACCGAGCATAATACTCCTTCTTTGGATTCTCATGAAGTTAGTGAGATTCAGTTTGTCAAGTGTCTAGCCTGGCGCCTGCACATAAAGATACTAAATAAAAGTACTAAATAAATGCCAGTCTCCTACTAAGTGCTGGGGAGGGAATGCAGACAATTGGTTGACACAGCTCCTGCCTCAAAAAGCTTGTAATTCAGTAGCAAAGAGACTCATGTGCTCAGTCACTATCCGACCTTTCGTGACCCCACGGACCAGAGCCCACCAGGCTCCTCTGTCCATGGGATTCTCCAGGCAAGAATACTGGAGCAGGTTGCCATGCCCTCCTCCAGGGGATCTTCCTGACCTGGGATTGAACCGGCAGGTCCTGCACTGGCAGGTCATTTCTTTACCCCTGAGCTACCAGGCAAGCCCCCAAAGAGAAGCATATCCATTCCTAACTAATCATGAAGGGAAGAATAGAGTAAGTTCTGATTCAAGATCGAAGGAAAATGGTGTGGGTGAGGAGAGAAAAGGATGTATATCTGACTCAGCTTTCATCCCAGAGGCTGTAACAGAGCAGCTAGATGCTTTCTACACTGGCCCTAGAGAATAAGGAGGATTCGCCTGAAACAGGGAGGCGCCTGGACAGAAGCCATTCCAGGCTGTGTTAATGGTGAACCCAGGCCATGCTTAACCTTCTGCTATGAGTCAGGCTGACTGATGGCCAGAACCCTGGCTCCTTAGCCCCCGATCCGGCCTGGGGCTCCACACTGCGCCTGCTCTGGCCACAGCTGCAGGAGGGGTGACAGCAGACTGAGGCAGCTAGCAGAGTGGTGGTCACAGCCAGTGGGTGGGATAGACTCACCGATGTCATGAAGCAGTGGGGCTTCTAGGAAACTCAGAGCAGCCTGGCAGACGAGGGGAAGGGTCAGGAAGCGGTCATTTACGAACTTGGGTAAATATCCCTGCTTCAGGCAAGGGCTTCTCCCAACCCATCCGAGCCCAGGATTGAGGATCAGGGAGACCTCTTCATTCTCTGGAGGCACCCCCTTCTCAGATCTCCACCCCACCCTCCCTGATGCAGTCTGGGGTCCTTGTTAAAGTATCAGTGAACAGTCCTTTACAGAAGGAGGCATTAAAGAGAGAGGTACCCTTGATGCGTTATCTTCTCCATGTGTAAGCAAATGAGTTGATACTTTAAAACAAGGACTGGGGAGACAAATAGGACCATAACTTAAAGGGTTTGGGAAATGCTACCCTCGACTTTTTTCTGAAACTGTAAATTGGTGGTAGTTTCAGATTTTTCAGGAGACTCTCTAGGATCATTTCCTTGTAAGAGACTGGGATTGACGGGGAGTTCCCTGGTGGTCTAGGGTTAGGATTCAATGCTTTAACACCCATGGCCTGGGTTCAGTCCCTGGTTAGGGAACTGAGATATGGAAAGCCTCAAGGTGCAGCCAAAAAAAAAAAAAAGAATGGGGATGATAAATTCTCAGTTACCATCTTTAAGTAGTGTAGTTTCCAGGGCAGAAAAGTTGATGAATATTGCCTTCTCCCTTAGTTCCTCCTTAGGAAATTCTTACATACTCTGAAATCTCCTTGGGAGCATTTGCAAATAGGCCGCTGAACGACATGTGAAACCTCAGTGAGTCATAGATGTGTACACCTAAGAGGTGCCAATTTGAAGACTTTACGGTGCTGTAAATGTCATGTTTTTGGACGATTCTTGGCACTGGAGAATTAAAATCGAGGTCTAATCTCTTTTCTGAATGGAGGCCATGTGGCCAAAGCCCAGGCTAGGATGTGGCCTCTTTGGGTTTTGCTGCTCAAGAGAGCTGTTTGAGGAAGCCTGTGGAATACTTTTCTTCATCGTGGTCTGTTTACCATGTGTGGCTTCTCTCTGATCATATTTTGCAGCCTCTGCTATGTTCAAGTCATGTCCGACTCTTTGTGACCCCATGGACTGCAGCCCACCAGGCTCCTCTGTCCATGGGATTTTCCAGGCAAGACTACTGGAGTGGGTTGCCATGCCCTCCTCCAGGGGATCATCCTGACCCAGGGATCGAACCTGGGTCTCTTGCATTGCAGTGGGGTTCTTTACCACTGCACCACCTGGGACGTCCAGTGTGCAGCCTATTTTATGTTAAAAACAGGCTTGTGACAACATGGGGAAGAGCCAGTGTATGTCTAACTCAAGGGGACTGGGAAAAGAATGAATAATTTCCAGCATATGTGTGTTTTTTTTTTTTTTTTTCCTCTCTATGCCTGGCTTCTGTCTTCTTGGATTTCTTTCTCACAGGTGTGGCCACTCTGGCCATTCTCTGGGGGTTAATGTCACGGCTCTGGCATTGACAGGCTCTCCCATCTTCCAGGGTCTACTTTCTGCCGGAGCCTGTGTTCCGGCAGCGGCCTCTCTCCAGGGTGGCCGGCCTGTGTCCTCCCCCTCGGCCTTGTGGGGAGGGACCAGACAGGCTAGCCCAGTGGGACGGGGAGGGGAGAAGGAAGTCGGGAAAGGAACATACTGTAGGGACAGCAGGGGATCGGGAGTTGGCAAGTTCACCAAATGGGGAAGCAGGTGTCTGGGCAGCTGTTTACCTTGCACGGTGAGGTGGGCCGAGCTCTCTGCCGAGCCCTTCAGGTTGCTGGCTTTGCAGTGATACACGCCTTCATCCTTTTCCGTGACTCTCTCGATAAACAGCGTGCTGCTTCCCGGTCCTAAAATAATTCCTGGGGAGTGAGAGATGTTTACATTAGTGGGCCTGGATGACAGAGAAAACAGCCACTTGTGTGACACAACCCTCTTCCTATCGTTATGCCTTCGGATGAGGAAACCCGAGCTCTGCTTCTGGGCCAGCCCTGCTTCTTTGGTCCTGTCCAGGCTGTCTCATGGCACCTTCTGAGCTCTGAAGCTACTTTGGAGATGCAAGTCTGACCCAGGCCAGAGAGAAAGATGGGGCAGCTGCCTGCACTGTGGAAGAGCACGTGTCAGGGAAGTGTGTGCCTGTGTGTGTGTTACTTGCTCAGTCGTGTCCAACTCTTTGCAACCCTATGGACTGTGGCCCACCAGACTCCTCTGTCCATGGGATTTCCCAGGCAAGAATACGGGAGTGGGTTGCCATGTCCTCCAGGGGATTTTCCCGATCCACCGATCGAACCCAGGGCTCCCGAATTGCAGGCAGATTCTTTACTACTAGGGCCACCTGGGAAGCCCCAAAGGAGGAGTATATCTAATAATAATAATAGCAATGTTGTTGTTCAGTCATTCGATCATATCTGACTCTTTGCGACCCCATGAACTGCAGCAAGCCAGGCTCCTCTGTCTTCCACTATCTCCTAGAGTTTGCTCAAATTCATATCCACTGAGTTGGTGATGCTATCTCATCCTCTGCCACCTTTTTCTCCTTTTGACTGATAACAACAACCATTTGCTCAATGTCTGTTGTGTGCCAGGCAAAATTGAGACCCCATTCCTGTCTTTTTTTAAGTTGGAGGATAATTGCTTTACAGTGTTGGTTTCTGCCATGCATCAGTGTGAATCAGCTCTTAGTATACATATATCCCCTCCCTTTTGGGCCTCCCTCCCAGTCCTCATTCCTGTTTTGACAATCATCCTGTAAGGGGTTATTGTCTCCTCCTTACAAACACGGACCCTGAGCTTTGGGGAGGTTAAGGAACTCAACTGAGAGCGTGCAGTTGGACGGAAGGCACACTTGTGGCTCAGGGGTCAAGCCAGGCCTTTTTCATTGGTCACGGTGGTGAAGAGCGTGGGCTGGGCTTTGAATGAGGCTTCACCACCTGCAGCTTGTCCCTTTAGGCCAGCTACTTCACCTTTCTGTTTCCGTGTCCTTTGCCTTAAGGTGACAGTGAAAACAGCTCCTACTCGATAATGGAAAAATGGATAGCAAGTACACATAGCCCAGCACACAGTAGGTGCTCAGTAAGTGCAGGTTGAAGAGTTACTGTGGAGCGGGTGGAGGGAGGGGGATCCAGCTTCCAGACCTAGTTGCTTCAGTACCAAGTACTGTCACCCTGTGTTTGAGTACTGACTGCTTAGTCTGAGGCTGAGACTTGATGGTGGGAAGGGGCAGGCTAAGGTGTGGCATCTGCTGAGGGACAGTTAACTCATACCAACTCCAACACACACTCACACACACTCTCTCTCACCAGCAAACAGAAAATGTTTGAGTGAGAATCAATACATGTAGCATTGCAGAGCCAATCAGATGAGAACTCTGGGCAGGGAGGAGCTCATTAAGAATAGGAAGGTCAGGGAAGGCAGCACAGAGGTGGTGGGCTTTGGGTTAAGGTCTACACCATTATGAGGTGATGGGAGAAAGAGGGGGCACTGAGAAGAAGCAGGACCCTGGAATGAACATGCCCTGAGTGCTGGTTCTGGAATAAACTGGGCCTGACCAGACCAGAGGCTGTATTTTGTTAGCTGAAATAGTTTGTATTCTCCTGTTTATAAAGAATAACATTCGATATAGAAAACTTGAGAAATATATTGGAAAGCATAAAGAATATAAAAATACAAACAAACCTATGGTCTCACTCCCAGTCAATTGTCCTTTAGGTTTTTTTTTTTTTTTTTTTTGCCATACCAAGCAGTATGTGGGATCCTTATTCCCCAACCAGGGATTGAACCTGTGCCCCCTGCATTGGGAGAACAGAGTCTTAACCACTGGATCACCAGGAAGTCCCCCTTAGTCTTTTTAAAGTGGCCTTTTTGCACAGCTTGTTTATTGACATCATATTTTAATCTTGAGCTTCCCAGATGGCACTAGTGGTAAAGAACCCATCTGCCAAAGCAGGAGATGCAGGAGACGTAGGTTCAGTCCCTGGGCGGGGAAGATCCCCGGGGTTAGGAAATTGCAACCCATTCCAGCATCTTGCCTGGAAAATCCTATGGACAGAGGAGCCTGGCAGGCTATAGGGCCAGTCCGTGGAGTCACAAGAGAGTCAGACAAGACTTAGCATCTAAACGACAACAAGGTACTAGACACTAGTCTACATGCTGGTAGTACAATGATAAGCGAGGCAAATCAGTCCCTGCCTGCACAGGGCTTCAGTTATACTTTGGGAGAAGTGCAAACAAAGAATGTCATTTCAGGTGGCCATAAAGTTTGTGAAGAAAATGAGCCAGGTTAAGGAGGGTCACAGGTTAAGGAGGGTGAGGAAGCTATCTTGGGTGGGCTGTTTCACTCTGAGGTGGGATAGAGTGAACCAGGTAAAGACATGGAAAAGGGCATTTCAGGGACAGGAAGTAACAAATTGAAAGCCCATAGGGGCAGGAAGGAGCTTGTTTAGGGAAAGACACGGTGGCTTTGTTCTGGAGCGATTGTGGTGGTTTTTACAATTAAGCAATTTAATTTTTAATTTAAGTAATGTTTAATTTTAAGTAATTATTTGGGTTGCGCTGGCTCTCTGTTGCCATATGCAGGCTTTCTCTAGTTGCAGGGAGTGGGGGCCACTCTCCAGTCGCTGTGTGTGGACCTCTCACTGCGGTGGTTTCTCTTGTTTCAAGCATGGGCCCTAGGGTGCTCAGGCTTCAGTAGTTGTGGTACTTGGGCTTAGTTGCTCCACAGCCTGTGGGATCTTCCCAGACCAGGTATCGAACCCAGGTACCCTGCACTGGCAGGCAGATTCATATCCACTGTACCACCAGGGGAAATGCCTGGAGCAACTGTGTTTGTTGGAAGTGGTAGGAATTGGTGGTATTGGGGATCTTTGTGAAGGCTTGCTAACGGGTTAGCACGTGGTACTTGAAATACCAAGTCATAAATGTGTGACTTCAAGGCTGATGGTTTGAATAACTGTGAGGGTAGTGGTACCTTTCCTGTAGGGGAGCAGGTTTGAGGAAGAAAAATCGAGAGTTCCGTCTTGTGAGGGTCCCGTGGCACATCCCAAAGGAGGTTTCACTGGGGCCCAGGGAAGAGGTCAGGGATGTTGTTCAGTCGCTCAGTTGTGTCCGACTCTGCTACCGACTGCAGCACGCCAGGCTTCCCTGTCCTTCACTATCTCCCGGGGTTTGCTCAGATTCATGTCCATTGAGTCGGTGAGGCCATCCAACCATCTCACCCACTGTCGCCCCCTTCTCCTCCTGCCTTCAGTCTTTCCCAGCATCAGGGAGGTCAGGGTTAGAGCCAGCTAAGCGGAATCAACATTTGGGAAGCAGGGACAGCCAGGGGAATGGAAACAAAGCTCGTGGGAAGTGAGTCCGGCCGGTCTGAAGCCTGAGCCCCAGGAAATTAGAGGAAGAGGAAGCAGCAGAGGCTTAGAAGAAGTAGCCCGGGAGATTGCAAGAAAAGCAGGAGAGCGTGAGTCCTAGATCCGGGGAGAGAGCTCACAGAGAAGAACAGGGATCTGCTGCATTCAGAGCAGCTGAGAAACTAGGAAGACAAAGACGGGAGATAACGAACTGCTGGATTTGACGAGCTGCTTCAGTGACGTCTGGGGCAGAAGCGTGACGACTTAGAGAATAGGAGGTGATGGAGGAGAGACGGGGGTGGAGGTTAACTTTTCAGGGAGAAGAGACCTACATGAGGTCAAGGAGTGAATTCTTTTTTGAAATGTGAAATTGTATCGCATATTCATGTGCTGATAGGAATAATAGGAGGGAAGGAAGGAGGGAGAAAAAGATTCTGAGGGAGAAAGAGGAGAGAGGACACAGAAGGAACAATACCAGAACAAGTGAGAGGGAATGGAACTCAGCGGCCAAACTGACCTTGGGCAGGAATCCGGAGAACTCAGGATGGGACAGGTAGATCCGACAATTTGGTGATATATTTTCTCAGTAAACAAGAAGTACTCATCGGTTGAAATTGAGGAGGAGGAAGGAATTTTGGAAGTTTGAAGCAAGAGAAGAAGATGTGAAATAGGGTGCTGGCAGAGAAAGAAAACAAATCCAGTTGTGAAATGCTGTTAAGGTTTTCCTAATGCTTATACAGCTTTAAATACTGACTCCTCTGTGCGTGTAACTTATTGGTTGGTATTAGGTTATATCTAATCACTCATGACTATAAACAATAGTGCAAGGACATTTTTAAGCATAAAGGTTTTTTGTGTTTTTTTTTTTTTTTTTTTTTTCAGATTATTTCCTTAGGCTAGATTTTCAGAAACAGATCTATTAGGTCAGAAGCTCTTCATTCATATAATCAAGCTTCCTTCCCAAAATATTATTCCAGTTAACATTTGGGCCAGCAGAGGGTGAGAGACAATTTTATCACTTTCCTGCCAGGACTGGGCAGAAACATCTAAAAAATACAAAACACAAAACTGTTGGTTTGATAGAGAAAAAATGAGTTGTCTTAATCTGCGTGTGTGTGTGTGTGTGTGTTTTGGAACATCCTTTCATGTGTTCCTTAGCCATTTTTATTTTCAAAGCACCTGTTTTGAGTCGTTGATTGGGAAGGTGAGTTCAGATGAAGGAGAGCTTTGAAATCCTGGCTGAGGAGTTCTCATTCATTGGAGAAGGAGAGGGTCACAAAGGCTTTTGAGGGAAATGACATGAGAGCCGTGTTTAAGGAAGTTTAGTCTAGAAGGAGAATGCAGGATGGACTGGAATGAGGAAAAAGTGGTATCTGGAAGTGCAGCTCACCAAGTGGTCATTCAGGCAAGGAACGATGAGGCTCCGAGTCTGGATGGTGGGAAAGGAAGTGGAGGGGAAGAAATGGAAGCAGACACTTTGCAGAAACAAGCCACAGGGATTGGTGCTTTACTGGTTCCAGGAATAGATCAGGGATGAGTCCAAGGTGGTTCTGGAAAAAAAAACAGAGCTTTCCCCTGTAACCTTGGCTAGATCACTGAATCCCTCTGGGGCCGTTTCCCCATCTGTGAAACAAACAAATGGAAAAACATTCTGCTGTACCTACTCCATGGTATTTGCTATGAGAATCAGTAGAAATAATTTAAGTAAAAGCTTTGAAAAGTAAGGTATGGTGTAAGGGATGATCCCAGAAAGAGAAAGTGTGGCTGGACAGTGGGTGGTCGGGGCAACGGATGTCAGGAAGAGCAGCGATCTGGTTACCCACGATTGTCTCCACTGCAGCTGACCTGCATCTCAACCAAGTTCCTATCACTCTGATCCCAAATTAAGGCTCACGGCATGATCAAATAAAGCTCGAGGACTTGGACTGCTCCCAAGGAGGCAGATGTGTAACTGGAGAGGTGAGAGGATGGAGCCGGAGATGCTGCCGAGCTGACATCATCTGGCCCGGGTCCCTCTTCCCAACACGTGGAGGAGAGAAGGGGCGAGAGAGTGTCCAAAGTCAACAAGCACAGCTCCTCTTTCTGGCTTGGCCGCACGCTGCATGACAGCAAAGGCACGGACCTGGATGTGTGACTATCAGCCTCTGAAGCCTCATCGCACTGTTTTCCTCCTCTGCTCTCACTTATTTCCCTTCTCACAAAAATAGGCCAGTTACTCCCCTCATTCTTTCCCCCCATTCTTCCAATCTTCTGCCCATACTTGACTATAGTTGTCTTCCCTAGTTTCCTTAACGCCTTAACCTGTTACTACCTGTATACAACCTATTCTCTGTGATACAGGCTCTGTTCTGCTGTGGAGCTCCCCTTTTAGTTTAAATTTTTCATTTTGATTAGTTTCAAAGATTTTAAAAGTGCAGGAAAAACATAACCCCTGTGCTCACCATTAAGATAACCAGATGTCAACATTTTCCTACCTTTATTTTATATAAATGAAGTTTATAGATGCTTTTTCCCTCTCTCCAGAGGTACCACTATCCTAAAGTTGGTGCATCTTGGTTTCATGTAGGTTTTGGTGCCTTGTCCACATAAATGTCTATCTCTATAGACTATAATATTGTTTTGTGGTTTTAAAAATTCCAAATAAATTATATGATATAGTACATATCCTTTTTTAACTTGGATATTTTTCTATTCTACAATGTTTTAATATTTATCTTTGTTGATACATGCAGACGCAGTTAATTTTTAACTCATGTATAATTGTACCAAAAAGCCACAGATTTTAAAAAAATTCACTTCTCTACTGTGGGATAGTTTTCACTCTTTTGATCTTTACCAAGAAGGCCTAAATGCACAGATGACATAGCTATGTGTACATTGTTATACTATATATCCTTGTCCTGGGTTATAGAGTATATCCATTTTTGACTCGATCAATTATTACAAAATTGTCTTTGAAAATATACCAATTTACACTTTAACCAGCAATGAGCAAGCACTTCCCTTTCCCATTTACTTACCAATACTTGGTGTTTTCAGGTGTCTTTAATTGGTAATATTTAGGGTGTAAACATCTTTATATGGGTTTAATCTGTATCTCCCTGATTACTTGTTGGGTGGGTGAAATATCTTTTTTCAGTTTGGTTGACCATTTGGGCTTCTTTTCCTGCTAATTACCAGTTCATGTCCTTTGCACATTTTCCTCTTGCCCTTTTTGCCTTGTTCTCAATGATTTTGGGGTTCTTTCCATGTTTCAGATACTGAGCTCTTGTTGGGTCAATCTGTTAAAGTCTTCTCCATTCTATAAGCAGTCTTCTAAACTTTGTTTATGGTGGATTTTTTATATACAGACTTTTAAAATCCTAAGGCAGTCAAACGTATCAATCTTTCATTATCCTTTGTGCTTTTTGTTACTTGTTAAAGAAATATTTCGTATTCTGATATCATAAAGCATTTCCCTTATATGCTTTCCTCCCCTCAAAATCTGTTTAAACAGTTTGATTTTCCTCATTTAGGTCTTTAATACATCTAGATTTCCTTTTGAAGGGAGTACATATATTGTGTGAGATAGGGACCTAATTTTTACTGTATAAATAGCCAATTATGCCAGCAAGGGTTACAGAATAATCTCTTCTTTTCTCACTGAATTGTGAAGCAAGTTCTGTCAGATACTAAGTTTCTACATATTTGTTCTGTTTTTAGGCTCTATCCTACACAAGTGAATCCACGATTAACTTAGGATTGCTTGATAACACTTCCTAATATTTGGTATGAGTTGATGCTGTTTTCAAAATTGTCTTGGCCCTTTTACACTACAATACAGATTTCAGGTTTAGCTTGTCAAATTCTATAAAAAGCACTGTTGGAATGTTGATGGGAATTTCTCTGAATTTATATAATTCAGCACATTGGGGGAAATTGTCCTATTTATTTTTAGGTTGAAACAAATGAAACTGTCAATATTTTGACCTATAAAAATGGCTCACAAGTGGTTCACCTTACTAATATATGTCCCCTTCTAAGAATACTAAATATCTCTGTGTTACTTAGGTCTTGTTTTACATCATTTGATAGCTTTAGGATCTTCTCTTTGAATATCTTGCTTTTCAGTTATATTTTCCTAGATAAAGTTATAATTTTTGTTATTATGCAAAATGGCATTGGGTTCTTCGAAGAATTGCTTTATCTGCATATTCTCTCCCCCTCTGGGTGTTCGTTATTAGAATGAACAAGCAGAACTCAGAAGCATGCTGCCGCACTATATTTTCCTGAGATAATTTGATTGTAGGCCTGCTTCCCCTAGGAGGATTGCTTAAATACATTCCAACCACAAAAATCACGACAATTCCCGTGGAAACTTACAATTTATCATTGTCAACACTCTCTTCTTCATCCATCAAAGTTCGACTCAAATGACATTTCCTCCATAAAGCGTCCCATGATCACCTGTCAGAGGTGCTGATTTGTATCGGATGGAATTTTATGCCCTTCATGTTGCATATTTTTGAGTTGACTTTGTACCGATTATGCGTGTGTTTTTCAAAGGTAAGGAATGAGTTTTACTCATTTTCCTTTTCTCTAGAGTATAACAAAATGTCTGACTGATGGTAGGGAATGAGAGTTACGGTTAATAAAATAAAAAGTAATTTTTGTTATGATGGTCTTGGCTTGCCAAATAAATGATAAATGTTTTGAGGTCGGCATATGATAAATTTTCCATAAATGGTAGCTAGGATGATGATGTATCCAATTCTAGGTACCTAGTAAATAATCACACATTTAGATTGGCCATTCTTAAAGGAATTCATGGGTTTCCCTCATAGCTCAGTTGGTAAAGAATCCACCTGCAATGCAGAAGACTCCGTTTGATTCCTGGGTCAAGAAGATCCACTAGAGAAGGAATAGGCTACCCACTCCAGTATTCTTGGGCTTCCCTTGTGGCAGTATTCTTGCCTGGAGAGTCCCGTGGACGGGGGAGCCTGGTGGGCTACAGTGCACGGGGTTGCAAAGAGTCGGACACGACTAAGCGACTTCATTTCACTTCACTTGTGGCTTAGCTGGCAAAGTATCCGCCTGCAATGTGGGAGACCTGGGTTTGAACCCTGGGTTGGGAAGATCCCCTGGAGAAGGGAAAGGATACCCACTCCAGTATTCTGGCCTGGAGAATTCCATGGACTGTATATAGTGACCCTCAAAGAGTCAGACACAACTGAATGACTTTCACTTTCATAGGAATTCATTAAGAGCTGTATCTGAATTAAGGATCAGAAGAGCAAAAATATAGATTTAGGATGGTTAAAGGTGGCCCAAGAAAACTAGATGTCTGATTGATTTCCCACAAATACCACAAAGGAGATACTATATATCTAGTCAAACTTTTGGGATTTGGAAAACTATATCTGGGAAAGAGAAATTCAAGTTTAGTAAACTTCAAAGGGTGACAAAAATCAGACATGAAGGATGATGGCTCATTAAGTAGCACTAAAAAGATGAATGATTCCAATATTTTCCAATGTTTTCAAATGTTCACCATGCAGCTTCTTCCTTCATTGACAATTTGACTCTAAGATCAAGCCTTGTGGCAAAGCCTTTACAGATGTAAGAAAAAAAAAAAGTTGGTAAAGTACGGAATAATCTGAGACATAGTGAAATGCAGCCTTATAATAATGTGCTAAGTTGGAAGAGAGTTGTGAAATGTTGAAAACATATAGTCTAAAGGCAATCCAATGGGCAATGTGATCCGTGGTGAGACTCTTTGCTCTATAGGCTTGAAAAAGATAAAGAGAAGCTTTTAGAAAAGAATTAGATTAAGGACAGTGATGGGGAAAAAAAAGCTGTGCAATATTCTTCTCCATGCAACCACTGAATAAGGGAAAAGCCATCCACAAAGGTTCTTTCATTTGGGATAATGGCTATTGCTTCACTGGTTTCACTTTCCGAAGTGGGTTATGATAACAGAATACTTTTTAAAAGCTCTTAAGAAATTGTAAACCAGATGCATTGAAGGGGTTATGGTTGAAGTGAGCACCTTGAAACTGTGCCCAAAACACATGTATTTCTAAACACGTTAAAGTGAAAAGCACTTTTTTTTCCTGCTCTTTCACTCAATTTTACTATTGTTCCAATGAAGTATTTCAAGATGCTTTGGGCACATAAAAAAGGTGTCAAGTGGTGCTAACTCTGTGGTTATGAGCTGTAAAACAGCTATTCACTATGCATGTCTATAAATTATAAACACAAACACATGTGTGCTCACACGTGTAACACACACACACCCTGTCCCTGCCCCAACAAATTCTTATGGCGTGTCCAGATTTACCATAGCCCCTTCCGTGTGGTTGGAGGAATTTTTGCCGTAGGATACAGACAGTCACCTAAAGTGGGCTTTCTGTGGGTAGTATAGTATAGTTCTATGACCATTTTCAGGCAGGAAATAGTATTGCATTGCCCAAGGGGTTAAAGGCAAGAAGGTCTTTTTCCATCACTAGAATAGCTAAATAACTTATGGGAACACATACCATATTATAGGGCATGGCTGCTTAAAAAATTAGGCAGATAATATGTACATAGAAAGATCTCCAAAATAAATTGTGATAAAAGCAAGTCATGAAACAAAACACAGAGTGTGAGCTCAACTCAGATTTATCTTGGAGATGTTGGCTTTTCCCAGATCACCCTATTGTAATCCATTACCTTATGTTGTTCACCACAGCAGTTACTACTATCTGATTGTATGTATATGCTTATAGTTTTGTTAGATTTATTACCTGTACTTTTTCATTTGAATATAAATTCAAGGTCCCTGTTTTGTTTCCCAGCACCTAGTGTATTCCTGGTACAGGGCTGGCTCTCAGTGTATAGCTATGAGTGAATCCCAGCTATCTTTTGCCCCATGAATACCTATGCCCCATATTTGCATGGGCTTCCCTAGTGGCTCAGTGGTAAAGAACCCGCCTGCCAATGCAGGAGACATAAGAGACGCAGGTTTGATCACTGGGTCGGGAAGATCCCCTGGAGGAGGGCATGGCAACCCACTCCAGTATTTTTTTTTTTTTTAATATTTTTTTGATGTGGACCATTTTTAAAGTCTCTGTTGAATTTGTTAGAATATTGTTTCTGTTTTATGTTTTGGTTTTCTGGCCGCAAGGCATATGGGATCCTAGCTCCCTGGCCAGGGATTGAACCTGCACCCCTTGCATCAGAAGGTGAAGTCTTAACCACTGGACCACCAGGGAAGTCCCCCACTCCAGTATTCTTGCCTGAAGGATCCTATAGGTAGAGGAGCCTGGCAGGCTACAGTCCATGGGGTCACAAAGAGTCAGACACAACTAAAGCAACTTAGCACCCACACATACATATTTGCATAAAGGCACATATATAAGTAAAGAAATGGAAAAATCTAACAAAATACACATCAAACAGTTATCATGGGTTAATTCCCCCAAGAGACAATTTTATAGTGTATTCTATTTTGGTATTATGTGATCATTTACAATTTAAAAGTATTCATGTACTACTTATTTAGTTAAAATAAATAACAGTAATGTTTTATTACAAAAATGAAATGTTGTAGGTCTGTTTACTATCAGCAAAGAACCACTGAATGAAAGTTTAAAAGCAATATAGATCCAAATACTTGTACATCTGCAAAACTTTATGATACTGACTATGGATAGGATGATGAAATATTTTTGAAGCAAGTAAAGCAGATTTATGCTTCCCCACAGTTTACGATTAAAAAAAACTCTTTTGGCCAGGCTGCATGGCATATGGGATCTTAGTTCCCCAGCCAGGTATTGACCTGGCGTCCCCTACAGTGGAAGTGCGGAGTCTTAACCACTGGATCACAAGGGAAGTCCCCAAAATTTACAAATTTGGATTAAAGCAATAAAAGGACAACCAAAATTTATTCCATCGGGAGACTGGTCCCTATGGAGGGAGGGGAAGAGAGAGAGAAGGGGCGTGTGTGTGTGTGTGTGTGTGTGTGTGTGTTACGGTTGGGGCATGACTTACAGTATGTTTCCTGTGTGTGAGTTTCATGACAGTTGAATCATGACTGAGTTGAATGAGATGGCTACTTATACTAATATACAATCTTATTGTGTAAGATGTCTTAGTAGCAGATTACACGAAAATCAAGTTTTGATTGAGTGTGGGTGGAGGAGGAATGAACTTCCTTGATTTGGCGTTCTCAGCAGTGATTTCATCCTGCTGAGCTCACAGATTAGATTATCCGAGAATGTATCTGTTGGCATATTTTCCTTAATTGTACTGGGTAGAGCGGTGACCCCCCACTGCATCGCTGGGTGTCACTTTAGACCCTGGGTGAGCTGTTTCAAGTTTCTCCTTGGGGAAAGGAGGCGTTTCCATGCAAATACTGGACTTGTGACGTAGAAAAGCCTCATCTCATTAGTTTGCCAAGAGCTGGAGGAGTAAACGGAGGGCAGGTAGTATCTGAGTTTTCCTTCTGGATAATCACCTAGGCTTCCGTGTAAGCGGGAAAATGTGGATTGGGGAAGGAGACCCCGTTCTACTCCAGGAGCTCAGACCACAGCTCTTAGTTTTAGAGTTAGTGACCCTGGACAAGGTTCAGCCCCCCTCCCGGTCTCTGGGAGAAACTGTCCTCCTCCACCCCCATCCATCTTTCTTCCTCTCTTCTTTGTTTTTCTTACTCCCCCTTCCTTTTTCTCTGCTACTGGTCTCTCAAACATCGCCTGCTCTTCAGACAAAACAAGCTGTGGGTTGTGGCCATGCTCAAAGGACAGTTCCTTGCGTCCCAAGAGGTCACACAAAGAATCAAAAGCAGAGGTTAATTCACAGTGGGAAGGGAAGAGCTTTAATGGTATGAGGTTTCCGTTTGAGGTGCTGCAGAAGCTCTGAAATGAGATAGTGATAGTTGTATAAGCTTGTGAATATACTTACTGCCACGGAACTTGGCACTTTTAAAGGAAAAAGTAAAATTTTTGTTACATGTATTTCGCCACTTTTTTTTTTAAAGGGAGAGGTTGTTCTAAAGTGATGCTCACATTTGCAAGGTTTTTCCCATGTCTTACATTGCAAATTTTTCACTTGAACATTCCAGAGGACTTCAAAAGAGGTACCCAAGCAAAGGTAAACAACTAGCAGGGGCTTCTCGTTCACATGAGTGAGTCTGTGCCGGCTCGTGTGTGAGTGCTCCGCTGGGTCTGGCTGTGGCCAAGAGCTGTCAGGAGGCTTTTCTGGTCTGAATGGGGCTGAGGATATGGGCTGGAAAAGGCATCCAAGTTGTCTTCCTTGGGCCAAGCATTAGGATATGACAAAATGCTAGGTATATATGAGAAAGAGCTAAATGCGGTGGAACTCGAGGATAGAGAGATTTGAGGGTGTCAGGACTGAGTCTCCATAATAACTCCTACTGATTTCCAGTTCAAAATGGGACTCTACTCACAGGTCATGTTACTTTTCTCGATGTAAACCCTACAGCTCCACTGCCGTACATATGTCAGTCTCACTGAAGCAGCTGAATGTTAGCTAGTAATTCAGTTCAGTTCAGTCGCTCAGTCGTGTCCAACTCTCTGCGACCCCATGAATCGCAGCACGCCAGGCCTCCCTGTCCATCACCAACTCCCGGAGTTCACCCAAACTCATGTGCATTGAGTCGGTGATGCCATCCAGCCATCTCATCCTCTGTTGTCCCCTTCTCCTCCTGCCCCCAATCCCTCCCAGCATCAGAGTCTTTTCCAATGAGTCAGCTCTTCACATGAGGTGGCCAAAGTATTGGAGTTTCAGCCTCAGCATCAGTCCTTCCAAAGAACACCCAAGACTGGTCTCCTTTAGGATGGAGTGGTTGGATCTCCTTGCAGTCCAATGGACTCTCAAGAGTCTTCTCCAACCCCACAGTTCAAAAGCATCAATTCTTTGGTACTCAGCCTTCTTCACAGTCCAACTCTCGCATCCATACATGACCACTGGAAAAACCATAGCCTTGACTAGACGGACCTTTGTTGGCAAAGTAATGTCTCTGCTTTTGAATATGCTATCTAGGTTGGTCATAACTTTCCTTCCAAGGAGTAAGCATCTTTTAATTTCATGGCTGCAGTCACCATCTGCAGTAATTTTGGAGCCCCCCAAAATAAAGTCTGACACTGTTTCCACTGTTTCCCCATCTATTTGCCATGAAGTGATGGGACCAGATGCCATGATCTTCGTTTTCTGAATGTTGAGCTTTAAGCCTACTTTTTCACTCTCCTCTTTCACTTTCATCAAGAGGCTTTTGAGTTCCTCTTCACTTTCTGCCATAAGGGTGGTGTCATCTGCATATCTGAGGTTATTGATATTTCTCCCGGCAATCTTAGGGATGTCCTTTAAGCTTATACTGTTGTCAGAGATACAAGTAAATCAAGCCCTGAGAAGATTCTAGCAGAAGCGTTCTTCTTGGAGAAGAGCTACTGGGGTGTCTGCTAGTAGGGCTTGGCCCTTCTCTGTCTGGGTACCTGGACCCCCTTACTTTAGAGACACTGATGGAAGGGGAAGGGATGACGTAAACGGCCGCTTCACTGATCACATGAACTGACTGATTGGCTCAGGTCAGGTGACAGAGACTACTCACTCCCCACTCACTGCCTTCTGTGTGCCTGGGCAGCATGGCCTCATTTCTTTCCTGCAGTGTTTCTTAACCTATTTTGCACCATAAGGGTACATTTCCATGAGGAAGAAAAGGCAATTACTCTATAAGTTTTGTGGAAGGTTAATAGACATTTCTGAATTTTATTGTTCTAGGAAATAAAGCAGAAATAGCTTGAGAGTGACAGTCAGTTTATCATCCCCCGGCATCAGCATCCTTGTTCACCTTTCTCCTCTACTTTTCCTTAGCATCTCTCCCAGATCCATGAAAACCACTTTATGCTTCAGGTGTAATTCTGTCCTCTGGGTACTAGGACAGTCAGTCACCTTGATTTGAATAATCGCTTACGGGTACAGAGATTTGCATCAGTGACACAGTAACGATATCACTGGATAAATAACTCTGGTGACCAAGATCTCACTTAGGAAGGAGTATTGATCAGTGATTCCTCTTCCAGCCTCTGTCCATTCAAGATGGAATTTATTCTCCCTAAACTCTTGGTAATAAAGGTCCGTCTAGTCAAAGCTATCATTTTTCCAGTAGTCATGTGAAAGCTGAGTGCCAAAGAATTGATGCTTTTGAACTGTGGTGTTGGAGAAGATTCTTGAGAGTCCCTTGGACTGCAAGGAGATCCAACCAGTCCATCCTAAAGGAAATCAGTCCTGAATATTCATTGGAAGGACTGATGCTGAAGCTGAAGCTCCAATACTTTGGCACCTGATGTGAAGAACTGACTCATCTGAAGAGATCCTGATGATGGGAATGATTGAAGGTGGGAGGAGAAGGGGACGACAGAGGATGAGATGGTTGGATGGCATCACTGACTCAATGGACATGGTTGAGTAAGCTCTGGGAGTTGGTGATGGACAGGGAAGTCTGGCGTGCTGCAGTCAATGGGGTTGCAAAGAGTCGGACATGACTGAGTGAACTGAACTGAAACTCTTTGTGGTTTGAACCCTACTGCTTTAATCTTAAAATATTCTGAAAATGCCTTGCTGTCCTAGAGATTTTGATGATGGTTTCTTGGGCTTTACTAACAGCATCACAGGTCACTATCACCTTCTGTTCTCTGAAATATTTTTAGAGAAGAGTGTACTTTTTTAGTAGTTCATGGCTCTTGTCAGGAACCCCACTTCCTCTGCGCCCCAATTTGGGAGGTGGTTCTTGCTTACGCTGGTGTAGCCCTAAGCTGGGCCTGCCTCCTGCTACCTCTGCTTTGCAAACTGACCTTGATTCCTTACTGTGTCACTCCGAAGCCCCCAGCCAGCAGCCCCTCTTCTTGTGCTTACTTGGCTGTCACAGCATGAAACATCTTAGAACCTCACTGGAGAATCTGGGAAGAGTGTGAGCTAGAAAGGGGACTTTCTGATCATTTGGGGTAACTGCCAGTCCCATCGGCAGGCGGGTGCAGGGGTCACCAGGACACCCTGGGGGAACCAGGAGTTCTCCAAGGTGACTTCATAACATTGTTCCAAGTCTGGGTGCATACTCTAAATATGGTGGCCCTAGCAGAAAGAATGTTTCTTAAAGGAGCTTCCCTGTCTGTAGACTGCTAAGAATCAAACGGTACTCAAAAGAGCCACTGCCAAAGAGAACGTGTCTCCAGCCTAGAGTTCTCGTGGTGATGTTCTGGTGCTGGTCCTATCTCAGGACATTTTTCTTTCATGTTTGGTCCTTTATATTATACTCACTTTAGCAGCTCCATTCTTTGGTCACCTGTCCCTTCAAAGGAAATATGTCTCAAATCACCTCCTTTCAACACTTTGTACCCTACTGTCCCTCCTAGTTGTTCCCAGTTGCTTCCTGACTTGGGTCTAGTTCGGAGGTTCTCCAATCTTTATCACATATTTTCTCTTATTTCCTCTTTATCTCTCTTCCATTCTATGTATTCCACTAAAAATGGATGATTGAGAACCTGCTGTATGCTCAGCATTAGGAATTAAAATGAAAATATTTCAATTAAAAGCACAAAGGATGTATTTTTTTTCAGTTACCTAACGTATTAAAGATCTTTTAATCTGTGATGGAGTCACATTTTCTACTTGTTTCATTTAATAGTGTACCTTATTCCAGTGTTTAGACTCATTAACTCTGGTGCCTATTGACCTATGACAGTGAGTAGGGACACACATGGTTGCTGCTTGAAGAAGTTATATTCACGCAAACACACACACTATTATGTTAGATGTGTGCTTATTCAGATTTTCATTTTCTTGTTCAGCACTATATTCAGAGAGCTTAGCACAGCACCAGACACAAAACAGTGCCTTAATGTTTTATTACGTGAGTAAAAAGACTGTAAGGCTGATACAGAATGAATTTTGGACCTTTTGAGATTTAAAAGTAACTGGATTTTGGTTCAAAAGAATTTTTAATTTTATATATGGCATGTCCACTTTTTAAAAAATGCTTTAAATGGTTTTAATATGCTTTACATTAAAAATAAATTTTAAAAATTCAGTGAGGTTTTTAGGAAGCCTAAACGTTAAGAGTTGGAAATTAGAAAATCTTCCTTGTTTTCAACGCTGACTTATGCCCACAAGATCATTTAAAACTAGTGTCTGTCTATTCTCTTCTGAGTGATGGGAACTAGTGTTTAGCTCCACATGGTGTATCTGTATCCAGGGTCTGGGTGTCAGAGTTGCTCTTCTGGTTTAACGCTTGGTCTGCTACCCACTAACCCTACCACTTAGTCATTTCTCCCATGTTTCTGCTTCCTCACCCCTTAGCTCATCAAACAGGCATGATAATTTAGCATAGAACTGGTAGGAGGAGTGAACAAAGAAATATTAGTAAGGGGCTTCAGCGAGGACCGGGCGCCTCACCAGAGTGTCAGGTCAAAACAGCTCTGGAAATGCGGCTGATAACAGCACCTGCTTCAGATGCCGGTCGACAGCCGTGGAGGGTAAATGAGACTTTCGTAAACTCTTAACAGCTCCTCGGGTATCTGGTGAGCACTCAGTACATTTTTTTTTTTTTTGATAAGGAAGGCCTATAAAGATAGCATATCTTCAAAGGTTTGAACAGTCACACATGAAACCAGAGAACAGCTGAGTGACGTGCTGTACGACGTGGCGTGGGTTGTGAATAAACTCAGGCTTCAGAGAGAGAGCAGCATGATGTGTGCCATTGGATGTGAAAGGGGGCCCTGGTGGCCAGAGGCCAGGGGCGTCTTCTAGGCTAGGGAGCCAGGGTAGACTGTCGGGGGCCGTGGGCGTAGATGGAAGTTAGCAGGCTGAGCTCATGCTGTCCAGGGCCCCGCAAAGCCTGTGGTTGTGCTGGGTCGTACAGCTGGCAGTGGGAAGCCCGCCCCGTGGGTACCCCAGGGAGAGGGCCTCCTGCCCCCTGAAAACACACTTCCCTGAGCTGCATGCTTAGGGAAGAAGTTGCCCTCCCCTCATTTCTCTCACCAGCTATTTCATCCCCACTTGTCTAGAGCCTTAACTCTGTTGTTTTTGGAATCGAGTAAGTTGTCATTTAACAAAAAACAGTGATAATGGGCTGGATCCTGTCAATGATCCAAAGTCACTGAAATGCTCTCGGTATATGAGTTCTTTTTGAGTTGCCAGGCTTGGTATAAAAAGAGGCATCTCAAGTGTCTAATGGAAGTACAGTTTATTCTCAGGTTACTAAAACCCAGGTGAGCTTTCAAAGGCTTAGGATATGATGGACTAGTTCTCAAGTCTTTTTCAGCCTGTGATCTTGATGTTTTTCGATATCAGCTTTGGAACAAACAGTGAGTCAAGGATGTTCACTCTGGTTATCAGTGATCTTCACTTATCTATACACATGGACAAAAGGGTCACAGTCATAGTGTGTTGCACTGGCTGTTGAATTTGCTGCCACAAATGGGAATCTTACATATGAAACTTTACAGACACCATATACATGTAAGCAAGCAATTATCCCCAGAAAAGTTAAGAAATTCCTCTCCAAAAAGCTATGGTAGTTTTAAAGTGTGAATAAAAGGAAGAGAGAGAGAAAATCGACAACGTAGTGTAGCCGAACTCAATAAATGCTAATAATAGCATATTGGTCTTCCCTGGTGGCTCTGCAGCAAAGCATTAGCCTGCAATGCAGGAGACCATCTATAATGCAGGAAACATGGGTTCGATCCCCAGGTTGGGAAGATTCCTTGGAGGAGGGCATAGCTATCTACTCCAGTATTCTTGCCTGGAGAGTCCCACGGACAGAGGAGCCTGGCAGACTATAGTCCATGGGGTCACAAAGAGTCAGACACGACTGAGTGACTAACCCACCACCCCAATAGCATATTAGAATGATATTTAGGAAAGATTTCATATAATTTATATAACACTCTTTATACTGATAGACATGCTTCTTTTGGCCCTCGGAAGATTAGAAACAGTTGTGAGGAATACATTTTTGTTAAGTTATTTGACTTTTGAGATGACATTAACCCTCTGATACCATTTAACAAATTCTGTCAACTCATGGGCCAATTTCTGTATAAATGAGATGTGTGGGAAGGTAGTATTTACTAAGCCATGACTGTGGGTCAACTTAGTTATATTAACTCATTTAAACCATACTACATTCCTATGTGGTTGGTATTATCTCAATTTTATAAATAAGGAAAGAGAGGCTCAAAGAGTAAGTATAAGCGAGTTTCCCAAATTCTCTGACCCAGGAGGTTCAAACCCTCTCAACACCTCTTAATATTTTCTGTTTGTAATAACTTCTTTTCTCTCCTCTAATCCCAGAATGGTTGTGGGCTTTCAAATTGGTTCAACTCTAATTCTTTAACCCATATCCAAAGTATGAAAACTGAATTTAAGTCAAATTCACTACTTTCAAAGAATCATCCAACATCTCATAATAATATTTCATAAAATATGGAATATATTTTGTTATCAACTCACTTTGGGGAACACAGAACTTGAAACCACAATCTCACCTGATTTCTTCAGTATAGGACTTCTTTGGATCCTTAATAAAATACTAATGTGAACTCTGAATCTCTAAGGAGAGCCTATATAGACATTGCTTCCCAAGTTGCTTCCTTATTCACATATTCATTCACCCTTTTATTTTGTTAGAATACTGCAAGGGATGAATTTTTTCTGAAACTATCCTTTTTCTTTTTCTTTTTTAATTGGAGGATAACTGCTTTACAATATTGTGTTGGTTTCTGCCCTACATCAACATGTATCAGTCATAGGTATATGTATGTCCCTTCCCTCTTAAACTTCCCTCCCACCTCCCAGCCCATCCCACCCCTCCAGGTTGTCACAGGGCACCAGATTTGAGCTCACTGCGTCTTACAGCTAATTCCCACTGGTTAATCTAATTTTACACATAGTAATGTAAATGTGAAACTATCCTTCTCAGTAGCGTGTCACTTTGCCTCTTTGCACCTACATTTTCCATTCTCCAAGTGGAACTCAAGACAGTCCAAAAGTCCCTTTAGCTTTAAAAATTCTATGATAAAGCCTCTCTCCCCACCACCCAAAGTCTAGGCATTTGTGCTACCAAGTGAGTTTGCTAAGGATAGAATGAGATTTGTTGAAAACCACTCCATTCATTCATTCATGGAACATTTATGGATTGCCAACCACTCCGACAGGTTTGGAGGAAAAAAAGACAAGATACAAATAACATGAAAGACACTGTCTTCAGGATGAGGGCATGATATGATGATAAACATAGAGGAAGACAGCATGATACAGTACAGGAAGAGGTCAGTAGCAATGTGTGGATAATACAGATTCACATGAACTGATGACTATAAAATGGCTCAGTAAGAGAACAGAAATACTCCTGGATAATAAAGACTCTTGGAGGACCTGCCTTCTCTTTGCAGGTGTTGAGTAAGGCTTTCTGGTGGGAAAACACCCAATCTGCATCTGAAGGGATGGGTCAGTCTTCCATGAAGACACACCAGGCAGAGGGGACACAGGAGCAAACAAAGCATAGAGTTTGAAGCAGTGTAACACATGCCATGATCTATAAGAGCGTGACAATTGCTAGAATGTAGCGTTCAAGGCAGGGGAGCATACAGCTGTGTGGAGCAGGCAGGGACCACTGTGGAGGGCCTTCCTTGTCAGATGCTTGAACTTGATCTTGCGATGGAGAGCCAGTGGAGGACTTGGAACAGAGATGTGACATTTTAGGCAACTGGGTGGCAAAAAAGATGCAAAGAGAGAAGAGAGGTAGGGAGACCAGTTAGGAGACGCCTGCAAATGTCCAAGTGAACACCTGAACCAGGAGACTGACAAGAGGGAAGCAGAAACAGTTCATATTTTGTACAATCTGCTCAGCCTGATGGATCAGAGGAAGAGGGGGAAGAAGGTGGACCACCTTTGGTGTGGATGATGGATACATGGTGTCTATACAAGAGGAGAAGAATCATGTGATGTGATCAGTTTTGGACCCGCTTGGTGTCCGGCCTCTCTAAGATATTTGTAGATACCTTAAAATCGGTGACATTCTACCAGAACCTTTTCCTGTGCATCAAACACAAATAGATTTCATTTTGAGTAGAGGATTCACATGGAAGGAGGATTCCACATTGCCAATATTTGAATTAGGTTGTTGGGATGTTGCAAATAAATGGCAAGTTTATCTTTACTATAAATGTAATTACTAGTCAAAATTAGAAATAAGTTCATTTTAATTTTATTTAAGGGACTTCCCTGGCAGTTCAGTGGTTAAGACTCTACTTCCAATGCCAGAGTATTGGTTCGAGCCCTGGCTGGAAAGCTAAGATTGCACAGGACTCATGGCCAAAAAACCAAAACATAAAAAAAAAGGAAACAGAAGGAACATTGTAACAAATTCAATAAAGACTTAAAAAAAAATGGTCCACATAAAAAAATCTTTATAAATCTTATTTAACTAGGGAATCACAAGACATACAACAGATAATGTTTAAACTTGTGGATTTAACTCTAGTTTTTTTTGTTGTTGTTGAAAGATCAACAAACAACCATCAGTTTAAATGGGTTTTTTTTCTTATCAGTATTCCAAAATATAATTTTAAATATTTTTTAAACCAAATCATTGAAATCAGTATCAGTGAACTAAGGAGATTATAAATCTACTCTGAACTTAAACTATGCCAGGCATTCAAAGCTCTGCTTTACCTCAAACTGGAGGAACTAACTCCTCACTTTTCCCTGTTGTCCAGATGAACTGAAACATTTTCTGAGTGGCTCTTACCATTTTCTGAATGCACAATTTTTTATTTCTATTGTTTTTGGCAGCTTGTGGGGTCTTAGCTCCCAGACCAGGGATCAAACCCAGGCCCCCAGGCAGTGAAAGCTGAGTCCTAACCATTCGACCACCAGGCAATCCCCTGAATGCCTGATTTAAAGCAGACTCTGGAAGACTCTTTCTACGGGCTTAGTAATATGGTCTATACAAGAACTGACTTCAGTATCCTTCCCTGGAAGTGGCTTAACCATGAATCAGAGCTCAAATAGGATTTTTGCAGTTCTATCAGCAGCTTTAGACATCCTGGAAGAAAGCTTTAGGGATTTTAAGAGGCAGAGGAGAGAGAGGAAACTCAACGAAAAAAGTCTCTTACCAGGTTCTTGTTGTATTTTGTGGTTGTTTTTAAACCAGGTTATCTGAGGCTCTGGGACGCCATTAGCATGACAGTCTAGAGTCGTCGAACTGCTGATGGCGACTGTGCGGTCACTGAGGTTTCGCAGGAGGTAGGGTGCTTCCTGATCTAGTGGATAAAGAAAGGGAATTGTTATTACTCTCAGGTCTCATTCTTTCGTTATATATGCATATCGACACTTTGCAGATGGAAAAGCAGCAAAACTCAGCTGTACGTGTTCATTCATATTTTGTTCCCTCCATTTTTCCTCTGTGGTTAGCCTACCGCTTCCTCTTAAGTTACTGCAATAAACTGAAATCTGTTAGAACACAGAGGAAAATCAAGAACTCAGTTCTGTATTTTTAGATTTCAGTATCAAGGTTTTTGCCTGGCCAGCTAGTTTCCTTCCTTTCTTTGAGATAAGCTTTTTTTTTTCTAAAATTTACAGATTTTTGCATGATATTTTAGGAACTAAAAAGGAAACAGACATAATTTTGGATACGGTTGGTAGTGAATTTTTACATATATGCAGGGAGTTACAGTGATGAGCTAACTGAATTTTGCATTTTTTGTGTTTTATTCACATGATAGTAATGAGCTAATCTGTGCATTTTTGCATCTTACTAACATGGGATGGCATGCTTGTGTCTCTCAGCAGTCAGTAACCTAAACTGTAAGGTAGCAGACCAAACAGGAGAATTTCTTGAACTTTGAAAACTTTTTATTAGGAGTGTTTCCTTCCTCCAATCCCTTCCCCAATGCAAACGACCAAAGGATTAATTCAAGAGACAGAGGCACAGATGTGTAGTTTTTGTACTATATAATAGCACAAATAATGTATTTTATATTACTTTCTCTTAAAACATACAAATATGATACAATACAATTTATTTTAATAAAATGCCAACCAATATAGTACAACAAAATGAATTTAATACATTAGGAGGCAATACATTATAACACTAAAATCCCACACAGAAACAGCAGTACCCCAAGGCCCCGTGAGTACAGCGTCTCTATTTTAATGGAGTCAGTCCTGCTGATGAGTATACATTCTAGCTGGACAGGTGCTGGATTGGTAAGTTCCAAGATAGAAGGATAAAATTGGCTCCTATAATCTTTCCCACTCTCTCAAACCATCCTCCCCACCACTTGTTGCCCATCTGGGAAGATAAATCAAAAGAGTTCTGGCATGACTCACACATTTTGTGTGATTGGTTTCTGCGCTGACTTGGCCCATTTCTGATGTCCTCCTCTCATTGAACTAACACTGTGAAAGCAGCTTGTATGTGTGTGCGCTTAGTCGCTCAGTCTGACTCTCTGCAACCCCATGGACTGCAGCCCGCCAGGCTCCTCTGTCCACAGAATTCTCCAGGCTAGAAAACTGGAGTGGGTTGCCATGCCCTGCTCCAGGGGATCTTCCCGACCCAGGGATTGAAGGCCTCCCACATTGCAGGCAGATTCCTTACTGTCTGAGCCACCAGAGAAGCCCGAGAAGCCCGGAGTGGGTAGCCTATCTCTTCTCCAGCGGATCTTCCTGACCCACAATGCTCTAAGAGATGACACCTTGCAATGAATGGCTTTGATTCCATGTCCCTGCAGAACTCTGCTGAGTCCCCACTCCTTTCTGATTTTATTCCTGCAGGGAGACTCTCTGTATGAGCATTCATTAGAGCAGCTGAGAAACCTCAGGTTAAAAAGTATGTTACTAAATGACTGATAACATGTTGACACAGCATGACGTGGCAGGGTGGCTGTCTGTTAGAAGAAACAGATTTTTCATTCAGTTTGGATTTCCATAGCTTATGATTATCAGCCTTTTCTCATTTTATACAAAATGAAATCTGAAGGCAAAAAGAACTGAAGGCGTGCTAATGTATCGACTCTTCAAATAGAGTGTGAAATGCATAACAGCAGCCATCCTTTGACCTGTTTCAGTGTAGTTCTCCTAGTCTGTCGTGCAGACTCATTTTAATATTTCTGGGTTTACGTTCTGTCCGCTCTGTCAAGTAGCTTAACGCAGCCATGCATCAAACTCTTCCACTTTGATAACTTTTACATGCTCGATCATTACAATTTTGACGTTTTTACAATCAGGACCCCAGACATATCAGTGACACATGACAAGATAATAAAGAACAGCATCATATTACTATTTCACATATTTTACAGCCAAGTGTGACACATCTTATTTAAAACCCAGAACAGACCCAGATCACTGGGTTATACTTGTAGTGGCTTCCTCCAGCACATTTACTATTTCCCAGGCACCAAATATGAAAAAATAATCCATCATTACCCATAGGCCTTATTATAAAGAGGAAGCCTGAATACATGGCCCGTCACACCCAGATTATTTTCATGGCTACAAACTGGAACCATCAACAGCACAGACAGGATCTGGCTTCCCTGACAGGTGTGTTTGAAAACAATGCTTATATGAAAGAGAACATTTTAACATAAACGTCACGCACAGCTTCCCAAAGCCCTCTCTGAACCAAACGAACATCAGACAAGAAGAAGCACAAAGACGGAAGTATGAGCAGAGGACTCTCAGCTAAATACAGAGTTCATATCAACATGTCTGAAACATACAGTATGAGGATTTTTTCCTCTGTACCCATGTTTGAAAATAAAAAGTTCTCCTAGGTGCAAAGTCTCATTTTTGGCAAGTTTCTAAATGGCCTAAATCAACCAAGGAATCTTTTTTTTTTTTTTTTTTAATCAATTCCCACTTTATAGTCATCTATTTCAGAATTTTTAAATAGAGAAAAGGTACATTGCACCCATATTTTTAAACCTGAGTTATTTGATGGAAACAGATAGCTGCTTTCCAAAATTTAATGAAAGGGAGAAGATCCCTTCAAATGGAGAAAACTGGGATGAAAAAAATATTTCTGCTGCTTATCAGTAGCCAAAGATAGCACCCCACCAGGTCCTTTTCCTTCTCAGCATCTGTGCCCCAGGGATCTGCTGGGTCCCACAAATAAGTGGTTTCTCTTCTCCATCTGGAAAGGGGCCTGAGGAACCAGCCTCACACCCTCTACTCCATCTCAGTCATTCTCCACAGCAGGCTCCTTGTTCTTTCTTGTTCTCCTCCCCTACCCTTATGCCACACCCAGAAGACAAATGGACAAAAGTCAAAACCCACCCAATCATATTTTTTCTTTTAGAAACTCTCTGGAAGGATTCATTACTCTAAGGGATTCCTGACATCATCCTTTGTAAAATACTATGTCCTTCCACTACCCGGGAAATGATCGGTTCTGCATGTCCAATTCACCATGTTTTTTCATTTGCTTTTTCAGCTTTATTAAAAAAAACTGAGCACTCCCCTCCCCCAAGTCCTAAGGCACTAAGGCACTGTTTCCTGGAGGAACACACTGACTTATAATGAACAATTCGCCAGGCTAAAGAGCCATAGGTAAAATTTCCAGATACAATTGATTATTCTTTCCTTTGGGCTGACAACTTCCAGGTTGCTAATTGTTTTCAAAGCATTTGGGGCTCCATGAAAGTGGCAATCTGGGGAAAAGCTATTGTTTACTCCTTCACATCTGACAAAAGCAATTCCCACGTGAAAGACAAGTTTAGCCGTGGGACAGAGCTTGCTACCTAAAGGAGGAAACAGTCTGGTGAGTTCCCAAGCCTCAGGAGCTGTCATGCTGACACCTCCTACTTACTACCCAGTCCAGCCACTGCTGCTCTCAGCCTTGGATATTTTGGTCATTAGAATTTGCTTTCCAGTAGTTCAGGCAAGTCACAGGCAATGATCAATCATAAATGAAAACAACAGAACAATGCACATGAAACTGGTGAAAAAGTCACTTTCCCCTCAAATGCAAGCTGAAAACAAGAGATTACAAATCTCTCTGGATTAGAAAATGGGATACATTTTAGAATGACTCTTGAGTCCTGCTTCTGTAGTTTTACCATTAATCCCCAGGGGAAAAATAACCCCTATTAACATTTGCATATGAGGGAAGTGGACTTTTTTTTTTTTTTTTTTTGATGGACAAATTTGAGATTGACGTTTAAGAAAATGCATTAAACCTCTGGTCACAATAGCCTTTATTTTCTTGATAAATTGATTATGGCACACCGTTGAATGGCATCCATCGAACAGGGTAAAGTTCTTTAACCAGGAACAAGAATATTGAAAATGAAGGTGTGATCCACTTTTTCTTCAGGTGCTGTCAATGGCTATGTGGTCCACTCAGGGGCAGTGAGGAGGGAGCCCACTGGACTAGTTGACTAGATACTGGAATCGCAGGAGAGAACTGGGCTTGGCCTGAGTGGACTTTTGTAATTCACACTGTGATAAAGCTTTAAGACCTCTGAATTATCCCAACACCTTGCACCTCTGGGGACCATCTTAGACGCTCCAGTTTAAAATTAATGTGCTTAACATATATAAAAAAAAGCATCTTCAAATAAATAAGCATTATAACTTGCTATCATCCAGGTGCTATTTACAAATCAAAGAGCAAAGGCAACAGCAGGAAATAAAATCCGGCAGAGGTCCGACAGAGTCTCCAGTTCAAGTGTCCCTAGTTCTGGGCTGGCCAGTGAACCGATATCCATGTCCATCTTTGGTAGACACCAGCATCTGTTTAAATTATTCAGGTTGGCAGCTTGGAAGCATGAACATAAAAAGGGGTGGGCATTAAAGTGGAAGGAAAGGGTCAGTCCCCAGTTGTCGTTTATCAGGCGGGAGAAGACAGCAAAGAGCAAAACACAATAGAACCTCCAAATCCAAACGTGCACTGGGTCGGCCCCCGAGAGCGGACCCCTTTGGCCCAAACGGGGCGCCCCAAGCTGGGGGCCCCAGGCGGGCTCATTGTTACTCCTATCATCGCCAAACTCATTTTGGGAGGAGCTTCTCCTCTGAGCCGGAAAATGAGCAACAGTGACAATAAATCAAGATGATATGAGACAACTGTTACTTGGTAATGAATCCTTTAATGTTTTACATTATTTTGTGTGGTACAATCATTCCTTGTGCTTTTTTTAAATTTGGAGATCCGAGAGAAAACAGCCTTTTTGTTGCAGTGCTCACCTCTAATGATCACTTCTTTCTTCTGGAGGATTTCTTCCCCTGTGTATATGTTCCTAGCTCGGCAGGCATAGGTGCCTGAGTCTTCTAGGGAGGCATTCTTGATGACAAGGTTGAATGTCATGGAGTGCTCTTTCATGACAGGTGTCTTTTGCTTGCTGATGCTCTGTTGCGTGGTCTGGTTGTTCACTGTCCGCAGCAAAATCCAGGTAATGTCTCTGTACAAGAACTTGCTCACCGTGCAAGACAGCTTCAGGTCCTCTCCTTCCGCAGGCATTTTGTCCAAGCTCACCTGAAATCCATGGGGCACATCTGGAAAATAAGAACAAAGGACTTGAGTTCATCAGAAAATCAGTGTCTCAACCTGAGACCGTATCACATCACAAGATAGTCAAGGATCTTAAGAACTGTCCCTGCACAAATGGTCTCAGCATCAGCATTACAAGGATGGTATTTATCTTTTTTTTTTTTTTTTTTTAAGGGAACTGATCAGATGTGGCAGGTAGGAACCAACTCAATTTGCTCCATCAAAGTGAGGCAGGAAATGCAAAATAGGACGTTCTTAGGAGGGTATGTTTATTTACCAAACATTGCTTAGTGGGATGCTTTTTTATAACTTGGGATGATAATCCATTGCTCTATCATGTACAGAACTCCTCCTGGCAAGTGGGCAAGATAGTGAAGGGATCTAAGAGGAGTTTGTGCTAGAAAAGAAACCACAGGTGCTTTGATAGGCAAATTTACTTAACTAAGTTGTGAAGGAGACAGGAAGTCCCAGGCTGGAGCTAGGAGACTCCAGTCAACACTTTAATCCTACACTTTGAACTGATAGCATCCTTCCCTAGCTGGGCTGGCCCACATTCCTCTGCTCTTTGCTGGTACCAAGGGGCCAAAGGGAGCCAGCTATCCTGCTCAGGTACCCATTTATGGTGATTGTTCTACTTAGGGGATTCCCTGATAGCTCAGTTGGTAAAGAATCCGCCTGCAATGCAGGAGACCCTGGTTCAGTTCCTGGGTTGGGAAGATCCGCTGGAGAAGAGATAGGCTACCCACTCCAGTATTCTTGGGCTTCCCTGAGGGCTCAGCTGGTAAAGGATCTGCCTGCAATGTGGGAGACCTGGCTTCGATCCTTGGGTTGGGAAGATCCCCTGGAGAAGGGAAAGGCTACCCACTCCAGTATTCTGGCCTGGAGAATACCATGGACTGTATAGTCCATGGGGTCGCAAAGAGTTGGACACAACTAGGCGACTTTCACTTCACTTTGGTCATCACTCCACTTCTACTTAACATAAAAGAGCAAGAGTTCTTCTGAAAATGCGGACAAGTAATTTGGGAAAGTTGCCAGAGTGCAGAGAGTTGGGGGCAGATGGTTTCTAAATCAGACTTGCTCTCAAAAACATACTAAGGGACTTCTTTGGTTCCCCAGTGGCTCAGACTGCCTGCAACACAAGGAGACGCGAGTTCGATCCCTGGGACGGGAAGATCCCCTGGAGAAGGGAATGGCAACCCATTCCAGTGTTCTTGCCTGGAGAATCCCATGGACAGGGGAACCTCACGAGCTTCAGCCCATGGGGTTGCAAAGAGTCGGACACGAAAGAGCAATTAACACACACATTGGTGGCCCAGGGGTTAAGACACTTCCACTGCAGGGGGGGTGGGCTGGATCCCTAGTAGGAGAGCTAAGATCCTGTATGCCAAGGTAGGTTAAAAAAAAAAACCCAAAGAAAAATTCTTGAACCAAATACACATACAATATATCCACTTAAAGAAAACAATATTACACAGTTTCCTAAAGGGACTACATCATTAAAAGGTATTTTCTCCAGCGACGATTCCCAGCGAACCTTCATTTCCATCCTCTTGTCCCCTCTAGCCACACCTCACAGCTTCCCTCCTCAGCTTTCTTAACCTGGACCATCATTTGGCTTCTACGCTGACAGTTCCTTCATCTCCTTTTGACCATCTCACCAGACAACTTTAGAAAATCATTGGTTCCTGGCCCTGAACTGGCCTGCTCTCAAAACCTTTCCATTGCTTGTGACTAGCGGCATATCTGCACTTGAGCAAAGAATTGTCGCCAACATTTCACAAAGAACTTTGAAGATGAAAAGCACTATGTTATGCTATTATTATTATTATCCTTTGCACACAAAGCTATAAAGAAACCTTTAAACCTTAAGGGGACAATAGTCCAAAATTAGATATCATATCAACTCTTTCCTAAATCTCACTTTGCTTGTTTTTCTGATTTTTCTGGGCTTTGGCTTTATTATAAAGTGTCACGACTGAAGAAATGCCAAAGTATTCATCTGAAACCTGGGAGCCAGGATGGGGGTAGCAGTGGTTTATGAAGCCGTCAATGAAGGGAGAGAGAGGAGGCACCATAGGTTTGTCTGCTTTTAAAACAAAAAAAACCTAAGAATTTGCCAGAAGAGGCAGAAGCAGCTGACAGTCCTTTTTTTTTTTTTTTAAACATAACAATAAGGTGTCAGAAATAGCCCCTTGAATTCAGCATCTTTTTATATTTGGGACACTTTCCCAGCCATCAGCCATCAACTTTTATACACATACCAGGACCGAAGTCTCATGCCCTGGTTGTGATCCACTCATTTCTCAAAAGACGGCGAGCGTCCATTTACCAAGTCTCATCCTTGTGGTTAGGACCCAAGAGGGCCAAAGTAACACCATTGAGATCATGTCGAGAGTTTCTATTTACTTTAGTGATTTGAAACTTCCTGTGGAAATAGCTCACAGGTTTCCTGATGGAAGATTTTGTTTATCTTTGCCAAGCACCACCAGGAATCTCAAAATAAAATGCATTTAGTGACATTGGGAAGCCAGGGAGATAAGGCCGGGCTGTTCCTGTTTGAGCCTCAGTAATTGCTAACACACCCACAGTCATGCTGAGTGCCAGCAAAACAGCAAAAACACACACACAGGAAGAGAGAAGCACCAAGGCAGCTTTCAGGTCTGTTTCTCAGGCGAGAGACCCTGTGGAGAGGCTGGTTTGGTTTATGCTGTCAGACAGTGCTTAGAAATGATCTATTTCTCAGGACAGCCCCTCTGCTGTTCTTTTTTGACACATGGGAGATGGTAAATAAGATGTCCTAAACTAGTTAATGAATCCAGAGGGATTTCTCCCCTTAATTCATGTCAAGTTTTTTTCAGCCTGAGTACAAAAACAGACCTAAGAAAGCAGGTCTGCCTTCTGACTCTCAAAGTGAAAACAAGCAGTCTTGCCACACGTAAGGATCTGTAGTGGGATCAGTCCAGTTAGCAGCAGAACCAACTCATACTCATGCATCTGATACATGATCACATCCATGGCGTCTTAGGAGATGGCATGGAGAAGACTCACCTTTGCTCAGAACAGACATTCTACCCAGGGTTAGATGACAGAGGACTGTATTTACAAAGGTGCACACTTGGGGCTGGCCATTTTGACTTGATTGGATCAAACCAGTGAATGAAGTTCATGACAAGAGAGAAGTATAGAAGTTAAAAGGATGAAAGGTGTCTGCTCCTTTTGCAGGTGGCAATAGGAAAGACTTGACTTCTACTGGAGAACAGAAATAGCATTCACCATTTAATGAGTGGTGACTGGAAAGGTTTGTGTGTTTTAATTAGATACTATGGTGTTTTTTGTTTATAGACTGCTGAAAGGTTCTGATTTTATTTTTATTTTTAATTGGGGCATGGTTGCTTTGCAATATTGTGTTTCTGCTGTACAACAAAGTGAATCAGCTATAGGTATACATCTATCCTCTCCCTCTTGGACCTCCCTCCCAGTCCCTCCCCATCCCATCCCTCTAGTGAATGGCAAAAGTGTGGAGAAGAAACCATGAAGGAGTTAATGGCCACAGTGAACCAGTCGTCATTAGTTTGGAAGGCAACTCTGTTGTTGTACTTTAAGGAGGGGCCAACCTTGATTGAAATGAGGATCAGTAGGAAGAAATATCAATAACCTCAGATATGCAGATGACACCACCCTTATGGCAGAAAGTGAAGAGGAACTCAAAGCCTCTTGATGAAAGTGAAAGAGGAGAGTGAAAAAGTTGGCTTAAAGCTCATCATTCACAAAATGAAGATCATGGCATCTGGTCCTATCATTTCACAGCAAATAGATGGGGAAATAGTGGAAACAGTGTCAGACTTTATTTTGGGGGGCTCCAAAATCACTGCAGATGGTGATTGCAGCCATGAAATTAAAAGATGCTTATTCCTTGGAAGGAAAGTTATGACCAACCTAGAGAGCATATTCAAAAGCAGAGATATTACTTTGCCAACAAAGGTCTGTCTAGTCAAGGCTATGGTTTTTCCAGTGGTCATGTATGGATGTGAGAGTTGGACTGTAAAGAAAGCTGAGCACTGAAGAATTGATGCTCTTGAACTGTGGTGTTGGAAAAGACTCTTGAGAGTCCCTTGGACTGCAAGGAGATCCAACCAGTCCATTCTAAAGGAGATCGGTCCTGGGTGTTCTTTGGAAGGAATGATGCTAAAGCTGAAACTCCAGTACTTTGGCCACCTCATGCAAAGAGTTGACTCATTGAAAAAGACTCTGATGCTGGGAGAGATTGGGGGCAGGAGGAGAAGGGGACAACAGAGGATGAGATGGCTGCGACTGAGGATGAGATGGCTGGATGGCATCACCGACTCAATGGACGTGAGTCTGAGTGAACTCCGGGAGTTGGTGATGGACAGGGAGGCCTGGCAAGCTGCGATTCATGGGGTTGCAAAGAGTCAGACACGACTGAGCAACTGAACTGAAAGATCCAGATCTAGGTCTTGATTTCAAGCAGTTAAATTTTAGGCAGCTCTTTTAAAGCATGAGCTGCACTAGGTCAAATATAAACACTGAACAAATATACACTCATTCTTCAGGAAATAGTCATGGAAGGTGCAACATTCCTAAGAGTATTTAGCCTCATCTCTAGGCTTTCCTCATGGTTCAAGTTGGTAAAGAATCCGCCTGCCCATGCAGGTGTCTCAGGTTTGATCTCTGGGTTGGAAAGATCCCCTGGAGAAGGAAATGGCACCCCACTCCAGTATTCTTGCCTGGAAAATTCCATGGACAGAGGAGCCTGGCAGGCTACAGACCATGGGATTGCAAGCGTTGGACACGACTTAGCAACTAAACCATCCAGTGAGACTAAATCTCACAACAGAGATTTGAGTAAGAAAGAGAGAATTGTTTTAGAAGTAATGAACATCAGTAATGTTCAGTTACCAGTAAAAACTATAATTTTTCAAAGCTGGGAGCAAAGAATTTAGGAGAATGATATGCCAGACAATGGGGACTTGATCGTTATGAATTTGTACTCAGTTTTAAGATTAAAGCTCTTAAACTTCTAGAGGAAAGATGTTGTGAGCTTCCAGTCAGGTATATTGGAATAGAATCCCCATCACTCCTTTCCATGGATGAGCCTTGGGATCTAGAAAAGGTTTCAAGTGCTCCACGGTTATAAAGTGGATCATGTGGTAGGGAGAAGGTGAAGGGTGAGTTCTGTCTGGGTTCAGCAGGGGGTCTGCTCTGTCAGCTGGGGTCCTTTCAGCAGCAGTGCTGGGCACAGATGTAGGCTGGAGCCATGCAGAACTCAGGGGGATGTGTGGGCTGGATTTTGATGCTGGATGTTGAGCACGGATGAACCTTCCCTGGGGACGCTGATCAATGAGGGAATGAGAGGAGCTCCCCTCAGTCAGGGCATCCTCTCCCAGTACTGCCTGTGGACCCAGGCACAGGGCTCTCTGTTCTGGCTGTACCCCTCCCCACAGTGGAGGGGCCAAGCGGGGTCCTGGAATTCCCTGGAAGATGATCCCAAGCCTGCTTCCAGACGGTCTCAGGCCTCTTCCCCCTCCTGAGGTCAGACTGTTGGGCGGTCTGCACACTTGGGGGGCTCAGGGAGACTGTCTTGGAGAGGGGAAACAGAGTTTGGAGGTGTGGCTGGGGAGACCATCCCCAGGGCCCACAGCCCCTTGCGGTAGGGACAGAGCCAAGTAATGCTGGCTGGCCAGGGGTGGGCTCCTCCTGCACCTCCAGCACTACCACACGCCCCTCCTAGCAGACCCAGAATTCTCGATTTGCACCTGACTTTCAGGTCATCATGAAAGCATATTTGTCCACCAGAGGCCAAAATATATCTACCAGCTTATCTGCATGGTTTAGAACTTGCAGGTGGTTAGATGTATAGTTTGTGGGCCTCTCTGTTGGTCTTCTTGCCTTGATTCTGAAGATGCCAAGGCAAGAATGTTCTCTTCTTTCAACTGATTTAAATTCTAGGCCCCTCAGGATGTCCTCTCAGGTCCAGGATCACCCAAGTTCTGCTTCCTTTTCAGGGGCTTGGAGCAACCCTGTACAATACAGGACCACCTGTGGCTTCCGAGCTTTGAAAATGTGGCCAGTGGGACTGGGCTGAATTTCATTCGATTTTATTTCGATTCTAGTTTTAAAAACCAAAGCAGTGTAACATTTTTAAAAATACTGAAGACATGTTAAAATGATAGATTTGGGATCTGTTGGGTTTAATAAAATGGACTTTTTTCTTTTTACTTCAAAAAATGGCTACTAGAAAATGTTAAATCACACATGTGACTTTTATATTTCTGTTGGTGGCATTGACTTACCATTGGTAAATTCATTGGTCATGTTAGTTCTGCTCATTCATCTTTTATTAAAAAAAAATTATGTCTTTATTTTTGGCTGTGCTGGGTCTTTGCTGCTGGTCAGACTTTTCTCTAGTTTCAGAGAGCGGGGGCTGCTTTCTAGTTGTGGTGCAACCTCGTTGTAGTGGCTTCTCTCGTGGAACACGGGCTCGAGGGCATGTGGGTTTCAGCAGTTGCGGCCCCCAGGCTCTAGAGCGCAGGGTCTGTAGTTCTGGTGCATGGGCTGGCTTGCCCCATGACACATGGAATCTTCCCAGATCAGGGATCGAACCTGTGTCCCCTGCATTGGTTGGTGAATTCTTTACCACTATGCCACCAGGGAAGCCCTGCTCATTGCTTTTGATACTAGAATATAAGACAACATTTCTTCTTTGTGTCTGTGGTGTTCAGCCTGTCTTCCTAATAAGACAGGGCCTCCTTGCTGTCCCTTGGAGAGCTCAACACAGAGCTGACCTGTACTAACAGCTGCTGCTCATTAAACTTGAACAAACGTACTGAACATTCAGCACAGAAAAGGAATGGGTTGATCTTTTATACTCTAAATCATACAGATAGTGGCTGTGGACTTGGAGAGTCGTGTCTGACTCTCTGTGACCCCATGGACTGTAGCCCACCAGGCTTCTCTTGTCTATGGAGTTTTCTAGGCAAGAATACTGGAGTGGGTTGCCATTTCCTCCTCCAGAAGGGTGAGCTTGTTTCTCCCGAAATAAAAAGGACAACACAAACCTTTGAGCTTCATTAGTTCAAATCATCTGAGATTGCTTTGAGCATCAGTATGTGCAAAACAGCTATCTGAATCCTCTAAATAAAGGCCTTTCCCTACTTGGAATGAATGCAAAGATGATTTTGTCTCCACTTCTCCAGTACTGACTGGATAGGGACTGGCTTAGTTTTCAGAGGCTCTGCTGGGTGCCTCTCCACCTCTCTAAATCCCACTTGCTCATCCAGAAAACACAGGGTTATCATACCGAATAGCCCCAAGGGCCTCTTCTGGCTCTGACATCCTGTGGGAGCCCACCGAGGGACGTCTCCCACAGCACCGCTCTGTCGGCTAACTTGCCAACGGCTCCCTGTGTGCTGGTAACGCCTACTTTTCATGAAATCGGACCGACCTACCTATTTCTTTCGGGAGGACTCAAGGTAATGGCGGCAGCCTGCCCCAGACAGCATGAAGTCTCCAGGGAACTGGCCAACTGCCCAGGTTTCCTCAGAAAATTGGGGGAGCGTGGAGCCAGGCAATTGTTTTATGCTGTGAGCTGCTGACTTCCTTCCTGTACCATGCTGGGATACAGGGAGTGCCACTTGTGTGCCTTGCAAGTTTTAAGATTTGCAGACGCCATCATATTTCAAGTTAAAATTTCTGAAATGCTACTGAAAAATAGCACACGAATAACCTTCAGCCAAGCTCAGTTTCAGATGTCTTTAGGAGAGCCTCATTTCTCAAAAAGTTGAAATTCCGTTGTGAGATGCTTGCTGTATAGCAGAAATTAACACAGTAGTGTAAATCAATGATATTTCAGTTTAAAAAAAGCTGTGAAACAATTCACCTCTTGGGTGACAAAAATGTCATCACTCATAGTGTAAATGGTTTCCTTGACTTTTCCTGCACCACCACTGTGTGCCAGGCCCTGTGCTGGGGACTCTGGGATGTTTAAAAATGAGCATGACAAGGGACTTCCATGGGAATCCAGTGGTCAAGACTCTGCACTTTCAATACAGGAGGTGAGGGTTTGATCCCAGTCAGGGAACTAAGATCCCATATGTCTCACAGCCAAAAAACCAAAATGTAAAACAACAGAAGCAATATTGTAACAAATTCAATAAAGACTTAAAAAAAAAAAAAGGTCCACATTTAAAAAAAAAAAGACAAGATCCCAGTTTCACAATCCAGCCTGGGAAGATGTCCACGAATAGCTCTAAAAGAGAATTCAGGGAAGTAACTCTTCAAGAGACCCACTGATATTGTAGAAGACGATTCCTGAGAGCAAGGATGAAGGTACTCAAGAGTTGAACAATTCTACGGAATTTTTTTAAAAATAAAAATCACTCAAGTGCATTAAAAGCAGACAAGGTTAGAAGAGATACTGAGGTCACTGGGCTGTCTTCCTAAGTGCAGGGCGTGTGTCTTACCTGTGATGTAAAAGTTCACGTTTCTTTCCACAGTCCCGACTTTATTGGCAGCCATGCAAGTGTAGATTCCAGAAATTCTAGCGTCAGCCACAACCAAGGTACTAGCCATCTGCAAAAGAGGCAGTTTTAGCAACGGGACAGAGAATCCTCGGACACCCCCAAGATGCTTCTGAGGGGGACGTGATTCGGCCACCCCGTGGCCTCGACACAAATGGGACTGCACGCGTGCTGGTTACCAGGATCCCTGCAGCCCAGAAAGGGTGGAAAAACAACAGGAAAACAGGTCCTCAGGAGACCGGGGGCTATGACATCCGACTTGTATGTGGGCTTCAGGCTTATTTACCTCGCGCTGCTGGCGTAACAATTACAGACCTGAAGCCCATATGCGGCACGGCACGTCCTACCCTAAGAGGTGGTCAGCGCCACGCTGGCCAGAGGGGAGCCTGTCCCTTCTCTTTTGTCTGGATGACTTGTGATCATGAACACGGCTTGCTAACAGGAGCCTTCCTCACACGGGCGTGTTAAGTGAGCAAGGACAGAGGAGAAAGTCTGGCTGAACCATTGCTTTTCTGAAACGTGGTGTTGCAGCCCCGACGTCCCAGGGGGAAGAGTGGACGCTTCCTAAGACCCCTGCATGTGTTTGTAAATTATTGGGTTGGCCAGAAGTTTCATTTGGGTTTTTCCTGATGGTATAGAAAACCCAAATGAAATTTTTGGCCAACCTAATACTTAATTTCTCAGTCTGTTCATTCCTATTCTAGAAAATGAAGATATAAGTGATGAATGCATACCACAATATCATTTCACTAGATTTTAGCGCTGCTGTTTGGTGAGTGTGCCCCTAAAGAAACATGAGTCAAAAATGGGTAAACTTGAAAGCACTTTCCAAACCGTGACATCACAAAAAGTCATGCCTCAAAAAAAAAAAAAAAAAAGTAGTGAAACACCAACTTATATGGCTTAAGGATTTGCACTGCTGTCTTCAGGATAAAAATTAGTAGTATGAAATGCATTGTTGAGAATTTAAAAATTTAACCTGACCTTGCAAAAAAGTAACACATACTATATATGAAACAGTGAGACAGCTAGTAAGTTTTTCATATTTAAAATTACAAAAAAGTTTGATCCAGTTACTTATTGATCATTGCAGCCTATCTCTAGGGCACAAAGGTCTGGTCACAGGCTCTGACACTGTAGACAGAACTGGTGCTTTCAGACTAACGGGGTGTCCTGGCTGGAGCAAAATGATCCAGTCACTCACAGGCTAAAGGGATATAAAGGCTGAACTGTGACAGTAGACTTTTTTTTCTAATAATTAAAATAAAATATTATTGGAGTATAATTGCCTTACAATGTTCTATTAGTTTCTGCTGTACAGCAATGTGAATTGACATTGGGCTTTCTAAGATGATAACACAAAGTCTACAAAGGGTTTAACAATTTTACAAGTTGTTCAGTCAAATGGTAGGTATTTTACCCGTGTTCTCATATTCCTTCCAATAAATTAAAGTATGTCTGTCTTTCATCTACAGGTCAGGAAGACTAAAAACTATATTCCTAGTTTTTTTTAGCCAGCAACTCTATTGCTCCAAATTCCTTGTAATTGTCACTGTGGTACAGTCAATATTTCATGATGATTTCATGATCTGTTTGTTGGATCTGTTTAATTACATCTACTCATATGTCCTCTGTGTATTGTTGAGATTCTGGGAAATGAAAATGTTTGCAGTTTGTGGCATGTTCACTCAATTTAGCAGATGTGTATATATGTGTTAAGTCACTCAGCCATGTCCAACTCTTTGCGACCTTATAGACTGCAGTCTGCCAGGCTCCTCTGTCCGTGGGATTCTGCAGGTGAGAATACTAGAGTGGGTTGCCATGCCCTCCTCCAGGGGATCTTCCTGATAACTGATTATTTAAGGCACTGCCCAAATATTATAAGGGAGACAGAGGGGAATAAGAACACGACCCTTATTCTTAACTTGAAGGACTACTTGAAGGTAACAGAGAAGAATGTCCCTACTTGAAGATCAAGTATATATACTATACTATTCTCTCTTTCACAGAGAAATACTCGCATGAAGGCAAATAACCAGTGGAGAGAGAATGAGAGCTCGAATGCCTCTTTCTCTATTTGATTATCATTCTAAGAGGTGGGACATAAAAAAATTCTGGATGGCAATTTCTTTATAATTGTTGCACCCACCACTTCAGAGTCACAGAGGAAAAAGCAGCTGGAAGAGGAGCTTGTAGATGAGAGGTGGGAGGATCAGAGAGATCACTGAGTAAGAGTCTGATTGCCAATCTTCTTGGGAGACGTGCTCACGTGCTTGGGGCAGAGGCAGATGAAGAACAGGCTCAGAGCCCTCACAGCCCCTCTGCTGTTTGTCTCTCGGCTCGAGCACGGACTTCCTGGTGAAGTTAGGGCTCCAGTGTTGATCCGAATGGGCCTCAATAGAACCTTGTTTAGATCTCAGATGTATTGCTGGTCGATAAATAAGTGAACACCTCATTGCTGTTTGGCTAGAACCTTTGAAATTATGAACAGCAATTACCTGAATCTGAAAGTTGCATTTGGGTTTCTATTAAAATTACTCTGATTTCGCTGAACTCAGGCCAGCTGAGAACCTGGAGTTTACAGCGAGGGCACGCGTCAGTTCAGAGGTGTGCACCTGCCCTGTTTAAGGCCTGGGCAGGAACCTGGGGATAGCTGTGGCCATTTTACAAGACTCCCAGTAGCTCAGAACTTCTATATAACCAGAGCACAAAACTGAGGTCCATAGAAGGGAAATGAATGAATTCAGGTCACACCAGGTACCCTAGAGATAAGGGATGCATTTGAGTCTCTCACTTTGCCCGAATAACCTCTTCCAAAACAGACTCCTCACCCACAGTCAAGCCTGCCCCAGAACTCACCTCTCCCAAGTGCCTATGAAAATTGATCTAGAGAATGACATCGATGGAGTTTACATTATTTCTTTGTTTCTGGGTAGCTTTATGTAGCTCTTGCCGTGTGCCAGACAGTGTGGGAAGCATTTACCTTATTTAACGCTCCCTGTAGCTTAAGAACATGGGTGTATTACCTGATCTACAGAAGGGGCAACTGAGCTTACAGAGGTTAAGCGATTTGCTCAAATTATGCCCAGGTTTGTCAGACTCCAGTGCCTAAGCTCTTAATCTACACAAAACCGCTTGTTGGCCTAAAACTCTTTAAATTTCACAGCACAGATCTGGTGGTAGAGTTCTGTCTACTCTTTGAATTGGATTTCCCCTGGAAAATACCTCCTTTAACAAGCAGATATGGGTCCCTACAAGCTCAATACTACTCGGTACAGAAATACTAGTTTCTTTTAGCATTTTATACAAGTTGCAAGCTATTTTTCCAATGGATAAAGTGTTATATGGTTTGAAAATATGATTTATAATGGACAAATTATAAGAAAATTTTACTTTTTTATTTTAAAATATTTACTTATTTGGCTGTACTGGGTCTTATTCGTGGCACATGGGATCTTAGTTACAAACGATCTAGTTTCCCTGACCAGGGATCAAACCTGGACCCCCTGTATTGGGAGAAAAATTTAAAATAAGATACAACTTATATCATGTGAGTAACTTTATTCAAAATTATCTGATTTCTTGATGACCTATTTTTCTAGAGTATATTTTTAAAGTTGTACATTAGCAAATATCAACTTTGTAGTTAAAAAGAGGAAGTATTTCAAACTCAAGAATTTGAGTCATAGCATCTATTTGAAATGATCATATTTCAAAAGGTACACCAAAAGAAATTCTCAAGGCTGTCTGCTTGCCTTTGTTCTAGAATTAGTTTCCATTTGTCACAGCTTTTTGAGTTCTGAACCCACACTTTGCCTCTATTTGCTCTTGGAGGACCACAGGATTAAGATATTAGAAACACGCTCTTAAAGTCCATTCTCTGGATTCTTCTGTGTGACCCAGGAACACTGCTGAAGATTGTCGTCAGGCTCCGTCAATTTGGAATTTATTCATACTCTTTCCTTCCTTCCCTTCTGCTAAGTATTAGTGATTCACTACTTCAATGCGTTTGAACCTCACGGAACAGAATGGATGGGATGATGTGTAATTCAGTCTAATTTCCAGCACTTGCTTTTAAAAAAAAATCTATATATGGAACAGTGATTTTAATCTTGGGATGTTTCTAATACAGTTTCCTTTGAAGTATTTCATAGAGAAATAAAAGCAGATATGTAAAGGTCAGGGAAGAATCTAAAATTATCCTAGGGTGGCACATCTGAGCCAACTGATGGGAAAATAGGACGTGAGAATTTGACAAAGCTGGGGAGTGTGTAGGGGGTGGAGCCCACACTGTGATTCTGAGATGAGGCATTCGGGCTTCTGTCATGGACGTGTCTCCTACGGCATACACATTTCTCAATGAAATCTCAAAATGATTTCAATGGAAATGTTGCTGAGACATTAAGTTGTCACAATCCTCCAGCCTCACAGAATCAATGCTGTAAGACGCATTTCCGGTCTGTTTTCCCCTAACACCAGGTTCCTTCTACTTCCTGCTCCAACTCTACAAACCAACAGTCTGGCAACTCTGGGGAAACAATACCCAAGCTCCTCGTGTGCCATTAGCAACTCCAACTGATGACTCACTTTTCATAAATCTGGGCCAAAACTTGGCCATAAGGAAACTGAATTTTATTGTCTTGTGCACCCTTCCTTGGGTTAAACAAAACAAAAAACACAACAGAAAGGGGAAAGAAAGCAAGTCCTTGAAATCCGGCAGGTGCTTGAATAGGACCTCATTCACTGATGGCTGAAGCGGGGTACTGGATATGCTGACTACATGACTGTGGGGAAACGTATTGGTGTGTTCTAAGCTGGGACTTTCATTTGCTTTCTTAACATGTACAGAAAAGAAAGGCAGTTTTAATTGTAAAGGAAAGACTATGCAAAGAATTCTGAGACAGCAAAACTTCCATCTGTCATCTGAAAGGTTGATGTTTTTCACAGACACACAAGGATACATCAATAGACACTAAAAGCCAAACTAAGAAATTCTTCTAAAGGTAAGATGTGAAATTAATAACTCCCTTAAAATCTCATGTGTTACTGTTACTAATAGGATGTGTGTGGGTTTTGTGCATGTGTATACTTTGTTAAGGAATATAAAAGTTTTTTTCAATGCAAACTATTTTAACAAGTAGTCTTCATTTGGGCTTCCCAGGTGGTGCTAGTGGTAAAGAACCCACCTGACAATGCGGGACATGTAAGGGACACGGGTTCAATCCCTGGGTCGGGAAGATCCCCTAGAGGAGGGCATGGTAACCCACTCCAGCATTCTTGCTTGGAGAATCCCATGGACAGAGGAGGCTGGTAGGGTACAGTCCATGGGGTTGCACAGAGCTGGACATGACTGAGCAACTTAGCAGCAACGGCAGTCTTCATTTGTTGTTGCTGTTTAGTTACTAAGTCATGTTCGGCCATTTCTTCCTCTGGGAGTCTTCCTGACCCAGGGATTGAGCCAGGATCTCCTGCAATGGCAGGTGGGTTCCTTACCGATGAGCCACCTGCAAAGCCCAATATAGTCTTGATAGCATATGTTCAGTATCTGGAGGATTGCATTAAGGCACATATGACAATCATTTTGATAATGGGCAAATGAGATAGGTCAGATGTTAGGAGCTCTGTTTTTTCCTGGAAGGGAGAACTCAGGTTCAGAGAGCTGAACTGATTTGCAGTGGGTTATATATAATAGGAAGAACTGAGCTTAACCATGAATCCTGCCCCCAGGTTGGATGACTCCAGAGCCAACTGTGTCTGGTGGTCTCTGTTTAAAGCCTCAGTATAACTACCCTCCTTTGAACTGCAAGGAGATCAAACCAGTCAATCCTAAAGGAAATCAGTCCTGAATATTCATTGGAAGGACTGATGCTAAAGCTCCAATACTTTGGCCACCTGATGCAAAGAGCTGACTCACTGGAAAAGACCCTGATCAAAGATTGAAGGCAGGAGGAGAAGGGGATGACAGAGAATGAGATGGTTGGATGGCATCACCAACTTGACGGACATGAGTTTGAGCAAGCTACGGGAGCTGGGGATGGACTGAGGAGCCTGGCATGCTGCAGTTCGTGGGGCCGCAAAGAGTCGGACACCACTGTGCGCCTGAACGGAACTGACAGTTACAGAATTATGAGAGAATGCATTTGTTTAGAGCACACTGGAAGAAATCAGGGAAGACTATCTCACCCAGATTTTGCTCCTCCACCTCCATCCTTTTTCACAGGCGTTCTGTATGGAGGCAAGTGGATACTTCATGGTTTCAGCCTAATCAGAAACCTGACCTAGTCTTTTCATTTTCTATCATATATATTTTGTGGATAGAATACCAAAACCAGACTAGAAGTTCCTTTGAGATTAAGATCGTAATTTGTGCTTTAATATCCAGTGGTTCACAGTACAAGCACCTGATAGGGTCAAGAAAAGGCAAAATGATTCAACACTGTCAATGGCATCTTGGAATTTTCTAGTACTTTGTGACAACTAACTTGCTCTCCGTTCCGAGGCAATTTCCTGTTTAAAAAAAGTAGTGTCACTTGAGTTAAACTTTCCAGTTTACAGAATTTCCTCTTTTCTAAGAATTTCATTATATGGCTCTGTCATCAATCGCTACACATCACGGAATATTTTAAACTACAGTTCATTTGTATTCAAGAAAAAGACGTATAAACCACCTACAGCTACTGCAGTGGTTAGCAAAACTCTTCCTGAGTCCTTGACAAGTGATTGCGGATGTTATTGTGTGAGCCATCAGCATCTTAACAAATTTCTGTATTGGTTTAATTGTCAGAGCCCTGGGTCTTGGCAAAGGAAGACTTTGGTTTGAGTTTCTCATAAGCTACTATTATGCTGTGACTTTGAGTTAATCATCTTATCGCCTTAGTTTTTCTTATCTTTAAAATGGAGATAACCACTTGGACCTGCCAAAGAGTGATATTGACATGAGCGTATGTCAAAAAGTTTTCCATAATGAAGAACTCGGATGTTATTTGTTATTTTGAAGTCCTGCAGGGACAATGATGCCATCTACTTTGTTGCTTTGAAATGCAAAGAATATAGCTGAACAGATAGCAGTAGCATGTATAATTGCTTTACATATATTTCTAGTCTTTTGACAACAGCCTTTCTGACCAGTGTGAGGTGATAAATATCTCACAGTGGTTTTGACTTGCATTTCTTAGGTCAGGATATCTGATTCACTGTGGGTTTGTATATCCCAACTAAGGCTTTGCCAGTGCAGGAACAGAGGAGAAAAACAAGATATTTTGTGAAAGGGAAGCATTCCATCTTAGCCTAAAGTTTGGTAGTAGCTTTTGCTTACTGACATCCCACTTCAGTTATGTCAGTGACTCTCCATGTTGGCTAAGCTAGCATCTCTCAAGGAACTTTTGTACATCCTGGGCTCCATGCTGAAGATTCACATGGAATAGTAATTGGTGGAGCAGTATAATATACTACGAACAAAACTAGTGGAGGTGGTGGAATTCCAGTTGAGCTGTTTCAAATCCTGAAAGATGATGCTGTGAAAGTGCTGCACTCAATATGCCAGCAAATTTGGAAAACTCAGCAGTGGCCACAGGACTGGAAAAGGGCAGTTTTCATTCCAATCTCTAAGAAAGGCAATGCCAAAGAATGCTCAAACTACCGCACAGTTGCACTCATCTCACACGCTAGTAAAGTAATGCTCAAAATTCTCCAAGCCAGGCTTCAGCAATACGTGAACTGTGAACTTCCAGATGTTCAAGCTGGATTTAGAAAAGACAGAGGAACCAGAGATCAAACTGCCGACATCTGCTGGATCATGGAAAAAGCAAGAGAGTTCCAGAAGAACATCTATTTCTGCTTTATTGACTATGCCAAAGCCTTTGACTGTGTGGATCACAATAAACTGGAAAATTCTGAAAGAGATGGGAATACTAGACCACCTGACCTGCCTCTTGAGAAACCTATATGCAGGTCAGGAAGCAACAGTTAGAACTGGACATGGAACAACAGACTGGTTCCAAATAGGAAAAGGAGTACATCAAGGCTGTATACTGTCACCCTGCTTATTTAACTTATATGCAGAGTACATCATGAGAAACGCTGGGCTGGAGGAAGCACAAGCTGGAATCAAGATTGCCGGGAGAAATATCAATAACCTCAGATATGGAGATGACACCACCCTTATGGCAGAAAGTGAAGAGGAACTAAAAAGCCTCTTGATGAAAGTGAAAGAAGAGAGTGAAAAAGTTGGCTTAAAGCTCAACATTCAGAAAACGAAGACCATGGCATCTGGTCCCATCACTTCATGGCAAATAGATGGGAAAACAGTAGAAACAGTGTCAGACTTTATTTTTTTGGGCTCCAAAATCACTGCAGATGGTGACTGCAGCCATGAAATTAAAAGACGCTTACTCCTTGGAAAGAAAGTTATGACCAACCTAGATAGCATATTCAAAAGCAGAGACATTACTTTGCCAACAAAGATCCATCTAGTCAAGGCTATGGTTTTTCCAGTAGTCATGTACGGATGTGAGAGTTGGACTATGAAGAAAGCTGAGTGCCGAAGAATTGATGCTTTTGAACTGTGGTGTTGGAGAAGACTCTTGGGAGTCCCTTGGACTGCAAGGAGATCCAACCAGTCCATTCTATAGGAGATCAGTCTTGGGTGTTCTTTGGAAGGAATGATGCTAAAGCTGAAACTCCAGTAGTCTGGCCACCTCACGCAAAGAGTTGACTCATTGGAAAAGACTCTGATGTTGGGAGGGATCGGGGGCAGGAGGAGAAGGGGATGACAGAGGATGAGATGGCTGGATGGCATCACCAACTCGATGGACATGGGTTTGAGTGAACTCTGGGAGTTGGTGATGGACAAGGGAGGCCTGGCAAGCTGCAATTCATGGGGTCACAAAGAGTCAGACATGACTGAGCGACTGAACTGAACTGATGTGTATTATATAGTGTAAGAATAGACTACTATGCAGCCAGGGTCCAGAACCATGGACGGGGGCCAGTCTCATGTTCAAGAGGAATCAGGACAAGGACTTGTTTCTCGGTGACTGGTGGTCATTTGGGGGGACGCCACAGTCTGAGTCACCTCAGTGCATCTCTCCATGAAGACACACTGTCTTTCTTCTCTCCGAATTTTTGTGTGAGCATTTGAATTTCTTCTGACCCTAATAAACCCATAACTAGGAAATGAGTGTGCACTTTTAGAATAAATATCCCCACGCTTATTCTGGTAAACAGTACCTTATTCTTTCCTTCTATCATTGCCGTGCGCTGAGTGAGGCTCTCAATTTTGTTTCCTACAGTGCTGTCAGGATCCAGGATAAAGGCCTCTTCATTAGTGGAACAAGAGTCATACCTGTTTTTTTAAAAAAGGAAGTCATCACTATATTGCTTTGCAGCATGGTCCAGCCCATGGTGGCTGGTGATGTGAAAACCATTAAGCCCTCAGATAATAAAATCACACATTTTCTTATTTTCCTTAGATTCCAACCCCATCCCCACCAGCATCCATCCTCAAAACTTAAAATAGCAGACAGATTTTGCCTTATCTCCAAAAAAAAAAAAAAAGACCACCAATGTGTCTTCATACATACTTCCTGTTCTAAATGTTAAATACTAAATAAAAATGCATAAGTTCAACAATCTAATGTCTAGATTTCAATTAGTTCCTAGTGGAGAAAACATGCAAACACAGGAGAAAAAAAGTTATGTTAATGAATGGAAACCTTAAGGAAATAACAGCATTTCACATCTATAAAAGGCTGGCATTTAATGAGAATATTCCGTTATACAGCTAATTTTTTCCAGGGCTAATTAAGTGTATATGGAAACATACATCATGGAGCAGTTATTAGTCTATTTCTTTTCAAGTTTGGGAGTATCATGGCAAGTTCTTTAAACTCTCAGGCAGGCCTCAAGTGTTTAATTATAAAATACGTGTGTTAAAGATTTTTTAAAGTACATGAAATCTCTCTCTTAATACTTAAATACTTGAGTATATGCTCAGTCTCTCAGCCGTGTTCCACTCTTTGCGACCCTGTGGACTGTAGCCCGCCAGGCTCCTTGTCCATGGGATTCTGCAGGCAAGAATATTGGAGTGAGTTGCCATTTCCTTCTCCGGGGGATCTTCCTGACACAGGGATCCAACCCACATCTTGAGTCTTCCGCACTGGCAGGCGGATTCTTTACCACTGTGCCTCCTGGGAAGCCCAGCTAGTAGAGTCCCAGGTAGTTTGATGAGATTCCAACCTTCACCTGAAAGTCAGCATGTTCTTTCAAACATGGTATAATCAGCAGGTTCCTATCCATTTACTATCCAAATCATCAGCGTAAATATCTACTAATTTATGTCTCTTTGTCTCTATTTCATTATCTCTGTGATGTCTCTTCTAATTTAAGGTTTTGTTTTTCTTTCTCTAGTTGCTTTAGGAGTAAGGTTAGGTTGTTTGCGATTTTTCTTGTTTTCCTGAGGTAAGACTGTATTGCTGTAAAGTTTCCTCTTAGAACTGCTTTTGCTCCATCCCACTGGTTTGGGACCATTGTTTTCGTTGTCACTTGGATCATTTAGTATGTTTCATGTATTGTAGGTTCTCCGTGAATAAAAAAATCCAACCAACCAAAAAAGACCCTTATGTCCACTCTGACCCAGGCAGTGCAGTAGCATTTCAACCCGCCTATCCCCAAGCCAACACCCGTGGTGTCGCTGCCAGACCAGACCCCTGAGCACTTTGGGTTTTAGTGGGATCTTTGTTGCTTCAAAAGCTTCAACAGCTGTACTGCAGAAAGCCCAGGTTTCCATAACTGACAACCAAGGCCACCCAAAGTCCACTCCCTACCTGCCTTTCTGATCTTACCCCTGCAGACACCCTCCTCCCGGGCAAACTGCGGTTTGGTTCAGCTCCTTCAAAGAACACCTGAGTCCTCTACTTCCCCTAGCTCTGTGACCATTTTCTCCTCTGAAAAATGAGAAGACAATGATATCTGCCCCATTAATCTCATGGGATCATACAAACATTAAATGACTTAAATTACTTGGGGAGGTTTTGTCAATGAAAGCCACCTAGAAAACCTGGGAACTAGTCTTCCTGTCTCGGGGTGTACACACCTGACTCCTTCATCTTCGCTCACCAGTTACCAGGGCCTCGACACCCCCTCACCACCCACAACCCGGTCTCCTGCAAGCTCACGACCAGAAGCCCTGGGTGAGCCTGAGGATGGACCACCCTACTTTGTGCCGTGACCCCTATCTGCATGCCCTGCCCAGAGCCCAGCATGGCACTGCCCCGTCTGATGAGTGCAGGTGCTAAGTGGACACTGCAGGTGATCTGCTTTCTACCACTTATGACAAAATGAACATCATCTCCTTTATAGTAGCCTTTTGAGATTTAAATATGGATTTTATTGGGGACATGATGCAAATATACAAAGAGCTATTTTCTGTGCCTCTAAATGAATGAATGAATGAATAATCTGTAGACTCCTGAGGTGTATGTTTCTCTGACAGCCTGGGGAGCTTAGGAGCCGAGTGTGGGTAGGAACTGGCGTGAGTGCCTGCAGCCCCCGCGCCACCTTGGCTGCTTCCTGGTGGCCTTATGAATTGATGCTGTTCATTTCTCCATCCCTCTCCTGAATGCAGTCTTTCCTCCTATCTCCCAGCCTAATGAGTGAGGCAAGGAAGTGGTTATTGTCATGATTACTTGCACTGTGAACTCTCCAGGGAAACAAGTCAGATTCCTTTCTTCTGGTTTCGAATCTGCGGTGAGCAGACTCTGTACATGGATTGGGCAGATTCAGGAGATTCTCAAACCAGGAGGGAGTGTAAAGCCCCATTTCCAGAAAGAATGAGTGGTTGGTTTTAAGTCATTGCTGCCCTTGGCTACTTATGTGAGAAGAAAGAGGATGAAATTAGTGAGAGAAAGGGTGAGAGAGAAGGAACTGTGATGAACAAGTTCTGTAATTATTCCTCTCTGGTGCTGGAGCTGAGAAAGGACTCAGTATGTGAAACTGGTGCATCTTCCAGGGTGGTCTCCCCTCCTGGGGGGCATGCTGCCCCTTAATGCCGCGCCCCATCCCCCCAAACATTCATCACATTCTAAGTGTGCATTCAGTGCTTCCGGCAGCTGCAAGGGACACGGACCGCCTCCATGTGATTGCCCTGTCTCCACAGTCACACCAGGGCCACGCATGTAACTGGCGCCCCACAAGCCTCTGTAAACATATGGCATGAGGCACTGATGTGTGGCTTGTACTAAGAGTTTTTGTTGGTTTTAAGTGTTTACTATCTCCAATCATATAGATGACTAGAGCCATAGTGTCAATATAATAAGCCCCCATACACCCATTACCCACACTTAATAATTATCCAAGTTTGCCACAGCTCTTTCATTTGTCCCCTTATTTCTTTTTATTTTTCCTTTTGAGAGATATTGTAAAGTGAATCCCAGACAGCATGTCATGTGAGCCCCACATATGTTAGTGCCTGTCTAAAAATTATGCACCTTTCCCAATATAACAACAACGCTATGATCCTATCTAATAGAATTAGCCATAATTCCATGGTGTTGTTTGTACCAGGCCCAAGTATCAGATTTCTCCAAATGTTTTTCAAATGACTGTTTTTATAGTTAGAGTATAAGATTTAAAATAAAAAGGAATTCATAAGGACTGACTATTCCTTAAGGAACTTCTGTGATTTTAAAAACCATTTTGTTTTGGAGTATAGCTGATTAACAATGTTGTGACAGTTTCAGGAGGATAGGGAAGGGACTCAGTCATACCTATTCTCCCCTAAACTCTGCTCTCATCCAGGCTCCCACATAATATTGAGCAGAGTTCCATGTGCTATACACTAGGTCCTTGCTGCTTACCCATTTTAAATATAGCTGTGTGTACATGGCCATCCCAAACTCCCTAACTGTCCCTTCCCCCATCCTTCCCCCCAGCAATCATATTTGTTCTCTAAGTCTGTGACTCTGTATCTGTTTTGTAAATACATTCATTTGTATCATTTCTGTGATTTTTGAGTAACTGTTCCCTATGATCAGGTAAAATAAGTGAATATTTTAACTTATTGACTAGCGGAGGAAACTGGACCAAAGAAAATTATATGCTTTCTCCTTTACTTGAAATATGCTAATGATAAAGTGTCAAAGCCATATATCATTTTGCCCTATTTTTTATAACATGTTTACTGTTTGCTCTCAGATCTTTCACACACACAGGGTACATATATGGGTTTATATAATGTGTGTGTGTGTAACATGGATATGGGGGGTTGTCATGTGTATGCCTGTACTGGATATGTGTGTATGTACTGACACTGTGACATGGAAGAGCTGAAGTTCTCTTGCATCTGAGAGAGAAACTTATGATTTCATTCTTTTCTCCTCAAAGAAGTAAAGAAGATAAAGGAGGCCTTAGAGGTCTTAATTTCATACTCTCGGTCATCGGGAAATGTAAAGAAATACATTAGGGTAAAGCAAGAGGAGGCATTTCCCCAAGGGAAGCACAATCAGCTGCAGGGGCTCACTGGGGCTGCCAGGCTCCTCCCCACCCACCCACCCTCCCTCCACCCCACCCACCCCACCCCTCTAGGACAGCGCCCGTCAGCACAAGCCCTGGCATGGAAATGACAGGCTAGACTTGCTGCAAGGTCCTCCAGATGAAAAAAGGGCATACTCTGTGGCTATTTTCCATACTGGGGACTGTGATTTTTTCCTCTTTGTCACTGGAACCTTAAAAATAGAATGTCTTTCTGAGGCTGACTGTGTAACACAGCACTTGAAACAAGAGGTTGGGGGGAGGAGGGGTCTGCCTGAGACTTAAGAATACATCAAGCTCTTAAGGAAGTAGATTGTGCCATGTTTGAAGATGCAAAGATAATCGCTGTGCTGGGAACCGTCTTGAGGGGGGAGGAAGCCGAACAACAAGAGGAAAGCGGCGTTCGCTCCTGATTTCGCACAGGAAGCCCTCCGCACCTCCTGCCAAAGGGAGATAAGAAAGCTCCCAGGCACATTCTGGACAAGGCCACCGTTATCAGCTCCAGCTCCACGCTGTCCTCCCCGAGCCCCAAGCCCCCTGTCCCTTTCCTAATGAGCTTCAGGACTCCGACCTCTATTTGCATACAGCATGCCAAGTACAATAGCGTGGAGGTATTTATAACCATCCACAGGAAAAAAAAAATTTCCGGGGTAAGAGTGTACTCCACGTCGATTGCCCTGGAGCTGAAACAAATTAGTTTTGGACTAGAGACTGATGTAAATAAATTAAAAGAAAGCAGCCAATTATGGATCCAACACATGGAGAAGGGACCTTCCAAGGGGCACGTCCGTCTCTCTGCCTCCCAAGGAGGAGAGGTCTGAAGGGCTCTCTGGTCTGGTCCAAGTGACCAGGCGGCTTTGCTTGACACAGAGTAGGGAAACACCACCTACACCTACGCAGATGACCTTACTGACCTACATGCTCTGGGTTTGTTCCTGTGGTGCTGACAGATTCTCCCTGCACACTCAGAAGCATTTGGCTCCTTTGCGACCTAAGACAGAAGCCACCTTTCTCACAGAGAAAGGCAAAGCCAACAATGGGATCCAACCTGCAATACTGGCAATTTTGACTGCTGGTCCCGACAGGCAGTCAAATGGGCTGTTATAATTACCATAGATCCTATGCAGTATCACAGTCTACTCTAATAAGGATTATATTTTCTACATGCTAAGTAATTTCTCCTGTGATTCATATACACTACTGCATTGATCTCCACAACATCCTGAAAAGTAGGAACTCTTATCCCCCCATTGAATGGATGAGGAAATTGAGGGTTAAGGAGGTTAAGTAAATTACCCACTAAATTACCTACTAAAGAGCTAGTAGGGCTTCCCAGGTGGCGCTAGTGGTAAAGAACCAGGCTGCCAATGCAGGAGACAAAAGATTCAGTTTCTATCCCTGGGCTGGGAAGATCCCCTGGAGGAGGGCATGGCAACCCACTCCAGCATTCTTGCCTGGAGAATCCCATGGACAGAGGAGCCTGGTGGGTGCAGTCCATAAGGTTGCAAAGAGTCAGACACGACTGAAGCAACTTAGCATGCATGCACAAAGAGCTAGTAAGCGGCAGAGGCAGACTTTGTAATCGGTTCTTACTCCAGAATCAGCGCGTTTAACCTGTGTGCCACATGTAACATGTCCATGTTCTATCATCATCTAAAAAGAAACTATTATACTTCAGTGTTTCTTTGCATCCCGGAAGGAAAGACTTCTCAAATAATCACTACACATACACCATAACTGTGTTGGGGACTGGATGTCTTTTTTTTTTTTTTTTTAGCCCTTTTGGTATTAATAACCCAGTCAACTGCTTTTCCCAAGATTTGACAAACAGCTCTCATGATACACTACTGAAATGTACTGTGTGTCCACCGTGCACGTGGTCTGCAATGACAGTCTACGTTCCATTAGGCACCCCCTGATTTCTGACCTCAGGTCTGTTCACCTTTATAGATCCATCACAGGAAATTCAGTGCAGCGTGTGCACCTGTGCTTTCCCTAAGGTGCTGGCTTTGAACAGTCCTGATTGTCAGACTTTCTGCAGTCCTCCTGCCTTTCTTTCCCCTCCCCCACCCCCACCCCAAATACAGAGCTGGCTCTTTCTCTAAAGGATGGGCTGTTGCAGCTGGTGGAATCAGAGGGGAGAGATGAGCTTTAGCCCACTGAGGGTTAGTGTCTGTGTTTTCGACTCTGAAGAACCAGGTGAGGTGGTTCAGCCCTTCGTTCAGCCCTTTGAGAAACTGCTCGTTCCAGGGCCATTATGTGCCTGTAATTGTACCTAAGACTCCTATAGTTTCCTAACAGTCTCATTTTCTAAATGATTTCTAGCAAACTTAATCACCACCCCAATACTAGAAGGTCCACTCTACAGCCTGAATCTTTCTTAAGATAGTTGGTTTTCGTTGCTGTCTTTTGAGGATCCCCTCTCACCCTGTGATAAAAGACATTAAGCTGACCTTTCTTTCAAAACTCTCCGTTCTGCTAAGTCGGGCTCTTAACTGGGCTGAAGGGAACCAGTTTCTAGTGAGTTGCTGTTATTGTACCATGTCTGAGGCAGCCCTTGCACACATTCAAGCTGAACTAACTCTAGTGGTCACCAGTGAAGTGGGTGTTATGATCTCCACTTCATGATTCCCTTTACCAATAAATAAGACAACTGAGACTCAGGAAAACCCAGTATCTTCCTCAGATTCATAGAGAAAGTGGCAGACAAATCTGGAGTTAGAACCCAGATATTCCTAACTCTTTCCACCCCACCAGAACTCAGTCCATCCCAGGAGATGAATTCTGCTCCCAAGGGAACCCCCACCCCCCAAAACTTTACCACAATGCTTCAGAGTCATGTTAGGAAACTCTGGGGGTCCTCTGAGGCCAACTGGTACAAAGTCAGACACCCAGAGAAGCGAAATCTTAGCTTTCAGAAGGGCGATGTAGCCCCAAGTCCTTTGGTGAGGGGTGGGGAAGGAGCAGAGGAATAGTTTATAATTAGTTTTTAGTTGGTTAGTTTTCATCATTAAAATGCTAAAATTATAGGAAACCTTGGCCTTCTGCTGGCTGATGAAGTTCATCATTAGAAAAAATCTTGCAGCTAAAGAAAGACCCCACTTTCATGGCAATCTTTTCCCCTTGGTAACTTAAAACTGTTGTCTGCATGAGTCCTAAATACGTTCTGAGATGAAGCTAGTTTTTAATTAGGAATGCCAGTACACTTATGGCAGGCAACTGGTTTAGAAGGGACCTCTGGGGTGGGCTGGGGGATACACGGTGGTGAGCTGAGCACCCCAACATCCAGTGGCTGCCATATTTGAGCCTGAGCCATGCCTAGAAAGATGGTATATATTAATGTACAATGAAAGCGCCTTTAATTTGGGGGTGAAAAGGGCTCTAAAAGCTCTGCAGAGTCCCAAGATGCAGGTTAATCTCCCTCCCTTTTATTCTCTTCCAGATGATGGAAGCTGAAGGTTTCTTGTGCAAAGTCTGTGTCTTTGTTTGGGGTCTGACCGCCCGTGCTCACTGTGATTAGAATCTGTTTGTGAAGAACAGTAAACCATTTCAAGTGAGGAAACAAAGGAGGAGGGCAGTAGTAAAGAGCAAATCGAGGCTGTAAAATGTCTTTTTAAAAAGTGGGAAGGGGGTGGGGGGGAAGGACCACCTGGATCTCCGCCAAAGGACAGGACCAGGGGCGGCTCCCCATTGCTGCCCGCCCTCCTGCAGAAGGGCCTCGTGTAAACTTCCCTGCGCTGCTGCGGGTGTTGTGTCAAACAGTGGTGCGCGTGTGTCTGAGCCATCAGATTAACAGAATCTGCAAACACTATCTTTTCCCCTTCTCTCACATTCTCTTAAAACAAATAAAACAATACAGAGGGGAGGATGCCGGCAGAAGGCGGGTGGTGGAGCACAGGCAGGAGTGTTTAGACAGAACGGTTCCTGCTCCTTCTGCTCCAGGAAAAGGGCCTGGGCCTCCGTGCTGGTCACAGGGTCAGGCTGGGGGGATTCTGGGGCAGGGGCGGAGGCGGGCGTCGGGGGGCCTTTCTGACTCAGCCAGAGGACCTCGTGCCGCCCTGGAGCCCACAGTGAAAACTACTTCTTGTCTGAACGGCACAGGGAGGGGAGCGGAGAAGGCTTTTGGGGACTGGAGGCTGGGGTTGGTGTCCGGGATGATGGCGGGGGGTGTCCAGGGAGCTAGCCAGCTCTGCTGAGATAAGAGCTTTTCCATGAGCGTCTTGGCCCGCAGCACTTCCTGCTCTCGAGGCCCCACGGTCCATTCACACTCGGAGCAAGGCCTGTCCTCCCAGCCTCTGCCTTCCTTCCTCCTCTTGCCCCAGCTCGCCTCCACTGAGGGGCCCCCAGGACGACCCCCCCAGCTCCTGGCTCCCAACTCTGGCTCTGACTCTCTCTCTCTTTTAGGGAATAGAGGCCAGGGTATCCTGACTGACAGCCCTACACCGGGGTGACCATGAGCTTAGAGGGGGTCACCTCCTCAGCTATACCCTGATAGGAGCCTTAGAGAAGCCATCCATTTTCTTCATTCACTTTTCTTCCTAGTAAAAGGCTGGTCAGCGGAGGAAGGGTGATTGGAGAAATTTTATTTAAAAAATCTTTAGGGAAATGTTTGGGGTGGTAAAGAACTCACGTGCCAATGCAGAAGACCTAAGAGATGGAGGTTTGATCCCTGGGTTGGGAAGATCCCCTGGAGAAGGAAATGGCACCCCATTCCAGTATTCATGCCTGGAGAATCCCATGGACAGAGGAGCCTGGCGAGTTATAGTCCATGGGACTGCAAAGAGTCAGACACGACTGAAGCGACTTAGCAGCAGCAACAGCAGGAGTGACTACAAATAACCTCCTTTAATTCCAGAAGATTCAAGGAGTCTTAAGGTATTGACTCCAGTTGCTCAGGGAAGCATATGTCAAGCTATGGCTATGTATTGTTTGCATAAGGAGAGCAGATTACTATATCACAGTCAACAGAGAGATGTCCAGGTGGCCTTCAGGGCTGGATGGTGGGGAATCACATTAAGCAGAAATTCTAGACCAAGTCAGACCTAAGTCTGGATCATGGTTTTGCAACTTTCTGGTCATGGGAGGCAGGATGACAACATGGGGAGAATTATGTCATAGGAAATGGATCAGAGGCCTTGACTGGTCTTTCTAATTCCTCGAATACTTCTGAAATCACTGGGTCATGTCAGCCCAAGGAATTACTCTTAATAAATTCAGCCTTGGTGTTATGCCACCAGTCACCACAGAGGAGGTGGTAATGACCAACCCTGTGACACTCACTGTCTGGAGTGGAAATGTGGTTGAGGAATTCGTTGCCTACAGCCCACAGAGGAGGAGAGGAGAAATCACTTTTCTTGGATCTCAGTTCCCTGAAAAATTGTATTTCTCTTGTCTTGCCTTTATCTCATGGGCCCCTTCTTCTTGCAAATGTCTATTTTGTGTCTATCTTTGACAACTAGCAAGTAAAGCATGTGAGCCATATCTCTGTCTTATCCTATCTTCATCCAGATTTGCAAAATAATGAATTATACTTTTCACAAACCACCTCGAATTCTTTGGGCATGGGTGTGTTCTTAACTCAGTATCACCCTCATGTCTGCTGATGCAAAAGGACCTTCTCTGAATTATTTCCTTTCTGTTTTTTAATCCCTGAAAGAAAACTAGTAAGATGTGGTAACATAGGGCTGCTTCCTTTGTTGGCAATGTTAAGATGGGGTGGAAAATGGTAAAATCTTCAGATTATTCAGGAAGTTAGAGGAGTTGTCTAGCTTGGTCATAGCTTTTCTTCCAAGGAGCAAGTGTCTTGTGTCTTTTAATTTCATGGCTGCAGTCACCATCTGCAGTGATTTTGGATGCAGTGATTTTCACTTGTTCCTTGGAAGAAAAGCTATGACCAACCTAGACAGCATATTAAAAAGCAGAGACATTATTTTGCCGACAAAGGTCTGTCTAGTCAAAGCTATGGTTTTTCCAGTAGTCATGTATGGATGTGAGAGTTGGACTATAAAGAAAGCTGAGTGCTGAAGAATTGATGCTTTTGAACTGTGGTGTTGGAGAAGACTCTTGAGAGTCCTTTGGACTGCAAGGAGATCAACCCAGTACATCCTAAAGGAAGTTAGTCCAGAATATTCATTGGAAGGACTGATGGTGAAGCTGAAACTCCAATACTTTGGCCATCTGATGCAAAGAACTGACTCATTAGAAAAGACCCTGATGCTAGGAAAGATTGAAGTTAGGAAGAGAAGGGGGCAACAGAGAATGAGATGGTTGGATGGACATGGATTTGAGCAAGCTACAGGAGTTGGTGGTGGACAGGGAAGCTTGGACCATGCAGTCCATGGGGTTGCAAAGAGTCAGACATGACTGAGTGACTGAACTGACTAGAGGAGTTGTAATATCCTAGACCTGGCTGCACTGGTGATTCTGCCTCAGCTCTTCAAACCCTCACTGCCCCACATCCTGTCCAGCCTACCACAGCACGTGGGCTCTGGACATTTACTGGCTTGTGTTCATTTGTCTTCTGATACTTTTCCACGCATTTGACTTTTCAATAACCATATCCTTAATAACAGAAGGAACTAAATCTTGTACTTCTTTTGGAGGACATGATTCTACTTCTTAAATGGACTGCTGCTGCTGCTGCTAAGTCACTTCAGTCGTGTCCGACTCTGTGCGACCCCATAGATGGCAGCCCACCAGGCACCCCTGTGCAGGCAAGAACACTGGAGTGGGTTGCCATTTCCTTCTCCAATGTGTGAAAGTGAAAAGTGAAAGTGAAGCCGCTCAGTCGCGTCCAGATTCCTAGCGACCCCATGGACCACAGCCCACTAGGCTCTTCCGTCCATGGGACTTTCCAGGCAAGAGTACTGGAGTAGGGTGCCATTGCCTTAAATGGACTATGTGTGAACAAATTAATTTTTATTGAATCAAATGGTGCTAGTAGTTATTAGCTGCTGGTTAGTTATTTTCTATTAGCCTAGAAGGTGCTTCTGCACATGTCAGCATCATTGCGTAGAAACTCTCCAACACTATTTGCTTGTCAGATGTGGATCCCAATATGATGAGTCTATCCTGGGTCATTAATGCTCCTCCTTGGGAGTGGACAGCCCAACATGGCGCTAGGTTGAGGGGGATGTGTGAGGTCACTGGAGGGTCAGTAGTGCCCTTTCTCAGCATATCTGAGGTGAGTGATGGATGGCTGAGTTGATACCCATGTGAGGTTGAGTCTATGTCTAGTCTGCTCTTGCTAGGCCAAGAAGACTGGCTCTTCTTGTTGGGTCATCACTCAGTGAGAGACACTGTGCTCTTCTGCTGGTCCCCGGGTAGCTGGGCTAAGCCCTGAGGTTATGATGATGAGTAAGACCTAGACCCTGCTCTTAAGCAGCCCTCAGTCTGGTCAGATAATCACTGCTAACATGAACGACCTGTCTGCTGTGTACCTGTCTGCTGTAAGATGCACCGAGCATCTTACAAATTAATCTCTTTGGAGTAAATCACCATGGTTAGAAGACCTGTCCAAAGATGCAAGCATGTTTTGTGGGGGAACATGAACCCAACTTCAGGGACTGTTTTGTCAGATTGTCAGCGTTCGCTGGACACTTGTGTGTATCTGATGCTAGAGAGGGAAGTAGCTTTGCAGTGGGCGGCCCCAGAGCAACCAAAAACAACTATAAGCAAACAGATTTGAGCTAAGTATTTGGGCTAAGTACTATTGGACTGCGCATGCATGCTAAGTCGCTTCAGTTATGTCCAACTCTTTGCAACCCTATGGACCATAGCCCGCCTGGCTCCTCTGTCCATGGGATTCTCCAGGCAAGAATACTAGAGTGGGTTGTCCAGGGGATCTTCCCGACCCAGGGATCAAACCTGTATCTCTTATGTCTCCTTCATCGGCAGGCAGGTTCTTTACCACTAGCGCCACCTGGGAAGCCCCACTACTGGGCTAAGTACTTTTATGCATTTTATCTCATTTAATCCCCCTAAACAACCTTAGGATGTCAGGAAACTTGGACCCAGAGAGGTGGTTCACTTTGCCCAGAATCACACAGTCAGCAGGTGGTAGGAGCCAGGATGTAGACTCCAGAGCCCATGACCTTCAACTCTGGGCTACACTGCCTTTCTGCGTTCTCAAGCCTTTTAAAATTGTTCTTGATGTCATAACACAGGCTTTTCAAAACACACTTGCTTTCTGGGTCATGAGTTTTTGAGCAAAAATTATTCGTTTTAATGTCTACATGGTTGTGCATAATGACAGATGAAGTGCATGGATGGTGGGTGATGTGCTAGAAGGCCACTCGTCGGCAGTCTCTGGCATATCAGCCAGGACTGGCTTCCCAACGAGATCCTTGGAACTCTCTGGGCCTCATCTCTGAAATGGTAGTAACTACAGTCCTTGTCTCATAGAAGTTCTGTAAGAGTTAAATGAAAGCCAGTACATATAAAGCACTTACTCCTTGTTTTTCAGTTGCTAAGTCATGTCTGACTCTTTGCAACCCTATGGACTGCAGCATGCTAGGCCTCCCTGTCCTTCACTATCTCCTGGAGTTTGCTCAGATTCATGTCAGTTGACTTGGTGATGCCATCCAACCATCTCATCCTCTGCTGCCACCTTCTCCTCCTGTCCTCAATCTTTCCCAGCATCAGGGTCTTTTCCAATGAGTCAGCTCTTCGCATCAGGTGGCCAAAGTTAGGTGCTTAATAAGTTTCAATAATAAGGAAAAAAAAAAAAAACAACCCAGGCCATACAGTCTACTGGCCATAATCTTCCATTTGGCTGTAAGTAGATTCTAAATACCATTTCTCTTTTCCTCACCTCACTTATTCAAAGACTTTTTCACACTCACAAAAGAGGATTTCTCAATGAGGTAGCAATCTGTGAATAACTCACATGTTTTCAGGGATGAGGACAAGGCATGTGGACCATGAAAGGCCTAAGAAAAAGGGATACTAAGCAGCCACACAACTTTTTAAAAGGCCTGAGTGCAAACCTAAGACTTTGATCTTCAGACATGGAAGGTGAGCTTTGGAGCCATAATGTACACGACATGGGCTAAGGACGGGAGTACGACCCCACCACCCCGACACTGAGTCTGTACAAGCTCATAATTCTGTAAGTGCCATGGGGGTGGGAGGTAACCAAAGAGCAGGACACCTGGATGGCAGCCAGGGAAGGCGAGCTGCAGCAGAATGACTGGCTGGCAAAGCTTTTAGCCTCCATTCAAGAAGACCTAGTTGGGTCCAAACCTCCCTTTCCAGATGTTCATTTTGCCTCATCCTGGTGAGCCAGCCAGTGACTCTCTAAGCATTTCCTCTTCGACCCCTCCCCGTCATTCCCCTGCGTCCCTCTATCAGATCTGTCCTCTCCCTTCCCATCTGATCCCCCCAGGACTTCCCATCACCTTAGGACCCAGATCTCCTCCGCCTCACCATGGTGCTCCCCCTTAATTGCCGTCCATTGAAACCATGTGGGTTTGTTTAGTCAACCAGAGTATAAGCACCTCCCTGGAGGAGCAAATGGCACCCCACTCCAGGATTTTTGCCTGGGAAATCCTATGGACAGAGGAGCATGGCGGGCTATAGTCATGGGGTCACACAGAGTCAGACACGACTGAGCATGATAAACACCTTTCAGCAGGATGCAATACAATGTTGTGGTGAAAATAAGAATAACAGGAATTACAAATATTTTCTAATTTTCCTTGTTATGGCTTCTTAGATACACTCATCATTTAAAAGTGGACAGTTCATTTCCACATACATGGGGCTTTTGAAGTATCTTTGATATTTGGAGGGAAAGATGCTGAAGCTGAAACTCCAGGACTTTGGCCACCTCATGTGAAGAGTTGACTCACTGGAAAAGACTCTGATGCTGGGAGGGATTGGGGGCAGGAGGAGAAGGGGACGACAGATGATGAGATGGCTGGATGGCATCACTGACTTGGTGGACCCGAGTCTGACTGAACTCTGGGAGTTGGTGATGGACAGGGAGGCCTGGCGTGCTGTGATTCATGGGGTCGCAAAGAGCCGGACGCAACTGAGTGATTGAACTGAACTGAACTGATATTAATTTCTCATTTAAATACTTTTCTTTTCTGCAATCACCTGCAGTGTTTTTTTCAGTCTTTTAATTTTATCGAGGCTTTCAATGGCTAAGTCAAAGAATCTCTCTTGGTAAATGTCACATTGCGTTTGAAAATATGTGGGTTACTTTCAAACATCTTTTGATAGTGATTTCTAACAATTCCACAGTGATAAGAGAACAGACTTTGTATGATTTCAATACCTTTAGACCATGAAATTTTTGCACCTTGATTTATGTCCCTGAATATGTGCCAGTGTTTCCTGTTTTATACCTATGGGAACTTGAATAGAACTTGTATCCTGCTGTTGTGTTAAAATTGTATAAATCTTAATTATGTTGAATTGGTTCATAGTGCTTCTCAGGTCTACTGTATCCTTCTACTTTTCTGTCCATTCTATTAATTTGTGAGAGTCTGATATTGAAACTACAACTAAAAATCTTAATTTATCTACCTAAAAAATAACTGTAATGTATTTAACTTTGTTCTGTATTTTCCAAGTCTCCTGTAAATGTGCTACTATACTTTCATAATCTAAAAAAGAATAAACAGGAATAATAAGCAGACAGAAATTTGAGACTTGGGTCTAGTCCTGGGCTTGTCATCATCTAGCTATGAGGGGAAGAATAATTATCTTTGAGCTTCAGTTTCTCATCTATAAAACAAGCTCTCTTTAATCTCTAAAATATCTTCAGTTCTTAAAATTTTTTTAAAGTATAGTTGATTTACAGTGTGTTAGTTTCTGCCGTACAGCAAAGTGAATCAGCTATACATATCCACTTTTTTACATTCTTTTCCCATATAGTTCATTAGAGTATTGAGTAGAGTTCCCTGTGCTGTACAGTAGGTCCTTATTATCTATTTTATATACATTAATGTTTGTAAGTCTCAATCTCCCAATTTATCCCTCCTCTGTCCTTTCCCCACTGGTCACCATAAGTTTGTTTTCTACACCTGTGACTCTATTTCAGTTTTGTAAATAAGTTCACTTATACTATTTTTTAAGAGTCCACAATATCATATGATATTTAGAATGTCTTAAACTCTAAGTGAATGAATCCCTCAAAGTGACTAGATCCAGGCACGCTGAGGCTGAGGTCCTCACCTCCATGTCCCCTTTCATCAGCTGTAAACCCTTATGCGTTCTCATCCTTTTATCTCATCCTTTTACGCGTTCTCCTTCACCTCCTTTTATCACTCTTCCATGAGCTTCGTGAGGCCTGCTGAGGGTTGAGTGTTGGCTGAATCCTGACCCAGAAAATTAACCCTGAACCACGAATGGGAGGGAATGGGACTTCCCTGTAGGAGATGAAACACGCCTGCATGGTGGGAAAGCCACAGAGGCGGCAGCGCTATTCGCGGAGCATGCCAGTTCCCTGTTTGATTCACTGTCCTCCTGAGGTTGGTCCTATGTAGGCTCGCTTGTCCCCATGGGGTCTCTACCCCCTCAAAGAGTCTACTCCCTCTGCAGGGTTGGAGCCTGAACCAGCTTCATTCACAGCATCCCTGGTTCCCAAAGAGATTGTGAGATTGGAGTCAGATTCCCCCAATGGCTGCTAACTTCTTTCTTCTTTCCTCCCGCAACCCCAGTTCAACTTTAACCCAACCGGTGGACTCTGAGATCTCTGGTGACAAGAGTAAACCCAAAAAGTGAGGCCAATGCTCTCCCAAACCTGTCCCCTCGAGGACTTCTGTTCCTTCCTCTAGGAACCCACACCAATCCACCATGGCTCACCAACAAACAGTAACCTTCTGAAATGCCAACGTGCTTAGCCTCTTCTATCCCAGATCTGAAAACACCTGAGAGATAAAATTCTGAGCTTCAGTTTCCCTATGGGGAAATTGTGACCATCGTGCAGAATTGTTGCACAGGTTAGGGGTAATGTATGGAATGGAACGTGCACAACTTTGGCCCTAGAAAGGATCATTGGTTCAATCTCTTACAGCTATCATCATGAAGTAGTCAACTACATTCAAGCTGACAAAACATCCCATGAGGATTCTAGAGAAGGTATGAAGAAGTGAATATTGAAGCTCATTAGAAAGTACCACCTGGACCCCAGTCTAAATTGATCACACGCTTCCTTCTAGTCCAGTCCACCGGGTTCTGCTTTTTCACCTAAAAGGGCAGTGAAGTTTATTAGGTTGGCCAAAAGTTTCATTTGGCTTTTTCCATAATATCTTATGGAAAGATGTATTGGCCAACCCAATACATGAAAACCGCAGACCAAGATCCATGTTTCAAGAAAGTCTCTCCAGCCCATGGATACATAACTAAGATGTGCCTTTCCAAGGAAAGGTGCACGTTTTACAAGGGGTTTGTTTACATATTATCTCAGGATCTTGTGTCAGGATAGGAGTCTCTAGATTTGGTCATGAAAATGCCCATTCAATTAAAAAAAAAAACCTGTGAACATGGGCCAAAGACAATTAGGGTGGTTCTGCCAGTGTTCTGGAGGAATCTCCCCAAATTGTGGGTTGCTACCTTCTGGTCTTCCTACTCCAGGGAAGCTAACATTGAACTTTGCTACCTGTGGTGGATTCATGTCAATCTATGCCAAAACCAATACAGAATTGTAAAGTAAAAATTAAAAATAAATTAATTAAAAATAAAAAAAATAAAAAAAAAGATCCCTCTAAAAATCACCCAGCAAGACTTCCTATGACTCAGCCTTTTGGTTCAATTTAAACACACAATGGAACGTTTGATAGGAATTATAGGAGACAGTTAATTCATTAGCAACAATTATTCATCAGACTCCCTGTATTCCTAGGAAGAGTGGGGAATGAGGAAAATCTCACAAAGCGTAGGATAGTGGCAAAAAGGCATTGGCAAATGAGCTCGCTCTGTTTTGAGATCTCTGCATGAAATATTAATAAAGGCTGTTGTTGGAAGACTCACACGGGTGCAAGGACTTCCTTATCCCATCATTATATAACAAGGCAAGACGTTTCCCAAGTGACGTTTTGGCTTGTGATGAAAGCTTCTTGGGGGTGGCCAGATTTACCCTACTGTTGTTAAAGCTCAAAGTCCTATTCAAGTGGGCTTGGGTGAAGTGGTCATCTTTTAAGTCCTTGTTTTGATTTGAGGTTTTGCGTGTGCCAAGTTAAAATTCTCTGGAGCCTGTCTGATTTGAGTCTGCCTAGGTATACCCACATGAGATGTGGGTACAAATTGTATACTTAGAAGCAGTGTGATAAATATTAAAGCGTGAAGTATGTGATCAAATTTCCAAAAGACAAGGTCATCTTAAATTACAGCTTCTCTCTGACATTGACCTACATCTAGCCCCAGGAGAGGTTGGCTTTTCCAGTGCTGAAACCAGTAAAACTTGTATTTTGTAGCTAGAAAAATCAGATACGGGATGTAAAATTGTTTCAGCATAAAAAGAATAGACAGCCATGCTGGTAGTCAATTAAATTTGGGTCCTTGAATATATTTCTCATTAACTACCATTAATGATTGTTTTGTTTTTGCCCTGTTAATTTTACATACCCCACTGGTGCACAAAACTGCTTCTCCCAAATGATCTAGACCTAATACATCCTTAATGATTCAGGCCTTCTTTTCTCTGCCAATTTGGTGATGTAAACAATAGAGAAATGCAATTAGGCAACTTCTCAGAGTTCCTAGAGGCCTCTGCCTCCCTATTTTGTAGGCCAACCCCGTCTCCTCTCCCCCACAAAACAGTCCCCCTCACTGCCCCTGCAAGAGTGTTTCAGAAATGGAATGTCAAACCGTGTGGCAGGGAATATAATTCCCTTTCTTTTTTAAAAAATTGAAGTAGAGTTGATTTACAATGTGTTTGTCAGTCATTCAGTTGTGTCCAACACTTTGCAACCCCCATGGACTGTAGCCCACCAGGCTCCTCTGTCCATGGGATTTTCTAGGCAAGAATGCTGGAGTGGGTTGCCACGCCCTTCTTCAGGGGATCTTCCCAACCCAGGGAGCAAACCCGGGGCTCCTGCATTTCAGGCAGATTCTTAGCCGTCTGAACAATGTTGTGTTACAGGGACTATTTTTGGGCTGGGCAAAATGTTTGTTTGGACCTGGATGGGTAGGATGGGGAGGGAGGTGGGAGGGGGATTCAGGATGGTGGGGACACATGATTTATACTCATGTATGGTGGAAACTAGCACAATATTGTAAAGTAATAATCCTCCAATTTTAAAATAAATTTTTTAAAAGTTTGGATTTTTCCATAATATCTTATGGAAAACCCAAGCAAACTTTTTGGCCAACCCCATATTTTCTATCAAACACCTAAACACAGAATTATTTGAGACTCCAAATTTGATTTGCTTTAAACCTTTGGAAGTAGTTCCTTGAGATTCCATGGATGTCTATTAGGTTTTCTTAGCAAACCCACCATTCTAACTAAGAAAGCAATAAAGAATACTCTACCCATGGCACCTTCCACGAGATGAGAATCCCGTTACAAAGCATGTGTTCTGAAAGACTGCACTGGCAAAAGGCCAAATGGAACAAGCAAGGTTTTAGGGCTAACTGGGCAAAGAACGCCAATGCCTTGGTCTGTATGGGCTGGACAGGACTGACAGGAAAATAGCGGCAGTGGAGGAGAGGAGTTGCTACATTTTCCTTAATGAGTGATTATCAACGTTATAATTACTGAGTCAATTCTGCACCAGGGCATACACCATTACATGTAAGACTTTTCTTAACAACGGTTCTGCATTTGTAAGTTTTTGTTGTTGTTGTTGTTGCTGTGCATTTGGCCCTGACCTTCAGAGTTAATCCTGAGGTCCAATAGCTTTATAATTTGTAAGAAGTGGAAGGGAAATAGTGTGCAACCACTAGGAAATTATATCAAGCTCTTCAGAAAAAAGAAAACGTCATTTTAAGTGGTTGTCTCATTTCACTCGTTAACTCACTGGGTATTATAGGAAAGGGGAAGCAGGGCAGTTACCACTCACAGAAGGGGAAACTGGAACCCAGATTAAATAACTGGCCAAGGTCACACAGAAGTCAGGGACAGGGCCAAGAATAGAACCCACTTCCTTCATTCCCAGGTCTCCATGCCCAAGACTGTGGCAAAGAGATGCTGCAGGTACATATGCAGAGAGGATACATAATCACCCAGTGGGTTTGACTTTACATCATTAAATTCTAAACACAAAACGTATGTATCTTTGTTTTGCTCACTCGGTATCAGTAGATGTGGAAAGTCTATTTAGACTGAATACGAACCATGTGCACAATGCATTGTAAGATATAGGCAATGTCAACACAGTGTATCAGATTTCTCTCTACAGATTTTTATGAGTCACAGATAGCTGGTGAATGAAACGAGACTTTCACAAGAACCCAATATACCTAACATTTTCCATCAAAGCATGATGACACAGATGTGTTGCAACTCTATTGTAATCTATTAGTGTTGTTGATGACTTGGAAATGATAATTTGTGATGCTCAGAAGGGGAGAATTACAGTAGCCTCTGGTCTAAAGAATGTCTGTTCTAAAACCCAAACTGCCATCCTTAAAGGCTGCTGGCCTTGAACCTCCTTACATTAAAGAACCAGATTCAGTTCAGTTCAGTTGCTCAGTCGTGTCCGACTCTTTGAGACCCCATGAATCGCAGCACGCCAGGCCTCCCTGTCCATCACCAACTCCCGGAGTTCACTCAGACTCACGTCCATCAAGTCAGTGATGCCATCCAGCCATCTCATCCTCTATTGTCCCCTTCTCCTCCTGCCCCCAATCCCTCCCAGCATCAGAGTCTTTTCCAATGAGTCAACTCTTTGCATGAGGTGGTCAAAGTACTGGAGTTTCAGCTTCAGCATCAGTCCTTCCAAAGAACACCCAGGACTGAAAAGAACCAGATTGCTCTTCCCCAATTTCTCCTGGCTTCCTCAAATTCATCCTCCCCGTTCCCCACAGAGAGGCCCCTTCCAAACAGCCCCATATTGTTCCTTTACAGAGCATCCTCCATGGAGGAGGCGGCCTTATCTGAGCAATTTTTCTATGAGACTGGACCAGCACTGTGACAGAGCTCACCAAGGACCATGAGATTGCAACCAGCTCACCTCGTGAGTGGTTAATAGTTCTACTTAGTTCTTTACAACCCGGGTTGGAGGGTGTGTGTCGGGGGGTGAAGTTCTAAAAATCTGGCAGGAGTCAGCTCTCTTACATCCCAGTGTACCCCACCCCAGCTTTAGCCAACCCGCAAGTCAGAACCACTTCCTCCCATGACGGGAAACAATGAATGCGGCTGGCCCCAACTCCCCCGTTATACACTTGTGTTCATTCTTACTTTTGCCTAGCTCATCTATCTTGCTTTCTTCTTCTTCTCTGCTTCTGAAAAATCATAAATTCTGTTTTCCTCGATTCTGCAACCCAGACCTACTAGATCTCTATTTCTAAAGCACAGCAAAATCACATTTTACTTTCCACAGTCTTAGTGCTCATTTCTCTGAAACATTAGGTAAAACTTCTCACAGTTGTGAAATTAGCTTTCCAGTAGGGAGAAAAATGTTTTCCAAGTTCCTTGAAAGTTTTGGAGCCTTACTTGGAGACATTTACCCTAATGCAAGCAATAATTACAATCTTGCAAGATTCCCATGGCACTCTATACCTTTCTCAAACACACTGCCTTATTTGAGCCTTATATACTCCCTATGAAGTGTATGTAATCACCTCTATTTCATATGAACAGAAGCTGTAAACTACACATGTGAAAAGTACTATAAGCTCACCATCCTTCTGTGTGCTCCCTGGTTTATGCTTAGGCTGACATGGGGCAAGTTAGGACAATCTATTTAGAAGTCTCGCCAGTTGCTAGAAGTGAGAGAAATCCCACATTCTACCTCATTTGGTATTACAGTAGAAAAATCTGCCTGCAATGAAGGAGATGTGGCCCGAGCCATGGGTTCAATCCCTGGGTTGGGAAGATCCCTTGGAAAAGGAAATGGCTAACCACTCCAGTATTCTTGCCTGGAAAATTCCATGGACCAGGGAGCCTGGGGGCTGCAAACAGTCCATGGGGTCCATGGCGTTGCAAACAGTCAGACACAACTTAGCGACTAAACACACACAATAATAACAATGTTTTTAAAAATTCAAAACAGTCTGCTGCTTCTACTACTTTACTATCCAGATATGCAGAGAATTAAAAGGCGGGAAGATTCTACTGTATTTTCCCGCAGCTCATTATGTATGTGAGTTTAAAAGTAACTACCTTTCCCCTATCCTTAACATCTTAGGACAAATTCTAGGTCAATCAACAACCACAATGTCATTCAGTTTGAGCATAGCTTAGCAGTTTACCACATTGTTTTTAAAGAAGGCAATTTTTGTTAAATTTATTTAAGGCTTGAACAGTTCCAATCATTTTAAAAAATATATTTATTGGACTCCAGGAAACTATACAGTAAGTCTGAATCTCTTTACTTTAGACTCATTAACCAGTTGGCCACTTTAAACCAATGAATAGTTTTGAGGTACTTAAACACATTCTAACCTCAAAACTAATGCTTTGGTGTGGTCCATAGATAGATATATCTCTTAACTAGAACCTAAAAATTAAATACCAAGAATTATTCTACATATTCAAGAGTAATATGTATATATTAATCATGTAATCTCTTTTGACAAAGATGCACAGATAACATTCTGCAAATATGTACTGTGTAATCCAGAATAAGTAAGATTTTTACAATCCGTGCACTAGAACATCCATTATTTGAATGTCATTATCTAAAATTCCTGCCGGCAAGTGAATCTAAGTATATAAAAATGGTTCATATAAAGACATACTTGAAAAATTTTAGTAGCAAAAGAGGGCTTGTCTGTCAGTGTGAGCTCTGATCTCTCTGCAGGGTGAAATCAAGTTTTTCTATTTGCTCTCTAGTGTACAAAGGTCCCATGTATCTTTCTGAAGTATCTCTACAGTAAATGCATTGATTCAACCATCAAGCATCCAAGCTGGACCTGACACAGGTAAGCTACTCAGTCTACTGACTTAAAAAATGAGAAGCTCTTAAGGATATGCACATTTCCTGCATTTCAAGCACCAATTTATTTGTAAGTGAATCATCACTGAAAGAGTGAAAACTTGCATTTGTGATCTGTCTTCTGATAGGAAGAAAGAAAGAAAAGAAAACCTTTAGCATTAAGAGAATATGTCAGATGGCCATCAAACATTTACAGAAGATTTAAGGTACTGCTCTCAATCTTTGAGAGAGTTCCAAGAGGAATAAGATATCTTTCTAGGCCTTGGCAAGCATACTTCATAAAATGGGAGAAGGATCCTCCTTACTACAGAGGAACTGGAAAAAAAGGTAATGTTTATAAAGTTTCACTTCAGCTGACCTAATTCCCAAAACCATATTTTATTAGCATTATTCAAACTTAATTTTATAATATTATATTCTGTCACTCATAATTCTTATTTTCTAACATAGTCATTAGCTCTAATCCTGAATAGAAATGAAATGTTAGATTTGCTGTTGTCAAATCACAATAAGAATATTCTTAAAGGCTATGTTATTCTATAACAATTCAACTCTATACATTTATCCAAACCTAAAAGCTTAAGTTAGTTATTCTAAATGCATTTGCAAGTAGTTATTGTTTAGTTGCTAAGTTGTGTCCAACTCTTTGCAACTCTATGGACTGTAGCCCACCAGGCTCCTCTGTCCATGGAATTTCCCAGGTAAAAATACCTGAGTGGGTTGCTATTTCCTTCTCCAGGGGGTCTTCCCAACCCAGGGATCAAACCTGAGATGCCTGCATGGGCAGGCGGATTTTTTAGCACTAAGCTACCTGGGAAGCCCCAGTTGCAAGTTAGGTTAGCACAAACATCAAGGCCTTAAAGAGTCCATAAATATGGATGTCTATTTCCAAATCAGCAAAATAATAAAATCTCAGTATATTTTACTTTCTTTGGGGTTGAATAATCACAGTGGTAGAGAAGGTATTCCAGATCTGTGAGTTCTCATATTTCTATTCTTAGCAAAGGATTCACCCATATAAGAAATCAGATGTGTGAAAACAGCCACTTCTCAGGAATTACACACTCACCCAGGAACTTTCACAATCAGGATAATATGCCTTAAAAGATTGAAACACGAGATGAAGACAGGCTGAAATTGCAGCAAGTATCCAGAAAACCAAATAGCCTCTTCTGTTCATGCTAGAATTATATTGTGTTTATTTATCAAGCTAATTAAAAAAAATAATAGCAACTCTCCCAATCACTCTACAAGTAGGACGAAAAGCAATAAAGAAAACATTTTGGCCTAATGCTAATTGTTGAGCAGTCTCACTACTATCTGACTACTGCACCCATCGATTCTATTTGTGTTCCTTCAAATTCGCTCCCATGAACTATCAGGTATCAATCCTCTAGGCTAAACAGTAATGGAAAACAGCAAACAGGGTTCGGTCATCAACAGGAAGCAAGGAAACACTGCAAATACACCCCGAGCATCTGTGTATTCAGACAGGATGCTGAATCAGCTCATAGCTCAGAGAAGACAAGTGCACCCACACGTTGTGATGTGACAGTGGTGTCAGCAAAGGGCTGTTCGTGCTGAGGAGGGAGAAAGGAGTCGAGAAAGTCAGGAAGGTTTGTGGAGAAGGTGACCCCACTGATGAGCCTGGGAAGATAAAGATGGACCTCTCAGGGGGCAGAAAGCATGTGGAAGGTCATTCCAACAAGTGTGAGAGCACACACAGAGCCTAGGCAAGGCAATGATCACCAGGGGTGGGAAGATCTGATGTCATGCTCAATGTTTTTGGAGTGCTAAATGGGGGACCAGTAACTGAGGCAGTGATGGAGCCGAAGTCTGGGGGTGCCCGGTTGGAAAACAAGAGACGGGAGTTCCAACCCGGGTTCCAAAGAGTGGCTCAGAGGGGGACCCTCATTCTGTCCCTGTGCTCCTAGTCTAGAACTATTAGAATTATGACATGGTTAGCCATGGTAAGGAAGAAGCGTAGGTAGACTGCCTACCTTTTCCCAGGGCAGGGGAAGCCTTGCCTGCTGTGGACCGCACATCCCAAGTGCCAACTCCCATCTGTGGCCGTGAAAGACCCTGGAGTCCAGATGTTGAAGAGCATTCGAAAGTTATTTGAGAAACAAACTGTGCCTACCTTGCATTGGAGTGATTATGGTTACAGGGGTGCCAGAACCACGTGATGGCAGGCGTGGGGACTCCGTAAATGGTGCAGGTCAGGATCTGTCTGCTGCCCAGTGGGTACAAGATTGGATCCGGGAATGATGATACAGCCTTTTCGTAAATCTGGGGTTTCACTGAAAGGAGAGAACAGGACAGAGGTTGAGAACTGGTCTAATGACTGGACCACAACACCAAGGACCACGTTCTCGCTGGCTTTGATGTCAAGGAGACAAACGTGGATGAAAACCAAACCTGTGTAACCGTCATCTTAATGTCAATTGAAAAGCAATAGATGTGTTTTGATTCCATGGTACGTACATTCTGATCACAATGATTAAAAAAAAAATCACATTGTTATGTGAGATAAGAAGCAACCATGAAATAGTTGGGATGGGGGCATAGTGGTTTTTAAAACAATTGAAAAAAATTTTAATTTTCTTTGTTATACTGACTTTAAAACTCAGTTATTAGAGTACAGTTGCTTTATAATGTTGTGTTAGTTTCTACTGTACAGCAAAGTGAATCAGCTATATGTATATATATATATATCCCCTTTTCTGGATTTCCTTCCCATTTAGGTCAGCACAGAGCACCAAATAGGGTTCCCTATTATAGACAGTAGGTTCTTATTCATTATCTATTTTATTTACTGGCTTTTGACACAAATTGTCACTAATTTCACCTCCACCAGAACCAAAAGAAAGTTTGAAAAGTTTGAACGGTGAACTTACCATTGACAATCAGAGTGACAGTGAAGTTTTTGAACACATTTGCCTGCTTTATGCCCAGCAAGATTGTGTAGTCCCCTGCATCTTCGGGAGTCACATCTTTGATAATCAATGAATAGCCACAAACCAGATAGCGGGCAGACTTCTCAGTGGCCAGTGACCCATCTTTTAACCTGTGGTTAAGCACAGGATCAGTAAGTTATTTCATACCACCTCTTAGATAACACGTTAACATTGCCATGTAAGGATGTGAGCTCCAGTTTAGACATCTAGAGCCCTGGATTCCTTAACAGCCACTAAAACATTTAGACACTGACTTAGTAAAGCCCAGTGGGGGAATTTTAGATTGGGAAGCACTGCTTTGTTGATTGGCAAAGAGGAAGAAGAAGCTAAGGGAAGAAAGACAAGTGATGATTTAATGTACCCACATGGATGCTGCTTGCTACTGTGACTTAAGTATTAACCCAGAAGCACAGGCTGATTCCATCTGAGATGTTTTTTCAGAGTTCTCCATGAGGCTCCATCGCAATACAAGGGTCATTGTAAGTCAGATCAACTAGATCACTTCTCCAGATAAAAACAAAAATAGACTTTCCCATTGTGGCCTCATGTGGAGTTCTTATTAGTTATATAAATGGTCACACCAGTTGTCCCTTTCATAAACTATAGTGAAATCAAGATTATCAAGGTTCTTTCCTCTGGGAAAGATTAAGGCACAAAACTCACAAACAAAAGGTATAAACTTAAAAATAATTTTTTTAAACTTTAAAGACATACTCAATGCCTAGATATCACTCAATTACATACAGAAACAAGAGTCAGGCTAGAAGGCTCACCCCGGCTCTGCCACTGTATGCTGTGAACTTGACTAAGTCATTGATTCTCAGTTTCTCCAAGTTTCTCAAAGATCTCTTAACTGTAAAACTCTGTGATTTCATTAAGTGGCACAGTTCTTTCAACGGGCATTTTTCATAGGCTTCCCTGGTGGCTCAGTGGTAAAGAATCTGCCTGTCAGTGCAGGAGATGCAGGTTTGATCGCTGGGTCGGGAAGATCCCCTGGAGAAGGAAATAGCAACCCACTCCAGTATTCTTGCCTGGGGAATCCCATGGACAGAGGAAGCTGGTGGGCTACAGTCCATGGGGTCACGGAGTCAGATATGACTGAGCGACTAAACAGCAAGTAGGAATTTATTGTGTTCTGCATAAAGCTGTAATGTTAGCAATGGCATTGGTTCATAGGCATGCAAACAAATTCTAATTCCCAGTGGGTCTCATTTCCAAAGCAGCAAAATGCGTGATTTTAAACCACGCATTTTGCTGTGATTATAAATCCCATTTTAGTATTACTTTAAATTATTTCTTATGAACAAGTCATTACTTTCAAAATTGGGTTTTTTTGTTTGTTTGTTTTCGGTCTTTGCTACTTAGCTACTGGAGAAATTAGCAGTGTTGAACAGAGAGAGGACTATGTACTTCCTAGAGTAGAGTGTATATTTCTATTGGAATAACATACATTCATAGGAAATTTACTATTCAACTTTTTAGATATTATGAAACAAAACCTCTTTTCTACTGCAATGACAAGAAGGGACATAGCACAAAGTCTCATTTTCTCTTTAATGCCCTATTAATGATGTAGAGGAAAACGAAAATGCTACACCCATTTGATATTGAAAGCAAAACAAGCTCTGGTTGAGATTCTATATTGTGTGGGTTGTTTTCCTAATCAGTTGTGTACTATACTCTTTGGAATGCAATGGCTTGGGCCAAAGATCCTAGCATTTAGAAATGATTTCACAAAATGACTGCAGATTATCAACAGATTACATTGTTTTACATCAGGTGTTGGGCTCGCATTAAAAAAAAAAAAGTTGCTTAAATCGTTTCTGAATATGCAAACTTCCAGCCAGAAAACCTTTTAATTAGTTCAAGTAGGGTCATGGGTGCACCCCTGCCACCAAATCAGTCTTGTCTCTATTAATGTTTAATTTTAAAACAAGACTAGAACTTTCAGCCCAGCTGTAACTAAAAGAATTATTTTCCGATTATATGAGATTTATTATCCTCATCACAAGGGTGCACTTATTCAGGGTTAATAGAGCATGTTACATCCTCAAGATGCTTCCTAATCGTTACTCAACATACTCCATTCAGAGGAGGTTGACATCATAGGAAGGTTTAGAGAGGCAGAAATTTAGTCGCTGGGAGTGAATGACTAAACCGCCATGAGCACTCAAAACACCCTAACCCTTGCTCCGTCCTGTTACATTATTTGTCCTCCCCATCAGCCCTTCCGACTCACTCCTCTCCGAGCCTAGAAATCAGCCCAGACCCTAGTCTTCCACTGTTGTCTGGGAAATGTATATTGTTTCTTTTCAGGAATTCAAGTCTCTCAAGGCTCCTGCATCTTCCAACTGACAAAGCATGTCTTAAGCTGCGAGGAACATGACTGTGATCCTACCAGGCAACTTCTGGAGCGGGGAACGCCTTCACTCTCATGGAGAGCCGGTAAGACCGCTTGCCAGCTACAACCTCAAACACCCGCTGCTGTTGAGGCCTCATAGTGATGAATGCCTTGTCTTCGAGAGAAGAGAGAAATCCATTAGAAAAGATTATATGTAAACAAAACCGAACCAAAACCCCATTCAAGGAGGGTGAAGCCACGGAGTAAATGGAACTGAATTACTGGTGGCTCAATGGTAAAGAATCTGCCTACTATGTGGGAGACCTGGGTTTGATCCCTGAGTTGGGAAGATCCTCTGGAGAAAGAAATGGCAACCCACTCCAGTATTCTTGCCTGGGAAATCCCATGGACAGAGGAGCCTGGTGGGCTACAGTCTATGGGGTTGCAAAGAGTCAGACACAACTGAGTGACTAACACACATGCTCAAGTACTGATCAGTGAATAAAACTATTTAGAAGTACCCAAACAAGTGAAATATTTGCAAAATCAAATGGTCCCTGGGACATAAAAGCCCAGTGGCAGGGCAACAGAAACACCTTAAACATCTATATTATAACAAAAACACATAAAGTTACTTCTAAAAAAAAAAAATCAACCTGGCCAATATGAGTGCCGTGGGAGAAAGTTGTTCCATATGCTCTAGAACAACTAATTTGATATAAAACATCAACTGGAGCAAGTCAAAAGAATATCAAAGGCATTGGTAGAACTATCCTCCAGCTTCTGCTCCTTACAAGGTTATCTTTTCAATGGCAGAAATAAAATTAGGTTTTTAAGACTTCTGAAGAGGTTAAAGTATTTTCTTGACAGAATTTGCCTATTGGAATTAAACAATAATATCAGGATTTCATGGGAATAAAATCAGGGATAAAAGAACATCAATTCTAAGTAATTCATCACAGCATATTTTTCTCTAAATCAGTATGATCTCAGAAATTTCTTCCAGAAGTTAAAGGTAAAACTGATTGTATTTTTCTGTTTTGTTCATGTAAAGTGAAGTGAAAGTCGCTCAGTTGTGTCTAGCTCTTTGCAACCCCATGGACTGCAATACATGGACTGCAATACATGGACTGCAGCCCGCCAGGCTCCTCTGTCCAAGGGATTCTCCAGGCAGGAATACTAGAAAGGGTTGCTATTCCCTTCTCCAGGTGATCTTCCTGACCCAGGGATTGAACTTGGGTCTCCTGAATTGCAGGCAGATTCTTTACTGCCTGAGCCACCAGGGAAGCCCAATGCAACACTGAACAAATAACTTTGTATAGATTTCAATATCTAACTGACTTATTATCCACAATAAATTTGTAAGGGAAAGATACTTGACTCAAAAGTATTACAGTTGAAGAACACTTAATGTGATTTGCACTTGGGCAGGGGGTGAAGGGAGACAAAGTTGTATTTTTTCATGACAGGCTACCTCCTTTCCAAAAGAAAATTTACATGATTTATAGAACTGTACCTCCCCCCCGCCCCCGCCAAATCTGCAGTGACTAGAAAGCAGGGAAGGGGTGCTTACCATATATATGCACCGAGGCGTTAACAGACTTGAGTGACGGCCCGCTTCTCACACGACAAGTGTAAAGCCCTTGGTCTCCCTTCTGCACTTTGTCAATAACAAGGATGCTGTAGAATACATTATTGTGGGGACTGCGTTGGTCAATGCGTTGCCTTATACTGGCTCTCTTATTTACCTAGAAAGAAAATGTATAACAGATGTAGAAGTAGTCATGGTTTGCACGTAGAGTTATAGCATTTCTAAAATGATTCCTACAATCTGTAATTTTCTGCTAAGAGGCAAACCCACTCAGAGCAAGCTGCTCAGAACCACAGCTCTGTCTAGACATGTTTCCAACACATGCCATAGCGCCCTGATTCAGCACTTCAGGTTCTTCAAATGGACTTTCACATGTACACTATCTTAATAGTTCCTCGCAACAAGCCAGTGAGATTGGTGGGGTTATTGCCTTTTTGCAGATAAAGAAATCAAAGCATCAAAACACTGACCAGAGTAGCCTGGGAACTCGGGTATTCCGAGTACAAATCTGATTCTTCCCTCTAGCACCTCTCTAAGCAGTAACCTGTTCTATAGGCAGCGACATCAGACACAAACTCAAGCAATGACTGTCTTTAGTATGCGGATTCATGGCAGGCTTTCTCCTAACAAATCACCATGTGAGTTTTTTTTGTTTGTTTGTTTTTCCTTCCTTCTAGAAATGAAAGATGATGAATCCTGGCCACACCTTATTAGGATTTAATGATCCATGTTTCATTATTTCACTATTTGAGCAAGGCTTGACAATTTCTGCTAAACCTCACGAAATGGGTCTGGGGACCTGCAAAGCCCTTGGCAAGTTTCAGCCAACAATCTAGAGGGGAGGTCGGTCCCAAGTTTGCAGGCCTCGGGCTCAGCACTGTACCCTGGCCACAGTGATCCACTCCTGGTTTTGCGAAGATGAGGTCACAGTGTCTTTTCCTTTCATTGTTCGCTCCTTTCTTTTTCTTACTTTTTTTTTCAAGCATTACATTTTATAACACATAATATGTTATTTCCTCCTCTCAGTTTGTCCCCGTGAGGAGGCATGGAAAAAGACTCTGGAAGTTGGCCAGACTAGTCTCTGGGTCTTGACCTTAGCTCTCCCTCTGTGCCATGTCGGATAAATTCTACCTACCTGTTGGCACAGATGCGTTAAACAATTTTCTTCCTTTTTGGCAGCAACCACAGAGAAGATGTCAGTCATTGCCATCAAAAATAAGAGAATTGGTCCCTACGTGCCAGACTGAGGGACCTTCAGCAATTCTATTTGTGTTGATATTACTTTTCCGTTCTCCCTTTAGCATCAATGGGTGGTAAAAATATGATTAAAAAATGGGATGTTTTTATAGTCTCAAAGTTTTCCTACTTTACCATGAAGAAATATGGCAAATACCACCTTAACCATGGGACCAAGATGGCATCATGTACTGCCAGATATGACACTGAGAAGGACACAACATCACTTCTATTGCGTACCTGCCCAAAGTACATGGCCTGAGTCTAATAACTAGAAAACAGACCAGAAACCCCCCCAAATAATGGGTATTCTACAAAATAACTGCTGTATTTCAAGGAAGGGAGGGCTTTCCTGGTGGCTCGATGGTAAAGAGTCTGCCTGCAGTGCAAGAAACTCGGGTTTGATCCCTGAGTCGGGAAGATCGCCTGGAGAAGGAAATGGCAACCCACTCCAGTATTCTTGCCTGGAAAATCCCAAGGACAGAGGAGCCTGGTGGACTACAGTCCATGGGGTCACAAAGAGTCAGATACAATTGAGCAACTTCACTTCAAGGAAGAGAGGAAGAGAGGGAAGGGGTCTGTTAAAAATCAACACAACAAAAGAGATAAAAATACTGAGGGACTAGTCCAGATTAAAAGAAGACTAAGGAGAGACATTACTTTGTCAACAAAGGTCTGTCTAGTCAGGACTATGGTTTTTCCAGTGGTCATGTATGGATGTGAGAGTTGGACTGTGAAGAAAGCTGAGAGCCAAAGAATTGATGCTTTTGAACTGTGGTGTTGGAGAAGACTCTTGAGAGTCCCTTGGACTGCAAGGAGATCCAACCAGTCCATTCTAAAGGAGATCAGTCCTGGGCGTTCTTTGGAAGGAATGATGCTAAAGCTGAAGCTCCAGTACTTTGGCCACCTCATGTGAAGAGTTGACTCATTGGAAAAGACCCTGATGCTGGGAGGGATTGGAGGCAGGAGGAGAAGGAGACAACAGAGGATGAGGTGGCTGGATGGCATCACCGAATCGATGGACGTGAGTTTGAGTGAACTCCGGGAATTGGTGATAGACAGGGAGGCCTGGCATGCTGCGATTCATGGGGTCACAAAGAGTTGGACACGACTGAGCGACTGAACTGAACTGAAAGAGATAGGCCATCCAAATGGCAAGATATGATTCTAGATCAGAAATTTTGTGCTTGTTGCTGCTCTTCTTCCCACATTTGGTAACATCTTCATTGTTTTTGCCTTGGTATCCTAAAACTGCCTCTGGGTTTTACAACAGTCTTGTCAGCAGCCACAGGCTATTTAAGTCAAAATGAAACAGAGTTAATAACTTAGATCTTTAGTCCCACAAACCACATTCCCCAGGCTATTAGGCATATGTCTTGACATGGAATGTACTAGACCACTTCCATCACAGAAAGGTCTATTGAACAGGGCCACTTTCAAAGTTATGGACATTCAACAGATGTATCACCATAGTCTTACAGCAGCAACACTAAAAGGATAAAAAATTCCTTCCCTCCTTTCATGTATTAAGAATATATGGCTTCTAGCAAAACCCAGAACATATTGTCACAAGTTGTAGCAATCTTATTTCAACCATTTCCTAGAAAATACCTTATGACTGATAAGTCTTTAATATGTCCCTATGGGGTCTTTGTGGTACCTTTTGTTGCCAGTTTATTCTGTTTTCCTAGTAAGAAGTATGTATATTGTACAGCACAGGGAATATAGCCCAGTATTTTGTAATAACTGTAAAGAGAGCATAATCTATAAGAATTCTGTATCACTACGTTGCATAACTGAAGCTAAACTAACACTGTAACTCAGTTGTACCTCAATTAAATATAACAGTGGCTGGGGACTGCCGCACTCATCTTAATTCTACATACGCCATCTAATACATGCTATGTAATGTATACATAATTTAATCATAAGCTAACTTTGTGACTGGGCCACCTGAATGATGTAACCAACGGTTTACCTGGGATCTGAACCATAAATCATACAGACACATAAAAAATGGTGCTGGACTCACTGTCGGACGATTCTCAACAGTTTATCTGAGATTCCCCCTGTATACATATTTAAAACAAAGATTGTTTGCAAGGATGTTTAATTTGAACAAGGGAACCCAACTCAGGCTTCATTCTTTTCATTTTTCTGACAGAATCACTCCTTTGTCCCTTAACAAACGGAATATTCGGTGGCTGGGTTGCATTATCTTTCCCAAACATGCTCCAATCAGGTGCCTGCCTGTCTGCCGGTCTCCTCAATTAATGCGCCGACAAAAAACTTTTTGCTGTTGTTGTTACAAAAGATAGCCCCTGCCTGGCACGTTGTGATAAATTTCTTTCTCATCTCTAAATCCTAGAGACTCGTTTCCAAGGATGAAACAATTCCCTTTTCCACCCAGAATCGTGCAATAGAAATACCAGCCTATACACTTCCAAACAAAACCTCCAGACATCAAAAGACGGTATCTCTGCAGATCATACTCACAACACGTCAGGGAAGAGAAGCACCCGAACCAAACCCAAAGCTCCTTTATTGACTCTGCCAGAGGCATCAGAATATTCTGCTTTTTCTCCCTCACTTCAAAAACTCAGTTTAGCATCTCACTTGCAAAAACTAAATACTGTCCTATAGAAGAAATAAAAAAGGAGGTCACTCACTTCTCCAGGGTATCTCCAGGTCATCGCAACTCTTGTGTTCAACGGGGTGGTAGCCGTGCAGTTGAGGGTGAGCCTATGGCCTCTCAGTAGTTTGACTGGGCTTGGTGTGCTTATCCAGACGTCTGTGATTGTGTTGGCTGCAAGCATAAGAAGTCACGTTAAAAAAAAAAAATCAATGTTTCATTAAGCAGATAAACCCTTGAGCATCCCAGCGTATGTTTATGCTTCCGGAACATCACTTACTTTGCCGAATTATGAGATAGTTTAACTTGTACAAATATCCATTCACTGTCGTCTCACAGGTCAAAAGCCCCACTTCTCTGTAGGATGCTTTATGTATTATAAAACCCCTCCTACTGTCCCAGATTATTCTTTTTCCATCGGAGATCAGAGTTTCAGATGGAAACTGGAAAAGGAAGAAATGTGCATTCACAAAATCGTATTAGTGCTATGGTGAGAGCTTCACTCATAGTTTGTAACTTTTGAAATATAAGTTTTATCTCAAATGAGAATAGTGCAGGTAGAAACTCCAGGTTGTCATAATTGGTTCTTTAGTTTTCTTTGCATGTAACAAATGATACATTAACCATGATAAATTATTGTCAACAACATAATTTGTTATTAGTCTTGGCAGCAAGCTGCACCCACCTAGGGCATAACTAGTTGTTGTTTGTCAGAATTCTAGCAGGACCCTGTGTCTCTTCAAGCCTCTGGGAGTCTCTGTAACAAACTGGCCTGATGCTCAATAGGAAAATGAATTAGGAATTTTTTTTCCACTAGGGCTGCCTGGTTATCTTCTTGGTCTCATCACCAGGAGCTCGTAACAAGCCAAACCTTGTCATCTCATTTTGAGTGATTTATTAAGGGGCTGGCTATCTTAAAAGGACTGTGCATCATTGGTGGTCCACCAGGATTCACAGCATCAACTTGGCACTCATTGGGGTTATCATCACTCTGGGGAAACTGAGGGTACTGACTCTGCACCGGGGAGGGCAACTCCCAGGTGCTGTAGCTCCTGAGAGCAAAGAGAGCTGAAAAAGGATGTGAGGCCAGAGACAGTCAGGAATGACAGTCAGGAATGCGAATTCCTAAAAGTACTGCTAAACAGCGAGTCCAAACAGAAGAAAAGAACCCACCATTTGATTCTTCCCTAATGCCTTTTCCTGCACACCAGAGAGTTAATCTAAAGCCTCTACTTTGAGTAAAGGGTCACTGCTCCACAGAGCTGCTGCTGCTGCTGCTATGTCGCTTCAGTCGTGTCCGACTCTGTGTGACCCCATAGATGGCAGCCCACCAGGCTCCCCCGTCCCTGGGATTCTCCAGGCAAGAATACTGGAGTGGGTTGCCATTTCCTTCTCCAATGCAGGAAAGTGAAAAGTGTAAGTCGTGTCCTACTCCTAGAGACCCCACGGACTGCAGCCTACCAGGCTCCTCCGTCCATGGGGTTTTCAGGCAAGAGTACTGGAGTGGGGTGCCATTGCCTTCTCCAGCTTCACAGAACAGCAGAGCCAAATTCCCTGATGCCAGACTGTCAGCCAATTTCAGAGGCAATGGTCTGATGACTACTATTATTTATCCCCAGTTGGAAAAGTTGGGGGGCATCAGATCACCTTCTCACAACAGATTATAAAGATTCATAGCATTAACTGGAGAAGGCAATAGCTCCCTACTCCAGTACTCTTGCCTGAAAACCACATGGACGGAGGAGCCTGGTGGGCTGCCATCTATGAGGTCGCACAGAGTCGGACACGACTGAAGCGACTTAGCAGCAGCACCAACAGCAGCACTAACTGCCATAAGGAAGCTCAAGTCTTCTCTGTGTTCTTTTTAAAAGTACACACCACCTTATACCACTCTATCCATTGATCCACAAGTATCCTGCTTATGGAAGGAGCGAATCGGACTGGGATGTGTGACCTGATGGCAGAGATTTCTGTTTCAAAAGCACTAGCTGCCTCTCCCAGCGAGTGTATGTCCACCCTGGTGCGCATCCCCAGAGCCTGACGTGGGTTTGAGATGAACTGCATCCTGTTTACGAAGAACTGAAAGCAATTAAAGGGTGCATTTCATGTTTTAGTACATTAGGAGGCTACTTGTAAACTTGGTAATGCTCTGCACTCCGTGGCAGGGGGATTGGGAGGGTGGGGAGGAGAAAGAACCTTCTTTTCTAACTTGGTGCAAACTATTAAAAGGAAAATCTCAGAAAAATTTACAACCGGGACTGAAATCTATCAATGCTGGAAAACATGAGAAATGTTTTAAAAACACAAGAAAACAAGTATGTGCTGAATCTAAAAGAAAGGTTGGCTGATGGACTTTCTCTGCACCACCAAAAAATACATTCAGTGTTCCTCTGAAGTGTGTTTCTTACTCCCATCTATCCACGGCTGCCCCTAGTTGTAGTCCACTGACAAAGCCACTTTATGTCTAGCTGACAAGAGCTACAAGAGCAAAAGCCTACAAAGCCCGTCAGCTGTGGCAATCGCTGCATGTGTCCTAAAGAGGCAGGAAGATGGGCAGCCTTGCAAGAGAGCAGGGCTCAGGGAGCTTTCACCAGCTGACCAGGGTTCTGTTGAAGCAGGCAGGGGAAAAAGGAGAGGGAAGGGGCAGCAAATTAGAAAAAGAGGGACGGGAAGAGAAGAGGAAGGGAAAGACCTCACGGTAATGTCATGTCAGCATATATATGTAATAGGTTAGAATATTTTGGATACATATATATGATATACCAAAATCCTTGTTAGAATTTTATGCTTCTCTCACTTTTCTTTTGTATCATAGAGCTGAGTGGGAAAACAGAGAAAAGAAGCTTTCCTTCCCAAAATGCTTGCAGGTGAGAATTTGGGAAAATTCCTCAGACAGACAAGCAACCTGCATTAGGGCCAAAAGGCAAGGGGCTTACATGAAAAGAGAAGTTTCATATCCCTATGGTTTGCTCCATATTCATCACAGAGCAATTATCATCTTGGACTAAGGGGAGTAATGCCAGGTTCTTGAAAACATCACTTGAGTAATACATTGAGTATTGGGCATTAAACTGTTAGATATGTAACATGGATAGTAAGCTGTGAATGGGGCTTGCCTGTGCCAGGCAAGGTCCTAAGTGTCTTCCAAGCACCTCACGTAGCCTTCCTGACAGTCAGGTGAGGGGTACTCCTGTAACTCTCCCATCTCTCCAGTGAGGACACTGCTGTGGAGGGAAGTCTTATAACTTGCCTGTCTATCTGGCAGGTAAGTGGACAGGGAGGGGAGGAAGAATCCAGGCTGTATGATCCCAGCCTCTGATCTGAACCACTGTGGTCCTCCTCCTACGCAAACAAAACCATCAGCAAAGGATGGAGGAGCCCGGGATCAGAAGACGGAACATGGGCTAAAATGCTCCATGTGGCCCCAAAAGCCCCTCACTCCCTGGGAACCTCAGTTTTTTCTTCCACTGACTGAGTTTGACTCTTCTGGGGTTTCTTCCTCATCTGCCACGATTTTATATTTCCTGGCAATGGTACCCACTGTGATGGAAGCCATGGCCTGTCACTGATGGACTATAATGAAGATGTAACTCCACCATGTAGGGGAGTGAATGCAAGGTATGAAGACAGGGAGATACCTTATCGCATTTCAGGATTCACGGTCAATAGGGGATACTGAAAATCACTCTGGATTCTTCCAATTTGACTACCGTCACCACCTGAGTCCCAACCTCCATGTGATGGGCAGTGCCAGGAGATGCCTTAGACAGTGTTCATTTTTCCTAAGCTCTAAGCACCCAGGATTCACTGCAGTTTTCCATTTGGGGAGTTTTTATCTAATTCTCAGACTTAGCACTACCCCTAAAGTAACCAGCTGAAATACCTGGCTTGGCACATTTAGAGATTTTGTCTTTATTAGATTTTACTTGAAATCATTTTCCTTCTCTTCACACACAATTTACAACATAATATGAAGAAAACCCTCACTTATAGTTTTTATTTCCCCTAAGAGGTTAAGTTTAGATGCTCAGCAAAAGATGAGCCTTTTGTTATCAGGGAATTCCCAACTCAGACCAAAGCAACAGTTCTCAGATGCCTGGAGAGGCAGGTATCCTGCCTGGCAGTTCTGCCTTCAGCCAAAATCTGGATAATTAATTTGTATACGCCATAGAATTGGTTTTTCTGACATTTACAGACGTTTGAATTTGTGGCAAAGCATAAAAATTTTCATGATTTTGGTTCTTCTGTGATTCACATAGATTTATGCCCAGAACATTATCCTCTTATTCCATTTAAATACACACATGGGTATAACATCTAGCACTCAGACTTCTGAGTAAAAAGCTGTTATAGAAAAGTATGTCAGCAAACTATTCCAGAGACAGAAAATAACTCACAATACATTCTGCTCACTTGCGGTGAAGAGCAGGTGAGAGAAGTTTTACCTTTTTTAAAGTAACATTGATGCTGGGAGACGAGACCCGGCAGGGGATGACCACCTTCTTCCCTTCGGTCATATTTATAACCTTAGGGATTTCACTGTGCGTGTCTACGAAAGGTCTACCTGGATCTGAATGAGAAGAAAATGAAAACACACACACATAAATGACTGTATGATGAACACCCAGACACTGAAGCTGGCGAGGCGACGTGGGGACCACCATACACCTTCCCATTCATGTAACACCCATACATCCATATTCTTCTCTCTCACCCAGCCCTCCGCCTTTCTGCCCAGATACAGAATGCTTTCTCTAAGGAAACCGAATTCCTTATTCAGGTCTCGGCCTCCAATCAGCAGACCCCGAGGCCCAGTCCCTACTTTGCAAATTGTGACCTGGGGGATGGGGTAAGGAGTGTTTAGATCATTCAGAGAAAAAGCCATAAAAGTGCCTAGTGAGAGTAAGGTGAATATTCTGCATAAACGCCTTCCCACAGCTTTGCAAAGGGCCTCAGGAAGCGCCCTCCTGAGCTTTTGTCAGAAGTCAGAGGGGGTGGGTGAGCAGGTCCGCAGTCTTAGGAGCACAAATGACAGTGGAGAGTGGGGGACCAAGGTGTCAGGTTGGAGAGAGGATTTCCATTTGAATGACAGAAACATACCTCCACCGCTTTCTGCAGCTTAAAGGCCGACAAGTAAAACGAGAAGGTCTGAACTACTTCAGGGGAGGGGGTAGGGGGAAGGCAGAAGAAGCAGGGTGAACACTGCCTGTATTTCACAAGCACGTGTGTCCAGTTCTTTAGCCAGCACTGCACGACTACGAAGAGTAACGCATGTGCGAGTGCACGCGAAGAGACCTGGAAAGGGCTTTACCTGATCACCAAGAGATCACCTTTAAAAGCATGGCACTGTCAACTACAAATCGGCCTTGCCTTTTACCTCTAGGGATTAAATCAGGTGCCTCTGTGGGGCTGACCTTCAACACCCTCTGGAGGAAGTTCAGAGTGGACAGCAGGAATGAGGCGCTCTGGGAAAAATGGGCAGAGTCAGTCTTCAGATAGTTAGATATTCTCAGGAGATGACTTTATGAGCCCGATTCTTGCATCTCCTCATATCTAAAAAAGCACTAAAATCCTTCCTGGTGACATCTGCTCAAGACAAGCAGAAATCTTCTGCAAAAAAATAAGATATGCTTGATTGCACGTACTTACCCTTCACCAAAATCACATATATGTTGACCTTCCCCAACCCTCTCCTGCCTCTTTGGAGCAGTTTCTCAGAGCTATCTGAGATGCTGTCTCCCAAGCAATAGTCCTTATTTCGCCCCCAGTAAAACTTAACTCACGACTCTCACATTATGATTTTTTTTTTCCAGTCGACAGCATTTTGTCCACCTCAGAGGTCAAAAGAACTCAAAGCACTTGCTGGGCTTCCCTGCAGTTCCTGTAGGGACAGGACTGAACATTCTTTCAGAAACACTCTCGTAGTCCACCTCGCCCTTGGAATCCCCTGACAGCGATCTCTTCAGGAAGCACTGCTCTTAACTTCTCCCCCTGGACCCAGCCCTCCCTGCCCAGATGGAAAGAAGCCCTGTGCAGACTCTCCCCCGGGCCCCCACCTGCTCGCCGTTCAGAATAATCCTGGATGCTGAACAGAGAATGAAGGAAGAAAAACCACGGGCACGATGGGGGCCATGGCTGCCCAGACTCACTGGGGGCTGCAGACATTGTTATGAACTGTGTCTCCCCCCGCGCCCCCAATGCAAATGATATGTTCTAACCCCAGCACTGCAGAATGTGACCTCACCAGGGTCAGACAGAGTCACTGCTGATAGTTACTTCAGTTAAGTAGGTGGGGCCCTAGTCCAACAGGCCTGGCGTCCATATAAGATGATGGCCGTGTGAGGAGAGACATCCAGGGAGAATCATACGGAGACAAAGCAGAGACGGAGCAACGCAGTTGAGGTCAGGGCCACAGACGGTCGCCAGCCCCCCTCAGAAGGTAAGGAGAGGCAAACGGGGGCTCCCTACAGGCTTCAGGGGGGCACGGCCCTGCCGCCACCTCGAGTGTCTAGAATGTGAAATGATAAAGTTCTGTAGTTTTAACATACACACACACACACACCCACTCCACCACCACCAAAAAAGGGACCTTGCTGTAGCCCGCTGAAGGTGGCGGTGTGTGACATACACCAGAGAGGGCCCTAGAGGGACCCATTCGATACAGCCCATCTTGGATGATCAGAAACCCCTGAACGATTCCTCCTGGTCTCCTGGGAAGCCTTCCTGGGCCAGCCCTTCCTGCTTCCCATCCCAGCCCACCTCAGGGGCTTTGCCAGCAGCCCCAGAACTCTCCTGTTATAGCACCTAACACACGACTTCCCTGGGTACACGTGGGATGATGACTTCTTAGGAGAGGAGACAGACGGTATTCATTTCTGCCTCATATGAAATGAATGAATGAGCCAGTGAACGGACTACTCTCCAACACTGTCATTTTACAGATGAGAAGAGAGAGGCGTGAACAGGTGCAGAGAGTTGTCTCGCTGTGAAAAGAAACCCCAGAGGCCAGTTTCTTCTCCTGAGCTCCAGTCCAAGGATCCTTTGCCCCACCTCCCCCATCAGAGCCCACTCCCTCGTCATAGGAAGCACTGCTGTTGGCAATTGTTTTTCAGACAGGCTGACTGTCACAGTTCTCTGGGGCAAGTATGTGCGATGTCACACGGTCTAGAATTCCCAGACGAGGATGCTCATCGAGGGTCAGGGCTGGGTGGGGGTGCCTTTGGGACAGCCTCAGGACAAGGCTCAGAGTTGGGGGAGTGAGGGGGACAACAGATTGTGGTTAAGACTGTACCTGTTAGGAGAATTTAGGGCTGACTAGTGACCCACTCCAGTATTCTTGGGCTTCCCTTGTGACTCAGCTGGTCAAGAATCTGCCTGCAATGCAGGAGACCTGGGTTCAATCCCTGGGTTGGGAAGATCCACTGGAGAAGGGAACAGCTACCCACTCCAGTATTCCAGCCTGGAGAATTACATGGACTAGACAGTCCATGGGGTCGCAAAGGGTCGGACACGACTGAGTGACTTTCACTTCACGTCAGTGGTTAGGACTCGTACTTTCACTGCTGCTGAGGGCACAAGTTCAAACCCTGGTCCAGGAAAGATGAGCCGCATGACCACACACACGAAAGCACTTCACAGCCAGGGTTCGAATCCTAGCTCTGGCCCTTACTAGCAGTGAAAGAAAGTGAAGAAAGTGAAGCCGCTCAGTCGTGCCCAACTCTTTGTGACCCCATGGATAGTAAGCAGCCTGCACCAAGCTCCTCCGTCCATGGGATTTTCAAGACAAGAGTACTGGAGTGGGTTGCCATTTCCTTCTCCAGGGAATCTTCCCAGCCCAGGGATCGAACCCAGGTCTCTCACATTGTAGACAGACGCTTTACTGTCTGAGCCACGTGGCCAAAGCATTTCACCAATCCCATCCCTCATCTGTAATACCTATCTCAAGGGTGACACGAATTCACACATATAAAATGTTTAGAATGGTACCTGGCAGATGTGTGCATGTTAGCCATTAATTTTCTCAGTATGAGAAATTTGAACTTGAGAAAGGGGGGTTAGGCTATATGAAAATAATAACTTATACTCAAGATCTAAACTACAGAAAGTATAAATTTATATTCACATAATGGCATAAGAAAAGGCAAAACAAATACACTAAAATGTGAGCCATGATTCCCTTTGAGTATTATGAGTTGTTATTATTTTCTTTGTGACCCCATGGACTGTAGCCTGCCAGGCTCCTCTGTCCATGGGATTTCCCAGGCAAGAACACTGGAGTGGGTTGCCATTTCCTACTCCAGGGGATCTTCCCCACCCAGGGATCGAATCTGAGTCTCCTGCGTTTCTTGCATTGCAGGCAGATTTTTTACCATTGAGTCACCAGAAAAGCCCTTCGGTTTTTGTCAGATTTTCTAGAATGAGCATGTATGATTTTACAGTAACATTTTAAATCGTTGCATGTAAGTCTCAATGTCTAAAGCATTTTTACTTGAGGAAAACTACAAAGTTTGCATGTGATTTACATCAGTTTTGTCCAGTATACTAGAAGGAGGCATTAACTATCACATTAATAGTTATATGTCTATTAGGAAGGCTCAGGGAGTGTAGTAGCATCTGTAGAGAGGAAGAGTTAATTATACGGAGACAAAGATTCACTTATCAGCACAAAATTCCTCCCCTGAATAAAACTGCTGAGCTGGCCATCCAGGCAGGACTACTGGGATTCGATCAATTCCTTTCCTTCCTCCTGTGAGTCTATATTTTTATCTCCTTTGTGAGTCCCAAGGTAAACACAAACACCAGGAAATGGTTTAATTCATGTAACTAAATTGTAAATCCTTCACATTTAATTTACTGTCTCCTTAAGCAACCATTTTCAACAAAGGACACTGGCATAAAATGTTCCTGAGGAAACAGTAAACCTTGGTGTAGTCATTTTTAGTCTAATGAATGCCAATCCCACAAGAAAACAAAAACAGCTAATGCAACATGCCTTTAAATTTCATCTCGCCCTTGTTCACGCTGGATCCCTCGAACACCTGAATTTCATATCTATTGGCCTTTAAAAGTCAAGGTCAATTTTAGCCCTGGGCCCACTGTTCAAAAAATATCAGAACTTCAATGATTGGTGTCCATCCCAGCATAATTCAAAACACACCATTTGTAGCACAGTTAATAGTGGCATTATAAATCCACTATGTTTACAAATGAACTTATGCCTACAGATACACACACACTATTCTCCAGGCTTATTAATAGTATATTTCCTCTGCAATTTGCTTCACGGAAGGGCTAAGAATGAACTTGCCTAACATATTATAATACAAACATTTTTTGTTTTGTATGACCACAGATACAGAAGAGGTCACGGTTCCATTAATATCACCAGTAAAACTACTTACTACTCCCATAGGACACATTTGTCTTCGTCACAAAATTAAAAACGACTTCTAAAGCCAGCCAGCGCCGTGGAGTGGTTTCCTGAGACCAAAGTGGCTGGTTGTTGAAAGAGTGAGGAAGAGCTGCTCCGGAGACCGCTGGTGTACCCGTGGTGCAGACACACTGTCACCAGGGACTCAGGCCACACCCAGAGGCAGGGAGGTCACACCACCCTCCCCTCTCTGGACTCTTAGAACTCAAAGCAGCGATAGGAAACTGGCAGAGAATGAGGTTTTCTCATCCAGTTGGAGTAGCTGGGCTGTCATCCTTCAGGACAACGGGCAGACTTGGGCACAGGGGAAAATCAAACAGGGACCCTTTCTCAGGGTGGTATTATACCTACTTTTTCAATGTGTTTTTCCTTTTGAAATCTGTAATCATTCTGGCATATCAGGGCACACAGACATAGAGGTCCCAGCATGGCAGGCTTCATGCCACTCTATTTCCCAAGGGCATTACTTAGGAGCTCTTCTATGGACTGTGGAGCAAATGAATGGCCCAAAGATTTTAGGGGGTTTTTCAGACTGAAGAGGAGTTCGAGAGTAAACATCTTATTTCCAAGTACTTGTTCATTCCCATGATTTTCATAAACTTTTTCTTGATTTTCCTTTCCTTTAATTTCATTTACCTTAACTCTTAAGTCCTGGTCATGAGGACTCCTAATTATTTTCAAGGAGGATGTGATTTTAATTTATTGAGGATGAAGTGAAGAGGATAAGAAGGTAATTAACCAACACCATGAAAAGGATCCTATCTAAAAATGAGAGTTTTCAGATCGCACTTTTGACTTTAGTTGCCTACCAAAGCTTTTGAGAATTCAAAACAGAGCTTTGGAGCAACCACAAGAAAGCTGAAATAGCTATACTAATATTAGATAAATAGCTATTGTTGTTCAGTTGTTAAATATTAGATAAAACAGACTAAAACAAAAAACATTACTAGAGATAAAGAGGGCAGTTTGTAATAATGATAGCATCCAGCAGGAAGATAATTATTTCTTTGGAAGGAAGGATGCTAAAGCTGAAGCTCCAATACTTTGGCCACCTCATGCAAAGAGTTGACTCATTGGAAAAGACTCTGAGGCTGGGAGGGATTGGGGGCAGGAGGAGAAGGGGACGACAGAGGATGAGATGGCTGGATGGCATCACGGACTCGATGGACATGAGTCTGAGTGAACTCCGGGAGTTGGTGATGGAGAGGGAGGCCTGGCGTGCTGCAATTCATGGGGTCTCAAAGAGTCGGACACGACTGAGCGACTGAACTGAACTGATAAAGATACAATAATTATAAATATATATGCAACTAGCAACAGAGCACCAAAATACAGGAAGGAAAAACTGACAGGATTGAAGAACAGAAAATTCAACAATAATAGATGAAGATTTCAATACCTTACTTTCAATAACGGACATAACTAGAGAGATGGCTGAAAAGGAAATAAAGAACTTGAACAACGCAGATAGCCAACTAGACCTAAGAGACATAAACAGCAGGGTACACACTCTTCTCAAATGCACACAGAACATTCCCCAGGATAAACTATACACTAGGCCATAAGACAAACTTCAATAAATTTAAAAGGATAGAAATAATACAAAGTATGTTCTTTGACTACAGTGGAATGAAATTAGAAACCAGTAAGTGAAAGAAACTTATTGTTCAGGCACTAAGTCATGTCCAAAAAACCAGTAGAAAAAAATTCACGAATCCAAAAGCTAGTTCTTTGAAAAAATAAACACAACTGACAAACCTTTTGACAGACAAGAAAAGAGAAGGAAAGACAATAAGATCAGAAACGAAACAGTAGATATTACTATCGACACTACTAAAATAAAAAGAATTATAAAGGAATAATATAATTGCATGCCAATAAATTAGATAACAGATGAAATAAACAGGCTCCTAGAAAGACAAACTACTGAAACTAACTCAAAAGAAACAGACAAACTGAATATACCTATAAGAAAAGAGATTGAATCAGTCATCAAAATACTGCCCAGAAAGAAAAACTCAGGCCCAGAAGACAAGTGAATTCTACCAGATATCTAAAGAATGAACCCCAATTCTTCACAAATTTTTCTAAAAGAACAAAAGGCAAAACTTCCCAATTCATTCTATGAAGCCAGTGCTACTGGGATACCAAAACCAAAGACATCACAAAGGAAAAACAGGTCAATATTTTTTATGAATGTGGATGCAAAAAAAGCTCAATTTCCAGCAAACCCAATACCTATACAAGATTTATGCACCTGGCGGAGTGGGTGTTCCAGGAATGCAAGATTGATTTAACATCCAACCACCAGTCAATGTCATTAATATACAATATTAATGGAATAAGAAACAAAAATCTCATGATCCTTTCATTAGCTACAGGAAAAGCATTTGACAAAATCTAAACCCTTATGGAAGACAGTATGGAGATTCCTTAAAAAACTAGGAATAAAACCACCATATGACCCAGCAATCCCACTCCTAGGCATATACCCTGAGGAAACCAAAATTGAAAAAGACACATGTACCCCAATGTTCACTGCAGCACTATTTACAATATCTAGAACATGGAAGCAACCTAGATGTCCATTGATAGATGAGTGGATAAAGAAGTTGTGGTACATATATACAATGGATTATTACTCAGCCATAAAAGGGAACACATTTGAGTCAGTTCTAAAGAGGTGGATGAACCTAGAGCCTGTTATACAGAGTGAAGTAAGTCAAAAAGAGAAAGATAAATATCGTATACTAACGCATATGTATATGGGATCTAGAAAGACAGTAACAAAGAATTTATTTGCAGGGCAGCAATGGAGAAACAGACATATAGAACAGACTTATGGACATGGGGAGAAGGGAGGAGAGGGTGAGATGTATGGAGAGCGGAACATGGAAGCTTACATTACCATATGTAAAATAGATAGCCAATGGGAATTTGCTGTATGTCTCAGGGAACTCAAACAGGGTCTTTGTACCAACCTAGAGGGGTGGGATGGGGAGGGAGATGGGAGGGAGGTTCAAGAGGGAGAGGACATATGTATACCTATGGCTGATTCATGTTCAAGGTTTGACAGAAAAAAAAATTCTTTAAAGCAATTATCTTTTAATTAAAAAATAAATTAAAAAAATCCAAACCCCTTTTACAACAAAACACACACACACACTCAAAAAACTAGGAATAGAAGGGCATTTCCTCAATCTGATATACAAAAAAAACTTAACAGCTGACAACACTCTTAATAGTAAAATACTGGATGCTTTCCCCCTAAGATTAGGAACAAGACAAGGCTGTCCACTCTTACCACTTCTGTTCAGCACTGTACTAGGGCTTCAGTGGTTATTATGAATAATGCCACAATAAACATTCCAGCTAGAGCAATTCGGCAAGAAAAAGAAATAAAAGGCATCCAGATTTGAAAGGAAGAAATTTTCTCTGTTTTCAAATGACATGATCTTGTATATAGAAAATCCTAAGGAGTTCACTAAAAAAAAACTATTAATTGAAACTAGTAAATGAGTTCAGCAAGATTTCAGGATTCAAGATCAATATGCAAAAGTATTTTAACTTCTATGTACTTTCAATGAACAATCTGAAAATGAAATTAAAAAGTTTTATTTATAACAGCATCAAAACAGAATAAAACACTCAGGAATATATTTAACAAAAGAAGTGTGAAGCTTATATTTTGCAAACCACAAAAACACTGTGGAAAGAAATGAAGTAAATAAATGGAAATACCACCTATGTTCATGAATTGGAAGACTTAATATTGTTAAGATGGCAGTGCTCCTCAAATTGATCTATGGATTCACTGCAATCCCTATCAGAAAGCTCATGACTTCTTAGTAGAAACTGGCAGGCTGATGCTAAAATTTACAACTGAAAGGGACCCAGAAGAGCCAAAACAACCTTGAGAAAGAACAAAGTCGGAGGACTCACACTTTTCAATTTCACAAGTTACTACTAAAACTGTAAACAACCGTGATTAAGACAGTGTGATACTGGCATAAGGACAGACAAACAGATCAATGAAGCAGAACTAAGAGTTCATAAACAAGCCCTTGAGTCTATGGTCTGTTGCTTTTCAGCCAGGCTGCCAAGACCATTCAGTGGGGAAAGATCAGTCTTTTCAACAAATGATGCTGGAGCAACTCTACACACAAAAGAACAGAGGACCTTTACATCAAACCATAGGTAAATATGAACTCAAAATGTATCAAAGGCCTAAATTTAAGAGCTAAAACTAGACAACTTTTAGAAGAAACCATAGCGGTAGATTTGCATGATCTCAGATTTGACATTGGATTCTTATACATGGTATCAGTAGCAAAAGAGAAAAGTAGATCAATTGGACTTCCTCAAAAGTTAAAACTTTTGTGCTTCAAAGAATACTATCAAGCGAGTGAAAAAAAGAATGCACAGAATGAGAGAAAATATTTGCAAAGTATTTATTTCTGATAAAGGATGTGTATCTAGAATACAGAAATATTTATATATCTAGAATATATTAAAATCTAAATAGACAGAAGCTGCCTGTGATGTGGGAGACACAGGAGACTCAAGTTTGATCCCTGGGTGTGAAAGACCCCCTATGGAAGGAAATGACGCCCATTCCAGTATTCTTGCCTGGAGAATCACATGGACAAAGGAGCCTGGGTGGCTACAGTCCAATGAGTAGCAAAGAGTCAGACAGGACTAAGCAATTAAGCACAGCACATCTTAACATTGAAACCTCTAAATTTTATGTCTAGAACATAAAAATATTTTTATAATACATATTTTGAATATGTAACTACAAAAAATATATTAATATATAATCTAATAAAAATTGAAGAACTCTTACAACTTGGTAACAAATATTCCAATTAAAAAATGGAAAAGAGATCTGAAAAGACATTTCTTCAAAGAGGTACAAATAATCAATAAGCACATGAAAAGATGCTCAGCATCATGAGCCATCAGAGAAATGCACACACCAAATCCAAATGAGATACTGCCTCAAATCCACTAGGACAGTGATGAAAAGACAGGGTAACAAGTATTGGCAAGAACTTGGAGAAACTGGAACTCTCACATGCTGCTTGTGGGAACATAAGATAGCCACTTTGGAACAGAGTCTGGCAGTTCTTCCAATGGTTAAACATACAATTATGCTTACATATGACCTGGTACTTCCTCCCTTGGGTATGTATCCTAGAGGATGAAAACTTGTTCCACTAAAGAAACTAGCATATGACTGTTCACTGCAGCTTTATTCATAACAGCCCAAAGAGGGAAACAATTCCTATGTCCACCTACTGGTAAATGGATGGCTAAAATGTGGGAGACCCATACAATACAGTAGAATATTATTTGGCAATTAAAAAGAAATGAAGTGCTTATACTTAGGACAACATGAATGAACCCTGACATATTATGCTGAGTGCAAGAAGACAGCACATACTTATATATTTAATAATAAAATGCCACATACTTTATTATTCATTTATATGAAATACCCAGAATAGGCAAATCTACAGGGACTAAAAGTAGATTAGTGTTTGCTTAGGGCAGGGAGGTATAGAAGGGTAAAGGGTGACAGCTAAAAGGTACAGAGTTTCTTTCTGAGGTAATGAAGGGTTCTGAAATTGACTGTAGCGATGGTTGCATATGTCTGTCTATGTGCTAAAGACCATTTTTGTTGTTCAGTCGCTCCATCATGTCTGGCTCTTTGCGACCCCCATGGACTGCAGCAGGCCAGGCTTCCCTGTCCTTCAGTATTTCCCAGTTTGCTCAAACTCATGTCCATGGAGTCAATGATGCCATCCAACCATCTCATCCTGTGTTGCCCCTTTCTCCTCCTGCTCTCAGTCTTTCTCAGCATCAGCATCTTTTGCATTAAATTATACAATTTAAGTGGGTGAATTATACGGTATGTGAATATCTCAAAACACTTATTTTGAAAGAGAACAGAACTCTGGGGTCTATCTCAGGAATGGTGACCCCCTATTTTCTGAGCTGGAATTGTAACTGGAGATCACTCAGTGCCAACTACTTTATCTTATAGAGTCCCTCCAACCTCTCTCCCACTCCTCTTTGCATTTGAGGAAGCCACTCACAAAAAATTTTCTCCCATGACAAACCATCCTGATTGTAAATACCTAGTTTAGTTCCCACTTGGCAGTCCCAGGTCTGTGGGGAACATAGTGAGACATCTCTGTCTTCCTTCAGCTGGGAGGTTCCTTGACCGATGTATCTATTCAAGTCCACACAGTATTTCCTAGTGAGTCATGCTGGTTATCCAAGTGAACAAGTAAAACTTCAGCTGTAATTCGCTACCCACCCAGATTCAGAAGTGAGATAATCTTCTCTGTGGCTGACCTAGGAATATCAGTGCCAGGCTCTGCCATCTACATGAGATTGTACACAAATGTTTCTATTACAGCAAGGTAAGCAGAGAGAGGGCACTGTTTCTCAGACTCAAGACGCTATCCTAAAATTAAACATGAATATATTATTCGTGTGATACAAAATAAAAAAAGCTCTTTCCTGACTGCCTACCTTCCTTCAAAAGAGAAACACAGTTTTGCCTTATCTCATTTGGAAGTCCCATTTGTCCACTTATAACGACAAGTTGGACATTCAGTTCAGTTCAATCGCTCAGTCGTGTCCGACTCTCTGCGACCCCATGAATTAGGAGAAGACAAAAGACCAAGACTTAGGAGAGAGGACAGGAAGAGTAGTTCAGCCCCTCCCCTTCTTCCTGCATCTTCTATGAATTTGCTCATTGAAATGTGCTCATCTAGCAGCCAGGCAATTGGGGTTAATCAATAATTTCAACCCAGTGTCCAGCAGAGGCTGGGCACATGGTGCACGGCCAACTGATGTTTATTGAGAAGATACCAGACAAAGCAAGAAACAAGGTGAAATCAGGATGCGTTATGGTCCTGTGCGCGGAACAACTCCATGGACTCCAGTTCTAGCTGTATGGACATCACACATACCTCTCCCCTGGCTCAGAAACTTTCCTTTTGATTAGAGGAAAAAGTAAATACTAAATTCTGCCCTGAAGGAGAATAATTTCTCTTTAATTTACAGCTAAGACCTAAGTAAGTTAGTTGAAGATCTAAGTAAGAATGGAGTGCCAGGGAGATGGTACGCCTGACTAGACTTTACGTCCAGAAAGGCAGACAAGGGCGCAGTTTCTCGAGCTCCCTAGAACCTTGTGCACTGGGTGTTCACACAAGATGCTTGGTTGATTTCTAAGTTCACAAAGTCAGATCTTGATCAATTAAAACATCTCAAAGGAAAAGAAAGAAAAAGAGAAAAGCTAAGAAGCAAGGGGCGGGAGAAGGAAGGACGGACATATAGAGGAATGATGGATGATGAAAGGAAAAATGGAAGGAAGGAAAGAAAGGGAACAGGAATAAAGGAGAAAGGGAAGAAGGAAGCAAGCAGCTCTGATGGGCAATAACTCTTTCTTCTACTGCCAAGATTTGGGGCCGTGTCCCAAATCCTATTATTCCTAGCTCTGCCTCTGAATCGGAAGATTATAAAACTGTTAGGGGAAAAAAAAAAAAAAACTGTTAGGGGACTTGTGTGATACCCTAACACAGCCTCTCACGTTATAGAGACAAGCTGAGTCCCAGAGATGAGCGAAGACCTTCCCACAGGCACAGGAATAGCACGAACGATTGAGCCAGACCTGAATCCAGGTGTCCTGGTCCTAGACCATCCTCTCTGCATCAACCAAAACCTAGCCTGGACTCTCAGAATGACTGAGGAGTGACAATTACACCTTCAAATACCCCACAGATGGGACGGAAGGAAGGAAGGGTGGAGGGAGGGAAAGACGGCCCAGGGACATGGGGTCTTCTGGCAGGAGATCAGAAATATGAAAGGACAGACTGATAAGAAATTCCTACTGTGAACATCAAGGTCGTGTCACTGGACCCCCTGCTTAGCTCTCTCTGCTATAAGGTGCTGGGGACATTTTGGGGTCTCTGTCATTACCACCTCAGGGCCAAGAGCTGTCCAACCAGATAAAGTTCTATCTTATGGAGCCTAGAGATGAAAGTCCTTCCAGGGGACAGTCATCCTCCAGTGCAAGGGGCATTTGGTCCCTGGGACATGGGTTCTCCCTGAGGGCAGCTACTCTCTCAGGAGAACGTCCCTTCCAGGGTCTTGTACTGTTGGAACTGGAGGCCAGGGTCCTGTTTAGGTCGGGCACAGCCACCCTGTGACTCTCTGAGGCTTAGTTCCCTCTAGAAAATATAACAGGCATTTTCCTGTCCCCAAACCTGTGACGTGTTATGCATGCATGTGAAATGTTCATGCAGGGAATAGCACCCTGACATCTCCTAGGGGGATGCTGGGAGGGGAGGTGGGGAGGTGGAGGGAGCCGGATGCAAGGCCACAGGGGTGGCGGCAGTTGAGAGCATGGGGCCAGGTCTGGAGGGGGTAGTCCTTGGTCACTGCAGCTATTGTTGCCAAGTGGGAATACAGGCCAGCACAGCTAGAGTTCCAGTTTTTCAAGATAAGTAGGAAATCAGATTTTTATGTGAACTCCTCCAATTATTAGACATTGGCAGCCAAAAGCACTATGCCTGCCAGTCAAAACGTATATCAGCAGCATTTGGCCTGAACACTTCCTGCTCTGCAAGTCTGCACTGCCCCCCAGCCCCCACCCACTCCATTCTGTCCTGCACACAAACCTCCAAGGGGATTGAAGGGAAGCCCAGCAAGAACATACTGGCAAGAGGAGGGCCTTGAGTCTGTCAGATCTGGGTCCCAAGTTTGACTTGAGACTTACATGCAGTATGTGACCCTGAACACCGTATTAAATTTCTCCAACTTTCCTGTCCAAGGAGGCTGACAATGGAATTCATCCCATTGGATTTCAAGGATGAAATAGGATTTATGGTAATGAATCTCAGCCAGATATCAATAAAGGATAGAGAAGCACACTCGGTCCTACTCAAGTGTCAACAGTGGGAAGGCGCTGGGGCGTCTTGTCCAGTCCCACCAAGTGAGCACCTGTGCTATATTTGAATACCTGGACACATAGGGAACTCACCACCTCCCAAGACAGGTCATTCCACTGCCACAGAGCTTTAGATGTTAGAGAGTGTTTGCTTATATCAAGATGAAATCTGCCTGTCTTGACTTCTTTCATTCTTAAATAGTAGCTGTACCGTCAGGGGTTATAAAGATGAAGTTTGATCTCTTTCCCTCAGAGAAAAAGTTTGAAGGAGATATTTTTCCACCCAGCTCTTTATTTTTCAAAACATTTCTGTTCCTTTTGTTGTTCCTTGCCAGTGAACAATAACAAAACCACCAGATTACTTAATGCTTACAAGCCGGTGGGGCAGGTACCCATTTGACAGATGAGGAAAATGAAGTATGTGGGCAGGATCATAGAATGTACTTGTAATTCCTGTTCCTCTTGAAATGTAAATTAAATGGTAAGACCTGGCAAACGTTTGACAAACCTAGAGAAGGTATTAAAAATCAGAGAGATCACTTTGCCAACAAAGGGCCGTATAGTCAAAGTCATGGTTTTTCTAGTACATCCATACAAATACTTTACCACTAGCGCCACCTTGGAAGCCCATAAAAACCTGACATTCCTTCAAATTTGAATTTTAGATAAATAACAAATAAGTATAAATAAAAAATTTTAAGCATAACTATGCCCTAAATATTGCCATGGGCTTCCCTTCTGGCTCAGTTAGTAAAGAATCTGCCTGCAATGCAAGAGACTCGGGTTCAATCCCTGGGTTGGGAAATACCCTGGAGAAGGAAATGGCAACCCACTCCAGTGTTCTTGCCTGGAGAATCCCATGGACAGAGGAGCCTGGCGGGCTATACAGTCCATGGGGTTGCAGGAGTCGGACACAACTTAGAGACTAAATCACCACCACCATGGTTTTTCCAATAGTCGTGTATGGATGTGAGAGTTGGACCATAAAAAAGGCTGAGCACCAAAGAACTGACTGTGGTGTTGGAGAAGACTCTTGAGAGTCCCTTGGACAGCAAGGAGACCAAACCAGAGAATCCTAAAGGAAATCAGTCCTGGATATTCACTGGAAGGACTGATGCTGAAGCTCCAATACTTTGGCCACCTGATGCAAAGAGCCAGAAAAGACCCTGATGCTGGAAAAGACTGAAGGCAGAAGGAGAAGGGGGCAACAGAGGATGAGATGACTGGATGGCATCACTCACTCAATGAGCAAAAGTTTGAGCAAACTCCGGAGATGGTGAAGGACAGGGCAGCCTGGCGTGCTGCAGTCCATGAGGTCGTGAAGAGTTGGACACAACTGAGTGACTGAACAACAAGTCCTGGTACCACCTTCATCCAAACCCCTTCCACCTGTTAATGATGTTCAAGGTTGGGTTCTTGGCTAAACACAGAGTTAACTAAAAGCCTGAATCTTTCTCACGTATGCTGTCTCAGCTGCTTCCTTCCCCATAGTCCTAGGGCGGTCAGCTGGCTTTGCCAGCCAAATACAGTCCTTTACACTTTTTCCTGTCAGATCTCATTTGGTTAATCCCAGGTCACAGTTCTGGTCAGTTGGATATTTTGGGGATGGTGATTCTATCACGTGACGTGTGTGTTTTTGCCCTCAATGTGGCTCTTTTGTTCTGTATGCCCTGCATTTCCTCATCAATGCCCAGGAGGACCAGTGAGACCCATATAAATGTTAAAACTCCATGTTTCTTTCATTTAGCAAACATCTCTGAGCACCTCCTCCCTGGCACACCCAGGCTGGAGCCATCAAAGTGAGCAAGACAGTCACTCCTGGTCCTCACAGAGAGGGTGAGATGAGTCCTATGTGAGGGGAGGGCAAACCTAGTTTGGGGGAGCCTTGGGAGCTTCCCAGGATGGGTGATGTTTAACTGGAGACCTAAAAGATGAGTACAAGAAGACTGGTGCCGTCTCTGGTGGAGCATCGCTCCTCCACGCCCCTCTTATTGCTCTCTTCCCATAGGGCTTTGCAATAGGTTGGTTGTAACCTGTTTTATTTGCATCACTAATTGCTGCCCTTGAAAACTGAGGGGATTATCTTTGTAGTTTCTATTCTGCCCAGCTCACTGCCTTTCACCACAGCAATTATGACTGATTATGGCTCAGATGGTAAAGAGTCCACTGGCAATGTGGGAGACCTGGGTTCAAGCCCTGGGTTGGGAAGATCCCCTGGAGCAGGGCATGGCAACCCATTTCAGTATTCTTGCCTGGAGAATTCCCGTGGACAGAGGAGCCTGGCGGGCTGTAGTCCACGGGGTCGCAAAGAGTCAGAAACACCTGGTCAACTAAGCACACAGCACAGTCCTCCTAAGTGTAGGCACAGAGTTTGTGTACAGCCTCCCACTGAATCTCCCAACAGCCACACAAAATGCTAACTCTTCCCATTTTACAGAAAAGGAAACCAAGGCTGGGAAGACGGTAACAGTAGCAGCAGTTAACAGCAAACAAGTGAGCAGTGTGTACTACACACCAGATACTAAAACTAAGCATTTTATGTGTGTGAACTCCTGATGCGAGAGGGAACTAAGGACAAGAACTGTGCTGCCTTCTCCACCGCAGACTAGTTTATACGGGCAGTTACTTAACCTTCCCGCGAAAAGAAGGTGAAAACAATAGCACTGCTTCCTAGGATTAGGAAGTTATGAGAATGAAATCCTTAACCAATACAGGTGCCTAGAGTGGCATCCAAAACACGGTGAGACCTAAGTCTGAACCTCTATTCTTATTAAGGAATCTGTACAAAGACTTTGCACATATCAGAGTGGGGACTGGATCCAGTTTGAACCCTGGATCATGTTGTTTCAAATATAATTTAGATATATACTACTCCAGGGGATCTTCCCTACCCAGGGATGGAACCTGGGTCTCTTGCATCTCCTGCTCTGGCAGGGGGGTTCTTTACCTGGTGGCTCAGGTGGTAAGAAACTTTCTGCAATGCAGGAGACCCAGGTTCAATCCCCAGGTCAGGAAGATCCCTTGGAGACGGGCATGGCAACCCACTCCAGTATTCTTGCCTGGAGAATCCCCATGGACAGAGGAGCATGGTGGGTACAGTTCATGGGGCTGCAAAGAGTCAGACATGACTGAGTGGCTAACACTTTCACCTTCTTTACCTTTGGGAAGTAAGCTTCATATATATACAATACTCTATATAAGGGCTTCCCTCATAGCTCAGTTGGCAAAGAATCCGCCTGCAATGCAGGAGACCTGGGTTTGATCCCTGGGTTGGGAAGATCCCCTGGAGAAGGGAACAGCTACCCACTCCAGTATTCTGACCTGGAGAATTCCATGGACTGTATAGTCCATGGGGTCGCAAAGAGTCGGACACGACTGAGCGACTTTCACTTTCACTCTATATAAAATAGATAATCCACAAGAATCAACTGTATAGCACAAGGAACTCTATTACATATTCTGTAATAATCTAAATGGGAAAATAATTTGAAAAAAAAAATAGATAGTTCCTCAGAAAACTAAAAATAGAATTACCAAGTGATACAGCAATCCTTGGGGTCACAAAGAGCCAGACACAACTAGGTGGCTGAGCCCGCACACACCTCAATCCTACTCCTAGGCATATATCCACACAAAACTCTAACTCAAAAGGATACATGCACCCCCACGTTCATCGCAGCACTATTCACAATAGCCAAGACATGGAAGCAACCTAAACGTCCATCAGCAGATGAATGGATAAAGAAGACGTGGTACATACGGACAATGGACTTACTGCTCATCAATAAAAAAGAATAAAATACAGTAAAATTTGCAGCAACATGGATGCAATGAGAGATTATTATAAGTGAGGTAAGTCAGAAAGAGAAAGACAAATACTGGTATTTGTGCTATGTAAGTGACAGCACTTATATGCAAAGTGTAATACATGACAGAAATGAAGCTGTCTATAAAACAGAAAGAGACTGCAGACAGAGAACTGACTGGTGGTTGCCAAGGGTGAGAGGGGAAGGGAGAGGGATGCACTGGAAGTCTGAGGTTGGTAGGAGAAGGTGATGGCACCCCACTTCAATACTCTTGCCTGGCAAATCCCATGGGTGGAGGAGCCTGGAGGGCTGCAGTCCATGGGGTTGCTAAGAGTCAGACATGACTGAGGGACTTCACTTTCTCTTTTCACCTTCATGCATTGGAGAAGGAAATGGCAACCCATTCCAGTGTTCTTGCCTGGAGAATCCCAGGGACGGGGGAGCCTGGTGGGCTGCCGTCTCTGGGGTCGCACGGAGTCAGACACGACTGAAGCGACTTAGCAGCAGCAGCAGCAGCAGCAGATGCAAACTATTACATTTAGAATGGACGAATAACAAAGTCCTCCTGCATAGCACAGGAACTATATCCAGTTTCCTGGATAAACCATAATAGAAAAGAATATTTTAAAAAATATATAAGTATGTGTATAACTGAGTCACTCTACTGTACAGGAGAGATGGGCACAATATTGTAAATCAACTGTACATCAATAAAAAAAATTTTTTTTAATTTATGAATATGTATAAATGAATCACTTGTCTGTACACCTGAAATGAACAACATTGTAAATCAACGAAGCTCCAATATAAAATAAGATAAAAAATGAATATAGTGTGTTAACTGGTATCTGATGAAGGAAGGAAGGGCGGTGCGCTGGCTGCACTAGTAATAACGCAGCCAGCCACGACAACCGCCCACGCAACCCCACAAAAACGCCTCAGATGACAAAACAGTGGATATTTCAAACAGTAGAGGAAAGCCGAGGAGTGCCTGAACTGCAAGGACCACCAAGATCATAACAGGGTACCTCCTGGTCTCCAGGCGGGGTGGCATTTCATTGCCATTGTTAAAGAAAGTTATGAAATCTCAGAAACTTAAAGCCTTTTCAGCTTGAGGGGATTTCTCTTGGAAAAAGTCCCTTGCTCACTTTTCTTAAAGAAATTACACGAAGGACATTTTTCAAATACTTAAAAACCATACAGTTCTGATGGACTGTTTTCCACCCTTCTTGTTTGTAGGGGAAACATGAGAGGATATGTTCAATTTTACGGGATTTTTATTTAGATTTCACTGCCATCTTGAGATTTCATAATTCCACCTCAATCACTAATTTTTGCAAGTCTTGTCCAAGTGGCTCAGTCAAGAAAATGCTCATTCTGATTACTTTTAAGCATTTATGTAGTTGTACTCAATGCCTAGTGACACACAACGCTGTTACTGTGAGCAAAGCTTAGCTATGTGCTTCCTAAGACCTGGCCTGCCCCATTTTTCTGGTATGGAGCCTAGCGAGTGTCAGGAAATGCTGTTTCTCTGAAGGAAGGACCCAAACTTTCAATTGACAGGTACCACCAAGAGCTAGGCCTTCTCTGGTGGCTCAGCAGTAAAGAGTCGGTCTGTCAGTGCCGGTGACCCAGGTAGGGAGGATCCCCTGGAGTAGGGAATGGCCAGCCACTCCAGTACTCCTGCCTGGAGAATTCCATGGACACGAACTGGCGGGCTACAATTCAAAGGGTGGCAAAAAGTCAGACATGACTGAGTGACCCAGCACACACGCACCAAGAGCTAAAAATGAAATTCCCAGGAACATGCTGGGTGAACACAGGGCTCAGGGTAAGGGCTCCGGAAAGAAGATGTGACACCCCCGACTTCCAACAAGTCCACAAGCGGCTTCGGTCCCAACCGCTTGTCAGTGTTTCCCCGAGTTAAAGCCCCTTGGCATCTAATAACAAAAGTGTCTCTAGAAGGGAAATGTGAAATGGCAGGGCTTAATGAGATCAAGAATGTCTTCCATCAACTTTTCACATAGCTGGAAGGAGAGTGGATAAGAGTTAAGTTACTTTAAACTCTCGCCATGTGGTCCTAATCAGCTGTCCCCCGTGATGGATCGAACAGATAATCTCCTTCAAGCCTCAGCCTTACAGGGAGCACAGCGCCAGGCTGTAGAGAGAGGGGTCTGGTCCCCAGGGAAAACTCCAACCAGCAATGTCATCAGAGTCTATTTAAAATCCTAGCCCGGTCTGTTTCTTCTTTTTCACCACTTCATCAAAATGAGAGGAAAAAAAAAAATCCAGGAAAACCTGACCTTGTTCTAGATTTTTGGTGAAGCTATATGCAAAGGCAAGCCAGGAAATACCTAGGAATTTTTTTTTAAGATTTTTTTTTTTTGATGTGGGCTTTTTATTGAATTTGTTACAGTATTGCTTCTGTTTTTCATGTTTTGGGTTTTTTTAGCCGTGAGGCATATGGGATCTTAGCTCCCAAGCCAGGGATCGAACCTGCATCCCCTGCATTGGAAGGAGAAGTCCTAACCCCTGGACTGCCAGGGAAGTTCCCTCTAGGAATTCTTTACAGAGGATGGTTTGGAGTAGAATTTTGCCAATGCAGGTCAGCCTCAGGCTGCTGCCATTTTAGGAAACCCGCTGGGGGCTTCCAAACGAGTAATCCAGAGGCTGAGTCCAAACTCTGCTCACCCCAACATATTCCTCCATCTCCTGGGCAAATACATCAGGAAATGATGTGAGAAGGATGGCAAACACGAGCCATGACCTGACCTGTTTGCACTGGCTGCTTCCTGGGGCACAAGGTGTCTGGCACACTTTCTTCTCAATATCTGTGGGCTCACGCACCATCAATCTTAGCCCCCGAGACGGAAGCTTTGGGAACCCCTTCTTACGGGAGCATTCATGCTAGAATAGACAGAGGTTTCAGAAAGTAAGTGGAAGAAGGCATTCACTGAGTGAAGATAGACATGGAATGAGTAAGGGGGGCAAGGCGAGCAGCTCTTTGGGTAGGCAGTGGGAGGGGTGATGTGTACCTGCTGAAAACTGACTGTGAAAACCAGACAAGACCCTGGACAGGAACCAAACGATAACAGATAATGTCATAAATTTGGTAAAGCAATCCAGACCTAAAGAACTCAGCCGACCTGTAGTTAAGTGGTCTTTTTTTGTTGTTGTTGGAAGTTGATTTCTTAAATTTTTTTTTCTTGCTACAAAATGTCAACTATTTTAAGCACTGAGTGGGACCTTTCGGTGTGGGTTGGGGGGCTGACACCCTTGGTGCGTCCCCAGTTTAGAAATGTCATCACCAGCCAGGAAAAAGTGGAAGTGGAGTAAATCTGGAGAAAAGTGGAAGTGGACTCTGAGTAAATCTGGAAAAGAAAGTGGAAGCAGTCTGCAGACTGCTACTCTTTCACTCCATGTCCCTGCTTGGCTTTTTTCCCTCTTGTTTCATGGTCATGCTGACTGGAATTGCCATGCACTATGGCCAGCTGGGCAACAAACTCCCACTGCTCAGCCATCGTCCGGCTACGCAGTGTCACCCCAGCACCCTGTGCATGCTTCGAGGTGCACCAGACCAGGCAGGAGCCCAGGGGAGATGGTGTCAGGGCAGAATGATCCACAGAACCTCAGGAAGTCCTACGGGGGTTGGGGGTGGGAGGCTCAGTCAGGACTCTTGGAGGCATCCTCTTCACTCCCTGGAAAGCCTCGTTTTTGGACAACAGCTATTATCTCACAAAGTTAAAACCATGCATTTTAAAATCCTCACTAATCTATAGAAGTCGTAGTCCTAGAGAGGGACCAGGGGCCTCCAAAACCTTAAGATGCCAGAACTTTGCTCATGCCTCCCCCAGAACAAACAACAGGGTCTTGCAGGCAGCAGGTGTGTGATCCACGTCCACAGACGAACGCCACCTGCTGACCGCATCTCCTGGGTCACACCTGCTTTGTCTCAGGAACGTGATGAGTGTGTGTTGCACACAGGCACCCATCAGGGTGGGAGCCAGGTTAACTAGAGAAGAGGGGTTATTTTCATTACCACGTTCTCTGGCTCAGGAGTGATGAGCCAAAACCACCACGGTGTTCAAAATGGGAGTTGTTTTCTCAAACACAAAGCATAGAGAGGACCCCTGCACACCTGTTAAAATTTTAATAAGTTTACCTTACTTAATCAGAATGAGACTTTTAAACTTATTGTGCTGAATTGTACAACAAGAAGCACTTTCCACATTAGACCCAAAACCACACACACACACATGTATTTTACATTTATGTGGTTATCGTGTATATGTGTACCTGTGTTTGGGAAACAAGTTCTATTTTTTAAAAAGTTTCACTAAATCATACCTACCCTTACCTAAATCATACTACCCACCCCCACCCCTGGTAGGACTTCCTGAGGTTCTGTGGATCGTTCTGCCCTGACACCGTCTCCCCTAGACTCCTGCCTGGTCCGGTGCACCTCGAAGCATGCACGGGGTGCTGGGGTGACACTGCATAGCCGGACGACAGCTGAGCAGTGAGCGTTTGTTGCCCATCTGGCCATGAATGTGAAGTTGCTCAGTCATGTCCGACTCTTTGCGACCCCGTGGACTATAGCCTACCAGGCTCCTCTGTGCATGGGATTTTCCAGGCAATAGTAGTGGAGTGGATGCCATTTCCTTCTCCAAGGGATCTTCCCAACCCAGGGATCGAACTCCAATCTCCCTCATCGTAGACAGATGCTTGCCATCTGAGCCACCAGGGAAGTCCCCCACCTGGCCACAGCGCATGGCAATTCCAGTCAGCATGACCATGAAACAAGCGGGGAAAAAAGTTTTGCAATAAACTTAGATAGTTTCCATTTACTCTGCTTTATTTTTTTAAATGCTGATACAACTCACTCTTTTTTTTTTTCCCATGCTGCATAGCATGCAGGGTCTTAGTTCCCTGACCAGGGAGCGAACCCATGCTCCCTGCAGTGGAAGTGTGGAGGCTTAACCGCTGGACTGCCAGGGAAGTCCCACACCCCACTAATTTGATTCCACAGCCCAAGAACAGTTGCGGTTTTTAAGAGCCCTGCTCCTCTTAGTAACTGGAAACGTCTCTTCACCTTGTGGTGTGAGCTGGAGTGCAGCAGTGACAGACTGTGAGTGTGCACAGCGACAACAGGTTCTGGCTCCATCAGGTGACAACCCAAAGCTCTCCGGGACTGGGGTCTGGTTCTTTAAGGCCGGTCACTCAGAAAAACAGCCTGAAACCAGTGTAACCTATCATTCCTCAAGAGAAAACCACTGAGTTTGAAATTTAATAGAATGTAGTAACTGCATAATCTCTATTCCCAAAGACAAAAACAACCACTGGTCTACAGTTTGAAGTCAGTAACTGAACCTCCCAGTATAATGGGAACAGCCTTAACCTTGGGGTCTGACCTAGATCCTCTTCCTGGCTAGTCATTTCATTCCCTCTCTCTTGAGCGAATCACAGCAGCTATTTTCTCATACACAAAATGGATTTATGTATTTATCTCAGAATTATGCAAAAGTTCTTGAGGGAAACTGGAAGTGCTGTATAAGCAATTATGTTGAGTCTGTCTTAGAGTGTCTGTACCTTTAGTGCGGAGTATTTGTATTTGTTTGAGGGTCCAAAGCCATGCAGTGCTTTTTCCCACTAAATACATTTATGTGAAGGCACAGCGATCATTCTCCCCCTGGATACTTGGGATTATTAGAGTTTAATCACTTCATGGCAAATAGATGGGGAAACAGTAGAAACAGTGGCTGACTTTCTTTTTCTGGGCTCCAAAATCACCGCAGATGGTGAGCAGCCATGAAATTAAAAGACGCTTACTCCTTGGAAGGAAAGTTATGACCAACCTAGACAGCACATTAAAAAGCAGAGATATTACTTTGTCAACAAAGGTCCATCTAGTCAAGGCTATGGTTTTTCCAGTAGTCATGTATGGATGTGAGAGTTGGACTATAAAGAAAGCTGAGTGCTGAAGAATTGATGCTTTTGAATTGTGGTGTTGGAGAAGACTCTTGAGAGTCCCTTGGACTGCAAGGAGATCCAACCAGTCCATCCTAAAGGAGATCAGTTCTGGGTGTTCATTGAAAGGACTGATGTTGAAGCTGAAACTCCAATACTTTGGTCACCTGATGAGAAGAGCTGACTCATCTGAAAAGACCCTGATGCTGGGAAAGATTGAGAGCAGGAGGAGAAGGGGATGACAGATCACTGATTCAATGGACATGGGTTTGGGTGGACTCCGGGAGTTGGTGATGGACAAGGAGGCCTGGCGTGCTGCGGTTCATGGGGTCGCAAAGAGTTGGACACGACTGAGCGACTGAACTAACCACTTTTCAGTTATATACCCAGTGCATCTGATCATTTTTCCACCTGAAATGAAGCTGCTAGGTAAATCTCATTCATTTGATACATAAAGAAGAACCAAAGACAGGAAAATCTGTTGTGAAAATGCTCCAAACCACTTGCTTTAATAGACACAGAAAGACAATCAAGTAGAGAGAAGCAGAAGAGGTGAGTTTCTTTTACAGGGAAGAATGAGAAGATATCCACTCAACCACAGCGCATGGGTCCCTGTTCCTCTTTGCCTTTTCAACTATAATTCTTCAAGAGAAGATGATCTACTTCAAGAGCCCTGAAAATCTTGGGCCTGGAGAGGGGAGGCGTTCGGGCTGATTTCAAAGCTTGGGGAACTCAATATGCTAAGTTCAAGGTCTTCTAACCAAACTGGAGACACTGACCAAGTATTAAATACTTTGGAGATGCCATTAAAATCTCTTCTGGTCAGTCTCCTGATTTTACAGTCACAACTTAATATATTACAATACTAATGGCAATGAAATCCTTGAACTTAGAAAAGGCTGATCTGGAGCCAATTTCTTGTATGTACCAGAGTTATAAAAGAAATGTAAATATGTTCATTTTTATCTGCCAGGGGGATGACCACCAACCACCTAAGTAGCCCTGGTGTGTGTGTGTGTGCACATACGTGCATGCATGTGCAAGTAGTTCTAGCATGTGTGTGTGTGTGAGCATGTACACACGTGTGCACGCTCAGTCATATCTGATTCTTTGTGACCCCATGGACTGTAGCCCACCAGGCTCCTCTGTCCATGGGATTCTCCAGGCAAGAGTACTGGACTGGGTTACCATTTCCTTCTCCAGGGGATCTTCCCAACCCAGGGATCGAACCTGTCTCCTGCATTGGCAGGCAGATTTTTTTTTTTTTTTAACCACTGAGCCATTTGGGAAGCCCAATCCTGGCATGACCATTCAGCTAACATCTTTTTTTTTTTTTTTCAATTAGCAAAACAGTGAGGAGTACCTTAGAATTTTCTTTATGACCCATATTTTTGTAGCTATAATTGCTGGGGGGTTCCATTCATTTTCTCAAAAGCAATTCTTTGAAAACACATATAGAGCATTTTTCAGCTACTCTCATTCAACAGTCATCCATTAGGCTCAAGCCAAGGGTTTAACGGGAGAGGATGTCAATTAGCATGAGTGTAAGGTAGTGAGAAAAAGCTCTCCTTGGCTGTGGGAGCAGGGCCACTTGCCCCAGTGCCTCTACAGATTTCACGGGTCACCCTTCCACCACAACCCACCAGCTCACCAAGGTGGACTGAATCCCCCCAGTCCATCACCTTCTCTCCTTTCCCACAGTATGATGACAGTGACCTTGTCCCCAGCCCCTGCCTGCTGTTCACGTCTTACGTTGTCCTCTCTGATCTCCTCCTCCCACTGAGAATCTGACCACCTTACTCTGCTGCTAACACTTTTCCATTACTCCCCATGTAGGCTCAGTGGATTTTAGGCCCTTTGCTTATATAATAAAATGACGAGAAGAAAACCTCATAGGATTATTGTAAGAATTAGACAGCATAATGGAAATAAAACCATTTGTTTAAATAAAGTGAAACCACAAATGTAAGAAGATATATTAAGGGGAATTTAAATTTATCAGTAATTAAGTAAATTAGCTAACTAAAATTACTCAAGTAATTAAATTGATTTTAATGCATTATGTCAGCAGTATGATGGATTTATACAAGCTGTAATGTTGAAGTGGTGATATTGATTTTCCTCACATTACACATACAATATCAGATGTTATGGCCAAATCAGTGCTCAAGTGGGAAGCGTCTAAATAATAGTTTTGCTTATAATCCATATATGGCACTTGACATTATGTAGACAAAGCTATGCAGTCCTGATTTTTCCTCTCAGAACTCTATTAGACCACAAATCTTTACCTTTTCAAAAGATGTGTCTAATAGTGTTTCTCTTCATTATAGAAAACCAAAAGAAAATGCCAACACATCTGCAGATGCTTACCAGGGGTAGAAATTGTCCAATCACATGTTCTAGAATAAATATTCAACAACAAATAAGTTATAACCAGTTGATATCTAGTAAGTAATCACAGTTGTGTGTTAGGACACACAGTTGTGTGTGTCTCTCCAGAGACAAGTTTTGTGCCCCTGAACAAAATTAAACCTGTAATGTTGTAAATATCAATAAAAATGGAAGGCCAAATTTTCTCAGAAATAAAATTAGTAAGAGAATACAAGTAGGAAATGCATAAAATGTTAGGCTACTTGGAAAAGTTACAACTGCTTAATGAATTACATCACAGCTAACTTGGGTTTGTGGTTCCCTGATAGCTCAGTTGATAAAGAATCCGCCTGCAATGAGGGAGACCCCAGTTTGATCCCTGGGTTGGGAAGATCCACTGGAGAAGGGATAGGCTACCCACTCCAGTATTCGGGCCTGGAGAATTTCATGGAATGTATAGTCCATGGGATCACAATGAGTTGGATACAACTGAGTGATTTTCACTCACTTCACTAACTTGGATTTTAGTAAAGTGTGATCATGAGACCAAAATTGTTCTACCAGGAAACAGACAACAAAATCCATGTTACTATTCAGAGCAGTATAGTTACAGACACCCAGCAAATGTTTCCTAAATATCTGTTCATCAAATCGATTAACAAACAAAGATTCAGAGGCTCTCCTATGGTTACTACTATTGACTCAAATATAATTTTTCTTACTAGTGTTATTTAAAAATAACGACTCCAAGATTTTCCCAAGGAACACACAAAATACTCATGATATTCCAGAGTAATGTCCTGTGAAACACAAACAGTACATTTTACAGCCCTTCCCTCTCCAAGAATATGGTCTTTGGGATAGAGAATTTCCTTCTGTTCAACCAAACTGTGTGGGAGCTCTGAGATCCTGGGACTTGTAACTTTATGCTAATATTTGTGGACTTGTACCAGAAAGCAGACATAATACACATATGATACCGCAACCAGTACTCACACCCCCAGCCTCACACCAGACAGCAACAGTCAGTGATGGTGCTCTTTCCTACTTGGCCTAGAATTCATCCTCAATGTCAATCTCAACAGATATTCCACACAGCCCCGTTAATTGCTATGTGTATTCATTTGACAAATATTACTGAGCTCTTGCTATGAGCCAGGCACTGTACCCGGGAGGCAGTTTGCAGATAAAAGTAATTAAGGCGGACATGGACTTTGCCCTCACAGGGCTCAGACTGACAACTGATTTGACACTCACAGTGATGGTTATTTGCCAGATCTGCTCTGTTGTACAGTGGAAGTGGAGATTCTAGTTCTAAACAGCTAAGTGTGTCTTCTATTTTCAAAGGGGATGGAAGCTGACAGTTTCTGCACCCCTCCATAAATCATGAGATCTACTAAGTAATGTAGCAGCTGGGTAATAACTGAGTGTTATTTCTTAGGGGGAAAAAAAAAAGAGATGGTCTTCTTTCACTCATTTTAAGTATCTGATTTACAAGTCATGTTTTATGAGGAAGAACAAAGTGACAAGTCATCTTCCTTATTCCTTCCAGGGATCCATTTCTACTGTGGATTCAATAAAGGCACAGGAGAAAGTTTCATGAGAATTTCAGAATGAATGAATTTTGCCTCCACTTCCACTAGAGAGACAGGAACAGAAGTGTTTTCTTTCCTCTGCAAGGGGCAGAAAGAACATGACCTACTGTGTGGAGCTAGGAAAAACGATCAGATGGCTGAGCACGTGACATGATCCCACTATCCACTGCCGCTGGCACACTTCGTGTGTCTTCTCCTAATCCTGCCCTCCGGTCCCGCCCACCATCCTCTCTTCCATCTTGGGGAAGGTGGTTCTGCTTTCCCCAAGCAGAGTTCCCTGGCCTCCTTCCTCCTCTTATTTTTAAGTGGGCTGGTTGCATTCCTAGGGTGGGGATTAGCCAGGAAGCTGGTGTCTCCTCCAGTTCTCCACCCACCCAGAAAAGTGCAAAGTGTACAAACAGGAGTTTGGCAGAGCAGAATAGAAGAGTGGCCCAGTCAAAGGCGGGTATGTGTATACACACAGCTGATTCACTGCTGTTGTACAGCAGAAACTAACGCAACACTGTAAAGCAATTAACCTTCAAAAAAAAAAAAAATCAGGCTGATAAGAGCTAAGATACTACTGCTAATTTCATACTACTTACTGTTCTACTGTCTGTAAGACTAACCCCGCATCTGGAAAATTACATACTAGGCTCCAGTAAAACACTGTCTAGTTGCCTTATTTAAAAAAAAAGATGCCCACCAAAGCCTAAGTCTATGTGGGTGGTGCCTTCAATGCAAAGAGGCAGGTTTTTAACTCACTGGGAGGAAGATCCACGATGCTATTGACACTGACAGTTGGTTGTTTCCTTTTTTTAACCCAAGTTTCTGTCTTGAAGTGCCTACTAATTTTGATTTACGCATTCTTAGAGCTCTCGCTCGAAGGCTAGAGTCTTGTGCAAGATTTGGAAACTGGCTGGAATGAAACAAGGAAGAACAAAGGGACAAGTCATCTTCCTGATTCTTTCCAGGGATCCATTTCTCCTGTCACTTTATATTTCTTTGAGGATTTTACATTTCTTCCCTCTGAACATTATTTCCTTTCTTCATTGGCCAAGGAGGGCAAAGCTTAAAAAAATTATACTACAAAAATCATAACCAGAAAATGATTCAATTTTGTCTTTTGCCCTTTGCAGTGACACGTGCCAGCTCTTATATCATTACAATACTCGTTTGTGAACGTGAAATAATAATAATAATATCATGAATGGAATTAATTTTGTAACCTTCAAGCAACATTAGCAACACTACACTTACAAATTTAATAAAGAACAATGTTTTACAAGTTTAGCATATCAGAGAATGCAGTTGTGTGAAAGGACAAGAAAATCTTGTATTCTACTTTGGGCTTCTCAGTTAAGAAATAGAACTAAAATCTTGCCATTCATTTATTCATCCCGTGATGTGCCAGACAGTATTCTAGGAAACAAAGATACAGTGGTGATCAAAACAGACAAGGGCCACCCCTGTCAGGGAGCGTGCAGTTCACCAACCGGTCCTTGAAAATTCTGGTCGAAACTGACGCTCAAGAAACATATTAAAATGCACTCCACAAGTTTTGACAGCTAGGTAGAATCTCCTTCCTGGCCCATTTCATTCACACTCATTGAGAAAAGCGCCCTTTCCATGGACCAGGTGGACTGATGGCCTGCTGCACAGCTACAGAAAATGTGGGAAATGAAGCTCTTACCACTAATAAATATGTAGATGGTAGATTCTGTTTTGTTCCTGGAAGCCGGTGGAGAGAGGTATCTGCAGCTGTAGAAGCCGGTGTGGTCAGCCTGAGCCCCGTTCAAGGTCAAAGTGCTGCAGAACTTCCTGAGGTTCTTTCCACAGGCAGACTTAGTGATGTTAAGCTTCCCGCTTTGGGTTTCCCTGTTCACAGCTGCAGGCAGAGACCAGGCATGGGCAGCTCTTCCTCTGCAATCACAGAGGAGAAAACAAAACACCGTCAGGGTTAGGGCCAGGGCCAAAGCATTCATTTCATTACAAAGCACTATCCTGAGGTCTTGGGCTTCCCTAGCGGCTCAGACGGTAAAAGAATCCGCCTGCAATGCAGGAGACCTGGGTTCAATTCCTGGGTCAGGAAGATCCTGGAGAAGGAAAACCCACTGCAGTATTCTTGCCTGGAGAATCCCATGGACAGAGGAGCCTGGTGGGCTACAGTTCATGGAATCACAAAGAGTTGGAGACAACTGATTTTTATATAAATACTATATATATATAGTGAGAGAGAGAGAGAGAGAAAGAGGTCTAAGTCCAGTCATCTGCTTTATAGAAGAGTAACACATTTAGAAAAAACATTTAAACAACTCAAAATGTTCAGGGCATCCCTTCCTCTGATTCTGTGTGAGTGAGTAATTCACCTCTCTGTAGACAAATGAATCACCCTCCGTGGGAGGCTGGATGCATGTGGTTTGCACTTGGCAGATGGCGAGAGACCATGGCCGTCTACCTATCTGCTCTGGGAGGCCACCTTTCTACTCCCCTGGGGAAGGGTTTTGCCTTAGGAAGGACAAGCAGATGGTCCCCAAACCAATACAGTCACTCACCTGCATTTGAGATTCAGCCTCTGGCCAGCTTGCATCACGTACTGGGTGCCTTTTAAACTCAGTTCAGGCTCTTTTAATACTGAACCTGAACTAGATCCTGGAAAATAAAAGTTGAAGTGTATTATTTATTTTTCAAAAAAACATTTGACTGTTCCAGGTCTTAGTTGTGAACTCTCGAGTTTCAACTTGTGGGATCTAGTTCCCTAACGAGGGACTGAATCCAGGTCTCCTAAATTTACAGCATGAACTCTTAGCTACTGGCCCACTAGGGAAGTCCCTTGAAATGTGTTTTTTGAAAATTGCCCTCTCATCTTTTTCTTTTTTCTCTTTTAAGTTAAATCCTTTAAGTTCCTTTTATGGAAAGCTATAAATTGCATATGCAAAAAAGTACATCTAATACAAATATATTTTATTTCATAAAATTTTTGTAATCTAAGACTTGCTTACAAGTATTATATATCCTACTATGCCAAATGACCTAAACATATTCAAAAGCCCATTAATTTAGAACATTAATAAGTTCAATTTATGGTTCAAAAAACAACCATATTAAGAATATACTGTAACTTATTAAAATATTCAGGATTAACTATCAATGTCATCAAAAGTATATTTCTAATATTGAACCAACATGAGTCATTTGGTTATACAGGCCTGTCTGATCTTTTTTCTGAATACTTTTCCTGGATTCTAGACATAGTTCACTCATTAATTGAGTCATGGTATTTTGGGCAAGTCATTTCTCTTTCTGAACCAGTTTCCTCATGTGGAAAACTAATTATAGAATCAAAATCAGTTTTAGAAGCCACTTTGCTTATCTTACATAATCTCCAAGTTTCCTCTTTAGCGGAACAGAGAAGAGGGAACTGTCCGTTCCTACGTGACACTTGACAAGTATATTTTGTGGGAATCGCTGTGAGACCGTGAGGTCAGCTATGAAAGAGTGCATCAAAGTCAACATCTCCATATAACACGGTATCCCCATACAACACAACACCCCTTTACAGCATGATGTCCCTTTACAACACAACATCTCTATACAACACAACATCCATCCATGGGATCTGCTATGGGACCCTGGCCAAGTCACTTCTCTCCAGATCTCAGTTCTCTTAACTGGAAGGCAGGAGACTGGACTCGATGACTCCGGGTCTCTGTCCATTTCTGCCATCCCCAGAGCCAGGATTCTTCGAGCCACTGGTGCCACAGACGAAATTCTGCTGAAGCTCTTGTTGATTTATCAGGAGACAGCTCCATCAGGAGCTCTCTCCTCCTCCCCTACTCTCTCCCTCCTCTTTGCCCTTCTTCTACCAGCTTTTTCCTGGTAAAAGCAGGAGTTTGGGGCTCAGGATTAGCAGGGATAAAGGTCGGGGGAGGGTAGGTGGAATCTAGAAAAATGGTACAGATGATCTTACTTGCAAAACAGAAATAGAGATACAGATGTAGAGAACAAACATATGGACACCAAGAGGGGGGAAGGAGAGTGACGAGTGAATTGGGAGATTGAGACTAACACATACACACTACTGATGCTATGTACAAAATAGATAAACTGATAAGGCCCTACTGTACAGCACAGGGAACCCTGCTCAGTGCTCTGTGGTGACTTGGATGGGAAGGAAATCCAAAAGAGAAGGGATATATGTATACACAGGACCCATTCACTTTGCTGTGCAGTAGAAACCAAACCAACACTGTAAAGTCACTTTACTCCAAAAAAATTAATTTTTAAAAAATGGTCGGGCGAAGGAGAAAAGATATTCTCAGAGGGAGCAAAGTTACGTATGTGGAGCTGATCTTAGGGAATGTTTTCACATAAAAAATCAGCTTCCAGCTCTAAAACAGAGGGAGCTCAGCTTGGAGCTCTGTGATGACCTAAAGGGGTGGGATGGGGGGAGGCGAGGGAAGCTCAAGCAGGAGGTGATATATGTATAATTATGGCTGATGTGCAATGTTGTATGACAGAAACCAACACAACATTGTAAAGCAATTTTCCTCCAACTAAAAAGTAAATCAAAACAATAAAATAAATGATGAAAAAAAAAAAGGCTTCTAAAGTGGAATCCAAAGCAGAAAATGGGATCTTGGACCACAGACCTGCACGTCAGGTTCCACGGGGAAGTCTAGCAACGCTCCCTAGTGTTGCTCTCAGGTTCTAATAGTGCAGAGAAAACGAGACTTGGTGGCGCAGCTGCACCGGAAGCCGCACGTCCCCATGTCCCGAAGGCATGCCCTCGGCATTCCTGAGCAGGCCGTTTCTCGGTATCCTCATGAGTGAATCGGAAAGCCGACAGGCACAGTGTGGGGACTTGGTTCTCTGTCACCTGAGTGGCAGGCATGCTGCCTGGCATGTGACAGATAGACACCCCTTGTCACCAATACCTAGCAGAATCTCGCCCCTGCCCCACTCCCATCAGAGAATGTTTTCCTGGGTATGTAACTACAACAAAGATGTTAACATTATCTGCTTTCCTGGTGTTGCTGTTTTATTAAATATTTTTAAAGTCACTTTTTTTTAAAAAAGGTTATTTTTTAATGTGGACCATTTTTCAGTCTTTATTTGTTACAATATTGTTTCTATTTTGTCTTTTGGTTTTTTGGCCAGGAGACGTGTGGAATCTTAGCTCCCTGACCAGGGATCAAACCTGTACCCCCTGCATTGGAAGGTGAAGTCAACTACTGGACCTCTAGGGAAGTCCCCAAAGTCACTCTTATATACAATAGGCCCTGGCATCGAATTACAACTGGAACAAATGGTTCAGTACTGACTAGACTTAAGGTCAAATGACTGTACCATTGAGATCCAATTGGTCTATTAAATAACCTCACAGAACAGGCCAATGGATTCAGGTACCTAAAGAAAAATCTTGTCCTTTCCTCACCTTTTGAGTTTCCTGAGGTAAGAAGTAGCTCAAAATCCATGACCTGGAAGAACACTAGGGCTTTCTAAAGCCACAGCCAGCAATTGATAATGCCTGCCCTGAAAAACACCCGGGCCAGGGCATGGAATGTTGAGGGTTTCATTGAGCAATTGTTCGTGGGTTGTAACAGGTCCACCCAAGCTTCCTGTGGAAAATTCTGGGCAATAAGTGGTAGGTGTCTCTGTGGTTTGTGTGCACATAGTGAGCTTTCCCATCCAGGAGCAGCCAAGGGGAAGATGCCTTCCTTCTCCTGGCAGGAGGTGAGTCTTCCGTTTTTTTTCAGTTGCTATTTTGGTTTCCAAATTGTGTGACTCTTTGCTTTGTGAGCGCCTAAAACACCAGCACTCCTGACCCTTGTCAGAGAGAACCTTAAGCCTTAAAGAACCACCCAAAGTCCAGCAGAGAGAAGTGTCACGCAGAGAAGATCCCTTAAAAAATATGCCCTCTGCACGTCCGTCTCTGCTGGCCCCACTTCAGCCTCCAACCAAAAAACAGAACAACACAACCAACCTGAGTGATTAGCTAAGACACTGAGAGAAAAACAGCATTATGGGAAAGTTTAGGGGGAGAGAAATGTTGATAGAAATATTTTGCTATAGAATTTGTTTCCACCAACATAATGAATTTTGTACTTGGAACAAGGAAGCTAGAAAAAAATAGGTGATTGAAAGAAAAGAAAGTAGAGGTATAAGGAAATGGTATTTTGAAGTAACTGGACACTTTGGGACATCACATTCTTCAGTTAATAGGAAACTAGAATTTCATAAAGATGAACAGAGATGCCAAAACTACAGTTCAAAAGGAAAACCAACAAGGGAAAAGTGAGACACTTATTCCTCAACTGCTCTGAAATTTCAATAGGCTTTAAAACATTTCTTTGAAGCGGTTTAATGCCCTTACACCTACTTGTGTAATGAAATATTTAACTAATTTTTTTTTAGTATCTCTGGCATGTCAGACATTTTTCCCAACTCGATCGTGATGTGTATAAGGACGTGAATATGCATATATTCCAAGAGCCCACATCTTCCCACCAAGGAAGACTCTGTTTGCTCTGCTCATGAGTAGGTCAGAGTCACATTGTTCATTTAGAAATAAATCAACAGGATACTTCATTTCAAAGGGTGGAGTGCTATGACTTTACAATGGTCCCCCATTGTGAGGCTCAGATGGGGATCAGGACTTTTCACTGTTTGCCAAGGTAGCCTAGAAGCCTGGTTTAAAAGTTATTGTCTCCTCAGAGAACTAAGTGGTCTGTGAACAATTGTTTTCATCAAAGTTAACAACAGTAGAATCATGGGGGTCCAAGGGATCTCCTTATATCAGGGAAATAACTATTTAAATAAAACCAAACAGAAAACTCAAACAAAAAATGCAATCAACAACGTGAAAAGGCACTGCACTGAACGGGAGAAATTATTTGCAAATCATTATCTGCTAAGGGGTTAATATCCAAAATGTATATTTAAAAAACCCACCCACAACTCAACAGGAGAAAACCAAACCAATTTTACAAATGGGCTGCTGCTGCTGCTGCTGCTAAGTCGCTTCAGTTGTGCCTGACTCTGTGCGACCCCATGGACTGCAGCCCACCAGTCTCGTCCATCGTGGGATTTTCCAGGCAAGAGTACTGGAGTGGGTTGCCATTTCCTTCTCCAATGCGTGAAAGTGAAAGTGAAGTTGCTCAGTTGTGTCTGACTCTGTGCGAGCCCATGGACTGCAGCCCACCAGGCTCGTCCGTCATGGGATTCTCCAGGCGAGAGGACTGGAGTGGGGTGCCATTGCAGAGGATCTGAATATCTTCCCCCAAGACAGATGATCCACACACGAAGATGCTCAACATCACGGGTCATCAGGGAAACGCAAATCAAAACCACAGTGAGATATCACCTCACACACAAAATGACTGTTATCAAAAGGACACGAAATTGTAAGAATTGTGGAGAGGGTGGAGAAAAGGGAACCCTTGAGCACTGTTGATGGGAATGTAAACTGTGCAGCCACTACAGAGAACAGAAAGAATTTTTCTCAAAAAGTTAGAAATAGAACTATCATATGGTCCAGCAACTTCACTTCTAAATATTTATCTGAAGGAAATGAAAACACGGAAAGACATGCATTCACATGTTAACTGCAGCATTATTTACAATAGTCAAGGCATGGGAGCAACCTGAGCATCCACTGATGGATGTAAAAAGAAGATGGATGGGTCTATGTACTCACTGGAATACTACTCAGCCGTAAAAGAGAATGCAATCTTGTCATTTGATTCCATACAGATGGACCTGGAGGCCATTAGGCTAAGTGAAATAAGTCAGAGAAAGACAAATATGGTATGGGCTCACATGTGGAACCCAAAAAAATTCTCAAAACAAAAACAAACTAAAGGCAGACTGTGGACATGGACTTCTGTCACATGCTTCATTATCAGGAAGAACTAGTAAGGTCAAGCAGAGTGGGCTAACAGCATTAAAAAGCTGACATGCATATATGATCTTATGTGACCACTGACACTTTGTATTGTCCTTGTTTGAATAGTTTCCCTCGTTGTCTGTCTGTTCTGTGTTATCGGGTAGACAGAAAGAGAAGAGACCTTTATGGCCTTTAAATGAACACCTCTTCATTCCCTACATGATGACCTCTGGGAGGAAGCCCACGCATAGACGGTCCTAAGATGCTGCCCTCTTTCCCACTTGTACTTCACTGGCAAGATGGGATGCTTTCTTTGATCTCAGTGGGAAAAGTGAATAAAATTCCAAGTAAATAAAAAGGCTTTATTTTGCAACCAAATCAAAGCCCAAATGACTGAGACTCTTTCTTCAAAACTACCATGATGGACACTGAAAGAGGGAATGCTGACTTCAGGTCATCATCAAGCCTTGCCTGTCACTGTTAAGACTGGGAGACGGCTCTTATATAAAAAGTGGCCCCAAAGTATCTTTAGAATACCACTCTTTTTATTTATCTAAATAATAATAGTGCTCTGATGGGTTAAATGCAACTTCTACACAAGCTCTTTAGCCCTTCTTTCTTCCAGACACCCCCTTACCCCTACTATACTGAAGTCAAAGCGTTGTTCTCTGTAAGAAAGGGGACTTTTTCAAACAGGAATCATGAAACAGCTGTGTTTCCATTTTTGATTGAGAACGTGAATTCCCCCCCCAGCTCTACTACTAACTAGCTCTGTTGTGGCCAAGAGCAAGTCACCTTAAGCCTCAGATTCTTCATCAGCTCACAGAGGAGGCTGGGGTTAGATTCTGACAGCCCCTTCCGGCCTAAAAAGCCAGTGATTTTTATATCCACAGTAATTAATAGCAATGTACAAGTTAGAAACCACATTTTAAAACATAACTACTGGAAAAACAAATAACCCATTTTAAAAATAGATAAAGGATCTGAATAGACACGTCACATGCCAGTTAGCAGATAAAAAGATGCTGGAATCCAGGAGGAAAATGCAAATCAAAACCACAGTGAAGTACCAATTTCACACCCACTTGGATGCTTCAATTAGGAAAAAAAAATAGTAAGAAGTGTTGATCAAGATATGGAGGAATAAGAGCCCTTGTATATTGCTGGTAGGATTATAAAGTGATGCAATCATGTTGGAAAACACACAGCAGTTCCTTAAAAGGGTAAACATAAGTTAAACCTATGACCCAGCAATTCCACTCTTAGGTATCTACCCAAGAACTAAAAACATATGTCCACATAAAAACTTGTAAACAGATGTCCATAGCACCATTACTTCTAATATCCAAAAAAGTGCAAACAACCCCAATGGTGGATAGATAAACTAAATGCAGTCAATCCATACAACGAAACCTTATTTGGCAATAAAAAGAAATAAAGTACAGAGACATGCCACAACATACATGACCCCAGAAAATGCGGTGCTGGTTCACACAGAGCCAAGGCCCGGTGGGGACGCAGTGAGAAGGCGGCCGTCTACAAGGCATGCAGAGAGGTCTCAGGAGAGACCAAAACTGATGACACCTTGAGTTTAGACTTCCAGCTTCCAGAACCATGAGGAAATCAATTCTCTTGTTTAAAATCCAAAACCACTATACTAAGTAAAAGAAGCCGGTTATGAATGGCCAAATATTGTTCGACTCCACGTCCATCACACGTCCAGAACAGGCAAATCCATAAAGACAGAAGGCGGGTGTCGGGCTGGGGGAGAAGGGAACAGCAGTGACTAATATGGGGGCTTCTTTTTGGGGTGAAAACATTCTAATATTAGATAGGGGTAATGGTCGTTCAACTCTGTGAATATACTAAAAATCACTGACTTACAATTTACAATGGTTTGTTTTATGGTATGTGAATTTTATCTCACTAAAGCCACCGATCATAGCAAACACCCCTTTCCAACAATACAAGAGAAGACTCTACACATGGACATCACCAGATGGTCAACACCGAAATCAGATTGATTATATTCTTTGCAGCCAAAGATGGAGAAGCTCTATCCAGTCAACAAAAACAAGACCAGGAGCTGACTGTGGCTCAGATCATGAACTCCTTATTGCCAAATTCAGACTTAAATTGAAGTAGGGAAAACGACTAGACTATTCAGGTATAACCTAAATCAAATCCCTTCTGATTATACAGTGCAAGTGAGAAATAGATTTAAGGGACTAGATCTGATAGATAGAGTGCCTGATGAACTATGGACGGAGGTTGGTGACATTGTACAGTAAGACAGGGATCAAGACCATCCCCATGGAAAAGAAATGCAAAAAAGCAAAACGGCTGTCTGAGGAGGCCTTACAAATAGCTGTGGAAAGAAGAGAAGCAAAAAGCAAAGGAGAAAAGGAAAGATACAAGCATCTGAATGCAGAGTTCTAGAGAATAGCAAGAAGAGATAAGAAAGCCTTCCTCAGCAATCAATGCAAAGAAATAGAGGAAAACAACAGAATGGGAAAGACTAGAGATCTCTTCAAGAAAATTAGAGACACCAAGGGAAAATTTCACGCAAAGATGGGCTCCATAAAGGACAGAAATGGTAGGGACCTAACAGAAGCAGAAGATATTAAGAAGAGGTGGCAAGAATACACAGAAGAACTATACAAAAAAGATCTTCACGGCCAAGATAATCACGATGGTGTGATCACTCAACTAGAGCCAGACATCCTGGAATGTGAAGTCAAATGGGCCTTAGAAAGCATCACTACGAACAAAGCTAGTGTAGGTGATGGAATTCCAGTTGAGCTATTTCAAATCCTGAAAGATGATGCTGTCAAAGTGCCGCACTCAATATGCCAGCAAATTTGGAAAACTCAGCAGTGGCCACAGGACTGGAAAAGGTCCATTTTCATTCCAATCCCAAAGAAAGGCAATGCCAAGGAATGCTCAAACTACTGCACAATTGCACTCATCTCACATGCTAGTAAAGTAATGCTCAAAATTCTCCAAGCCAGGCTTCAGCAATACGTGAACCGTGAACTTCCTGATGTTCAAGCTGGTTTTAGAAAAGGCAGAGGAACCAGAGATCAAATTGCCAACACCCGCTGGATCATGGAAAAAGCAAGAGAGTTCCAGAAAAACATCTATTTCTGCTTTATTGACTATGCCAAAGCCTTTGACTGTGTGGATCACAATAAAATGTGGAAAGTTCTGAGAGAGATGGGAATACCAGACCACCTGACCTGCCTCCTGAGAAATCTGTATGCAGGTCAGGAAGCAACAGTTAGAACTGGACATGGAACAACAGATTGGTTCCAAATAGGAAAAGGAGTACTTCAAGGCTGTATATTGTCACCCTGCTTATTTAACTAATATGCAGAGTACATCATGAGAAACGCTGGGCTGGAAGAAGCACAAGCTGGAATCAAGATTGCCAGGAGAAATATCAATCACTTCAGATATGCAGATGACACCATCCTTATGGCAGAAAAAAGAGGAACTAAAAAGCCTCTTGATGAAAGTGAAAGAGGAGAGTGAAAAAGTTGGCTTAAAGCTCAACATTCACAAAACGAAGATCATGGCATCTGGTCCCATCACTTCATGGGAAATAGATGGGGAAACAATGGAAACAGTGTCAGACTTTATTTTTTTGGGCTCCAAAATCACTGCAGATGGTGATTGCAGCCATGAAATTAAAAGACGCTTACTCCTTGGAAGGAAAGTTATGACCAACCTAGAGAGCATATTCAAAAGCAGAGATATTGTTTTGCCAACAAAGGTCCATCTAGTCAAGGCTATGGTTTTCCAGTAGTCATGTATGGATGTGAGAGTTGGACTGTGAAGAAAGCTGAATGCCGAAGAACTGATGCTTTTGAACTGTGGTGTTGGAGAAGACTCTTAAGAGTCCCTTGGACTGCAAGGAGATCCAACCAGTCCATTCTAAAGGAGATCAGCCCTGGGATTTCTTTGGAGGGAATGATGCTAAAGCTGAAACTCCAGTACTTTGGCCACCTCATGAGAAGAGTTGACTCATTGGAAAAGACTCTGATGCTGGGAGGGATTGGGGGCAGGAGGAGAAGGGGACGACAGAGGATGAGATGGCTGGATGGCATCACTGACTCGATGGACGCGAGTTTGAGTGAACTCCGGGAGTTGGTGATGGACAGGGAGGCCTGGTGTGCTGCGATTCATGGGGTCGCAAAGAGTCGGACACGATTGAGCAACTGAACTGAACTGAACTGAACTGAAAGCCTCTTTTGAATAACTGTGGTGCTGGAGAAGATTCTTGAGAGTTTCTTGGACTGCAAGATCAAATGAGTCAATCCTAAAGGAAATCAACCCTGAATGTTCATTGGAAAGACTGATGTTGAAGCTGAAGCTCCAATACTTTGGCCACTTGATGTGAAGACCCGACTCACTGGAAAAGACCCTGTTGCTGGGAAAGACTGAAGGCAAAAGAAGAGAGGGGCAGAGGATGAGATAGTTAGCACCACTGATTCAATGGACACAAACCTGAGCAAACTCCAGGAGATAGGGAAGGACAGGGAAGCCTGGCATGCTGCAGTTCATGGGGTCGCAAAGAGGCAGACACAGCTTAGCAAATAAACGACAACAACAACAAAAAAAACAAAACTTATGACTGAAATAATCACAGAGTTATGTTGGAACATTGTGCTATTTTGAACTTTTTTGCTACATATAACCTCATCAGAGTTAAATTTTGAACTTTTGTTTCTCCAACTTACAGCTTCAGAAGGCTAATTTTAGAAAAATAATTTTCCTTCTTTTTCAGTAACATCATTACTTATGTATTAGAAGATTTACAAACATACAGCAAAAAGCACATTGTTTCCCCAAATTACAATTCTTTAATTTTAATTTAAAATACAAATTGAGTCACACAGAAAATTATGTCACTAGAGCTCTTGGAAGAAATCTACTGGTATTTCCTTTTATAGTAAAATGACTGATTTCTAATGTATTTGTTTTTAATGCAAAGCTTCATATATCAGGTTCATTTCAAATGAGATGCATCTGTCTTTGATTCTGCATACCACATTTTCAATAGTACATAATCCTACGTGATAAATGACCTCTTTATCTAAATATGAATCCCCAAGTATCATGTTTCTAAAATTTGATGTTAAGATCATGAGCCTTTACCAAGGTTGTATGAGGTTAATTAAACATAATTCATAATAAAAGAAGACTTTCTTTCCTCAAGATGTAGCTTATTAAAAGCTTAAGTCTCATAGACTAAATCTCAGAATCTTTTTGGTTGGTGGCAGGGGTGGGAAAAAGGTGAAGAATGCAGCTGCAAATGAACCAAAATTTCCAGAAACTTCCAAAACTTTTGTTTGAGATGCTAATGCCTACAGGGCTCTAATAATTATTTTAAAAGTTAACTCTTGGTCTTAATTTCTTAACACCTCTATTAAAGTATTTGCTAGATAATACGAGGAGTCCTTTATAACTGATCACATAGTTAGAATGACTCTTAAAGATTACACCACTGGGGTAGCAGACAGGTACATACACTACCGGAGGCCATCCTAAAGTACATTGTTCTGTCACCTCTAGAATGATGGGGAAAGACCAGAGGGCTTCCGTTCTATCTACCTAGAGACTATATCAAAATGGGAATGGCATGGGAATTTGTACAACAGCAGCGTAACTCAAGTGAGTCCCACAGTGAGAAGCAATATTGGTTTTTAAAATGTTCTTTTTTTCCCCAAATCAACCGGCCTTAAATCAAGGAAGGATCTAAAGAAATGACAGGATGTTTATGAAAGTGTGTGCACACATACAGAGCCATCTGCACATATGCACACGCCTTTCTCTCTGAGAAGTTTGTGTTGGTGCAGCGGGAGATTGGTGTAGAAATGAGAGGGGTCATGGTGTGTGTAGCGACTGCACCTTCAGTCTTAGGTACATAGAACTCCTTTCATGCTGGGAGTCAGAAACTGACATGTGCTCAGCAATAACCAAAGCTCTGACTCACTGCTGACTAATCCCTGGCGGAGATAAGACTGTGACTTTTAGATGGACAAATACAGGATATTTTAGATTACAGTAACTGTGTTATTGATCTTCCGGGTCCACCAACGGATGGAATAGTTAGGGAGCTGCTTCCAGCAATGATACACCTAATTTGTAGAAAGTTGGTAATCCCAGAGACTATTTTCTTTTTCATCTTTACATGAAACTATTTTATCACAGGGACCCACAAAAAAGAAATCACTGGCTTCTTGCTTTAGAGTTTCTGCTACCCAATGTTATCCCTAGATCATCAGATTTGAAATATAAATGATCTGATCTCCATGCCTTAATAGAAAATCTAAAAGTCATTTCTACATTCAATTCTTTATGTCTTGAATTCAAGTGTAAAAAAAGACAAGTGAAAAAAATAATTTCATTTCAGTGGTGACCACTGACACAACCTTATACAGATGTTTATTTGAATAATTTGTTTTAAAGCTCTCTTACAATTTAGGTTTTTAATTATCAGTCAACAAAACCCATAAATAGCCTTCCAGCCCAAGGCACAAAGCACCCCATAGTATTAGCCCCTGAGGTGGCCAAGGTCTTCATTCCATCCAAGCACAGCTGACGGACTTTACTCATTTTTCCTTAAACTCTATAAACGTTATTGAAAAGAAAAAAATTCTGCGTGATTTGAGACGTCTACCCAAAGTCCTCCACTGACATGGACATTCCTACCGTCAGTGTTTACAAGGGGCACGTCTTCGGGGGTTCCTCTCTGAGCTTTTTACTCGACACTGGCTTCTCGGAGGGTCACGGTTTAACAGGGCGCGTTCATTTATCATAGGGCCTGTCACCAGCTACCATCAGGAGTCTACCCTCCCTGTGACCTGTACCCAAGCTAGGCTCCTTTTCATGTGACATCACAGTTAATGAAGGTTGGTCAGTGAGAAATCTCCTGCCGGCCGAAGAGTTACCTTTCTTCCCCTGAAACGCTCTCCCACACCGATGTCCTTTCATCAAGTGAGCCCACACACTACCTCCCCAGAGTTGTCTAACGAGAGGTCACTTCCATTTACCATTCGATGTCATGGGAGTTATCTGAGAGGCCTGGAGCAAGGGTCAAGATCTGGTGGACGGGGCATGAGACACAGTTCGCAAAGCACTCAGAGAAGATGGTAGGCTTTCCTCTGCTTGCACAGAAGGAGAGGAACACAACCACTGCTCTTAACACCCTGAACATGCAGAGAGGAAGGTTTAGGGGGAGGGCTCAGCACAGCTGTTGCTCTGCCAGCAGCTGGAAACACATGTAAAGCAGACAGCCTGGCAGCTTCTGCTCGTACCCAATGTCGCTGTTCAGAGACTGTGGGAGAACTGGCGATGACAACTCTCACAAAAGGTGCTTATAATCACCAGTCATATTATGCTATCATTCATGTCGATTTACAAGTTATTTCAGGCCAGACTATATTAATTTTCAGGTTATAAACTCCTGAAAAACAGACTACTCAGTAGAAGTGCAATTTCTTTTTTTTTAATGTATTAATTCTTAATTGGAGGATAACTGCTTTACCATATTGAGGTGGTCTCTGCCATTCATCAACATGAATCAGCCATAGGTATATATATGTCCTCTGCCTTTTGAGCCTCCCTCCCATCCCATCCCACCCATCTAGGCTGTCACACAGCACCTGTCTGAACTGTCATACAGCATGTTCCCATCAGCTGTTTTGCATATGGTGCGTATGTTTCCACGCTACTCTCTCCATTCATCCTGCCCTCTCCTTCCCCTCTGTGTCCACAAGTCTGTTCTGTCTGCATCTCCACTGCTGCCCTGCAAACGGGTTCATCAGCACCATCTTTCTAGATTCCATACATACGTGTTAATACATGGTATTTGTTTTTCTCTGACTTACTCTACTCTGTACAATACGCTCTAGGTTCATCCACCTCATTCAAACTCAAATGTGTTCTTCTTTATGGCTGAGTAATATTCCATTATATATGGACCATAATTCGATTAACATTCATGTAATGTACAAATACTTGGCTTACTGGAAACAACCAAGATTTTCCTGTGGTTGTTCATCTTTCATCAATTGGTGGATCCTGGAGCACAGGGAGCAAGTTGCATCATTAGGCATAGTTATCATTTTAATAAAAGGCCCTAATATTAGCCTTCTAACCTCTGAATGGTTTAGGATTACAAGTTTCAGTTCAGCTAAAGGTATCCTCCATATTACTCTTTTTAAACAAACAATTACTAGTCTGAGAGCACAGGACAGTATGTACACAACCCAGAATGTAAGATCTAGACTCTTCCCTATTCCATGTGGCATTAGGACTATGCTTTGGTCTACCACCAAACGTTTTACCAAATACTCTGTGTGCATTACTGTCTGGTGCCAAAGTTCTGGGCATCTATGGAGGCAATGGCACCAGGGCCTCTGAATTCAGGGGCATATTATTTACATGGATCCCTCTGGGTTCCTTTAGAAAGGAAAGCATCACAGAGAAGATCTGGGAAATATTTTACTGATTCAATACAGGAGTTTGCCACAGAATGGCTAAAGTTTAAGGATGGGAATCAGAACTTTAAATTTTAGTTGAGCTATTGTGTATAACACTATAATCCTCAGGTTCATACACAGATCTTTCTGGAAAAAATAGAACATATCATGGAATGCTGCTGCTGCTGCTTAGTTGCTCAGTCGTGTCTGACTCTTTGCAACCCCATGGACTCAGCCTGCCAGGCTCTTCTGTCCATGGGGATTCTCCAGGCCAGAATACGGGAATGGGTTGTCATGCCCTCCTTCAGGGAATCTTCTCAACCCAGGGATTGATCCCAGGTCTCCCTCATTGCAGGCAGATTCTTTACCAGCTGAGCCACGGGGGAAGCCTAAGAATACTGGAGTGGGTAGCCTATCCCTTCTCCAGGGGATCTTCCAAATGCAGGAACTGAACCGGGGTCTCCCCCCTGGCAGGTGGATTCTTTGCCAGCTGAGCTACCAAGGAAGCCCAAGAATGCTACTAACTATAAAAAATATGTATCATGCTGAAGTTTTAATTTCAAATCCAAAATGATGCCTTAAAATTTTGTATCATACGGACTTCCCTGGTGGTCCAGTGGCTAAGACTCTGTGTCCCCAATGCAGGGGGCCTGGGTTTGATCCCTGGTCAGGGAACTAGATCTCACATACCACAACTAAGAATGTGAGTGCAATCACTAAAAGAGACCAGTGCTACAACAAAGACCCTGTGAATCTCAACTAAGACCTGGTGCAGCCAAATAATTTTTTAAAAATTACATCATAAAATGAAGAAAGCATGGCAGGCAGGCAAGTGTATACATACTTTAAACTCTAGCTGAAAAAGCAGAAAATGCTCTTATCCCTAACTCAAAGTTTGACATACTACCACTTGTTTTTCATATAAAAACAGGGGAGAAATAAAATGAGATTGGAAGGCTGAATGCGATAAAATCCTCATGTTAATTTCAAGCTTATTCCGATTGTTTCTCAAGTCTAAACTACACAAAACACATTTTTTCTGGAGTTCTTTGGACTGTCTATAAAGGAGGTGTTTTATAAATTCACTAAGAGAAAAGTTGAGAGATCTCCGTCTTTGTTACCAATAACATATACAAACCCTCTGACCCTTCAGATTTAAATGGCCAAGAGTGTGCAATAAAGTTATCCATCATAGGGGAATGGAGGTTTTGAAAGCTGTTAGCATACTTTCTAAGGCTCATTAAACACTGTCCTTGACTATTGTGTTTGTTGTCAAAATCAGTTTCCTTCTAAATTAAACAATTTGGAATACAATTGCTTTTCATTACACATATTTTGGAGATTAATCCTGCGTAGACAATGTGATGGGTGCATTGACTGAACAGTTCTTTTCAATTCTGCTTTAATTTTCATGTTTTCTTATGACTCAATTTACATAGTAAGTATGGGTAATAGCTGGCCTTCCTAAGATTTTACAAACTTCAAAAAAATTCTTTATCTCAGATGGAATTAATACAAGTTTTGCTGATAGCCAAGCTTCTGGAAGGAAAGGAACCAATTAAAAGCAGTATGCTGCCACTAGAAGTATCTCGATTTTAAAAGAAATAATTGACTGAAGGCTTTTCACTCCAATGTGTGATATTAGAGTCTTCCTTACAAATATCCATGAAAGATTTTAAAGTTATTTGCATCCAAAACCTGAAGAAAATTGGTTTTCATTCTTGGGGCATTTTAACTCATACAATTGCAATAGTTGGTACAGAATATGCATCTTTACGATCATCCAAGATATCACACACCTGATGGAAAAAATAAAACCAAACACCAATTTCTACCATCAGTTGGCCATTGACCTAACAGGCTTTAAGTACATATGCGGCGGTGCTCAGTGTGTCCAACTCTTTGCAACCTCATGAACTGTAGTCTGCCAGGCTCCTCTGTCCATGGGATTCTCCAGGCAAGAACACTGGAGTGGGTTTCCATGCCCTCCTCCAGGGGATCTTCCCAACCCCAGGGACTGAACCCTCATCTCTTGCATCTCCTGCACTGGCAGGTGGATTCTTTGCCACTGTGCCAACAGGCTTTATAGTAACTTATGAATCAGCTCATTCTGAAGGACAAGACCAAAACCAAGAAGCAGAAGTTACATGAAACCAAAACTGTCCCCACAAAGTGAAACCACCAGCCGGGAGATAAAACTGATGCAGCAGGTTAAGGGTTAAGGGTCAGACTCCCATCCACGATTCCAGGAAGCTGGCAATTCATCACCCTCATTCATGTCCTCTTCTCATCCCTTTTACAGTCAGCCAACTCTGTTTTCTTCCCCTACTTCTATCCCCAGACACCCCTTCCTCTCACCCCAGCATCTTGAGGCTCTCTCTGCTCTACAACCTCAGTGTTTATTCTTCCATTGAATATTTCTAACATATTCTACTTGCATTCCAGTCCCCTATGATGAAAAGGCATCTTTTTTGGTTTTAGTTCTAGAAGGTCTTATACATCTTCACAGAATTCAACATTCAAAAAACTAAGATCATGGCATCTGGCCCCATCACTTCATGGCAAATAGATGCAGAAACAATAGAAACAGTGGCAGACTTTAATTTTCCTGGGCTCCAAAATCACTGCGGACGGTGACTGCCGCCACGAAATTAAAAGATGCTTGCTCACTGGAAGAAAAGCTATGGCAAACCTAGCATATTAAAAAGCAGAGACACTGCTTTGTCAACAAAGATCTGTATAGTCAAAGTTATGGTTTTTCTAGCAGTCATGTATGGATATGAGATCTGAACCATAAAAAAGGCTGAGCACTGAAGAATTGATGCTTTCAAACTGGTGTTGGAGAAGACTCTTGAGAGTCCCTTGGACAACAAGGAGATCAAATCAGTCAATCCTAAAGGAAATCAACCCTGAATATTAATTGGAAGGACTGATGCTGAAGCTGAAGCTCCAATACTTTGGCCACTTGATGTGAAGAGCCAACTTATTAGAAAAGACCCTGATGCTGGGAAAGATCGAAGGCAGGAGGAGAAGGGGATGACAGAGGAAGAGATGGTTGGATGGGATCACCAACTCAATGGACATGAGTTTGAGCAAGCTCTGGGAGATAGTGAAGGACAGGGAAGCCTGGCATGCTGCAGTCCACGGGGTTGCAAAAAGTCAGACATGACTGAGTGAGTGAACAACAGCAACATACCCTAAGAGAAGGATACAATAAAAAATAAGACAAACAAGATCACTTCTTTAAAGGGTTTATAACTTAGGATGGATAACAGATAACTAAGTATATATGGATGCATATAATTTTGTACTTATAGTTTTTTTTACAAATGTAAAATCACATTATCTTAGTGGATGATTAGAGGGAAGTGTACCAGAGTCGGAGGAGGGCATCGAGTCCTAGGAGTGAAGGACTCTCTCAGAAGAACAATGCTGAAGCAAAGACCAGAAGAATTAGTGCGTATTTGCTGAAGGAAACACCAGGGTCTCTCTCTCTCCTCCAAATCTGCAAACCCTCTGAAACTCATCTTTACTTTGCATACAATTGTTTTCTTTTATCAACTACTCTTAATTCTCTTGCTTCTAAAGCTCTGCTTTCCTTGACCTCTTTGCTGAGAAGAGAGAAACTATTGTCTCTTTCCAATACCCTGGTTTAGGCTTTTTTTTTTTTTTTAAGTCTGGGGTCTACTTGACTTCATTTGCTACTGTGGAAAATAAGACACAAGTGAACATTCACTGGAAGATATGCCTAGGTCACATTGTGCTTTTTGAAATCATGGAAGAGACATGGGATGGATGCTAAACAAGGGGAATAAAAGAAAATGACTGGATATGACCAGTTTGCTGTTGTTCAGTTGCTCAGTCCTGTCTGACTCTGAGACTCCACAGCCTGCAGCATGCCAGGCTTCCCTGTCCTTCACTATCTCCAGGAGTCTGCTCAAACTCACATCCATTGAATCAGTGATGCCATCCAACCATCTCATCCTCTGCCACTCACTTCTCCTTCTGGATCAGTTTGGCCAGGACTTAACTCGTCCCTCCTCATCTCTTTTCCTAGCCTACACCATGGATGATCCAGAGCCATGGGGAGATGGCCTTCAACACAAATGTTCTTATCCAAGATGGTGAAAACAATGGCAGCAATCATAGCATCACCTTTATGCTTAGACTGCACTGATGCACCTACAAATTAAGGTTCCCAATCAACTGTCTTCCATGCTGTTTGGGAAGCCTGACCAGCTAAGATTCACAGCTGTGAAGATGAAGCAGAAACCAGCCGTTCTTCTTGAAGAGCTTTCAGCACTGAGTGGCCCCTTAGGACATGAATCACTGAGAAATGGATTAGGTGAACACCACCACGTGTTCAAGATTATCTAAGTCAACAAACAGAGATCATCTCAAAGCTAGGTGCCCTTTGTTTTTAAAGGACACGTTTTTGAGTACATAGAGTCACGAATTCTTCACTAACATAAGTGAGTCATTTCAGTAAAATTCAGTTCACATCACAAAATGACACACTTACTCAAGGGTCAACACATAGCACAATAAATACAACCATGTTCCCATCTTGAAGTAAAATATAATGGGTTAGTTGATGATAATCGCTGGAGCAGATTTTAAGTGAGTATATTAAAAACGCTCTAAAATAAAAGAGTCGACTCCATGCATGCCAAATTCACACTGGAGGTTGAACATGGACCTCAGATGATAACTGGTGGTGAAACAGACATGAGTTAAATTCAATATGGTCTGTGCTTTCCCTTGTGAAACTACAGCAGAAGAGATAGTGTTCCAAGACACTGTCAGAAAACACGTTTCTTTAAAGAAATTTTCCCTCCTAAGTTTGGACTTACTCTTCCAAAATGGTGAGTGAATTACTCCAGCTAAGCGATCCCGTGCCATCTGCTTGCCATAAAGCACACTAAAAATCAACAACTCTGTTTCTACTCTTTAGAATTTTACTACTCCTCTCTACATGGATATAGAACCACTACATTTAATATTCAGACCAAAAGGACTAAAGTAGAAATTCTTGAAAATTAGCTTGCATAGGAGTTTCCTGTATTTCAAAGTGGCTTTGTGTGGCAAATGCTGGACTTAATGTATTTTTCACTTACCAGCTTTGAGAACAGGAAATGGGGTAAGGAAGTGAGTGGTAGAACCATCTCTAGTCTATACCCCAACAATATGTGTCAAATATTCCTTCACTGCAAAAAGTTGTAGGTACACAAATTCCATTCTAGGGCAATACAATTACTCAATTCCCATACTTCCCCCCTTCCCCCTTCTCTAGTTCTAGCAGAATTCCCTATGGAGAAGATTTCAAAGCTATAAAACTTTCCAAATAACAACAGAGAACAAAAATCTGATCCAGCCAGAAACCTAAGTGGAAAAGAGAGTTGGAGTTTTCCAGAAAGAAAACAATACCATTAATCACAGATGAAATGCTGTAACGCTAGTTTACATTGCCTTTTAAGATGGTTTGTTTGCAATCCCCTCCAATATGTGGCTGCCTCTCTGTCTGGTTACATAGATTTTCAGTTTCTCTAATGCCAACTTAGAAAAAGAAAACCGTCATAAAAATCCAACAGTATATAGGTCCTCCTCCTTACAACTTTCATCCAAGCCACGCAGTCTTTTGATCACACTTTCTACCGTCTCCTTGGAACAAGAGCTAAAACTCCTCTCTAGGTGGCAGAACGGGATTCTTTTTTTTTTTTCCTCCTCAGATTCAAGTAAACATGCTCATATTCTGGTATCAAAATATATCCCTCTCAGTGTGGGATTCTCCTATACTACTTGGTGGGAAAGTGAGTTGGTGCAGCCACTAAGGAAAAAAGTGTCGGGGTTCCTCAGAAACTAAAAATAGCGGTGCGAGGTGCCATGTGATCCAACAATCCCACTCCTGGGCACATATTCAGAGAAAACTATCATTTGAAAAGACATGTGCCTCTGTGTTCACGGCAGCCCCGTGGTGGCTCAAACAGGAAAGAATCTGCCTGCCCTGCAAGAGACCTGGGTTTGATCCCTGGGTCAGGAAGATGCCCTGAATGGCTAGCCACTCCAGTGTTCTTGCCTGGAGAATTCCATGGACAGAGGAGCCTGGTGGGCTACAGTCCATGGGGTTGCAAAGAGTCAGACATGACTGAGCAACTAACACTTTCACTTAATTATTATTATACATGCACGCTTATGTTCATAGCAGCACCATCTACAATAGTCAAGACACAGATATAATCTAAATTCCCATCAACAGCTGAATGGAAAAAGAAGATGTGGTACATATACACAATGGAATACTGCTCAGCATTAAAAAAAAAAAAAGCCATTTGCAGCAACACGGATGGAACTAGAGATTATCACACTAAGTGAAGTGAAGTCAGGAAGAGAAATATTACTTAGATGTGGAATCTAAAATATGCCACAAATGAACTTATCTAAAACACAGAAACCAACTTACAGACATAGAGAACAGATTTGTGGCTGCCAAGGGGAGTGAGTGGGTTGGAGGAAGAAAAGGATGGGAGTTTACAGTTAGCAGAAGCAAACTATTATATACATAGGATAAACAACAAGGTCCTACTGTATAGCACAGGGAACTATATTCAATATCCTGGGATAAGCCATAATGGAAAAGAATATGAAAAGAATGTATACATATGTATAACTGAATCATTTTGCTCTACAGCAGAAATTAATACAACATTGCAAATCAAGTATACTTTAATTTAAAAAAAAACACAGTATCCCTCTCTAAGTAAAGACCAAAAAGAAGTAAAATGTGCTTTTCTTTTCCTTGCCTTCTTGCAGGTCTGAATGTCTGAAAGAAATGATCTAAGGAAGAGACTCAGGCCTTAAACAAACACTACCAGTTTTGCTAACCGGACAAGGACTGTCAATCAAACAGGGCCTGCAGAGCCTGCGGTCACGGCCATCTCAGACTAATGGGTGCTCGCTCTAGCACAATGCCCTTGGACAGTTGTCTTTTTCTCATGGGCCATAACAATTTTTTACCCTTAATGCTGAACACCAGAATACTGAAGTGGGCAGCCATTTCCTTCTCCAGGGGGTCCTCCTGACTCAGGGATAAACCCAGGTCTCCCGCATTGCAGGTGGGTTATTTACGAGGTGAGCCACAAAGGAAGCCCCATAACAGCTTTCTAATCTTAACGCAGAACACCAAGAGTACCAGAGTGGGTAGCCATTTCCTTCTCCAAGGGATATTCCCGACCCAGGGATAGAACCCAGGTGTCCTGCACTGCTGGTGGATTCTTTACTGACGGAGCCACAGGGAAGCCTAATATAGTAACTTTTTATTCTAAACACTGAAAACCAAACTCCTTGCTTTTCCTTAATTCCTAGATTCCATCATTCAAGATCTTTCAGATAATTGCTGGTGGTGAGAGTACTGATCAGACAGACCTAGGTTTCCTGGCCTGGACACCCCATCAGAATGTAACATCCACGGTTTCCATTCATAAAACAAAGTTAAAAGTATGCAAATGGATGGTCGTTTCTGAAGAGGTTCATGGCGACATGCACATTCCGCCCCCAAAGACAGAGTTCTCCCCAGCCCCAGCTCATGAAGCATCAGGGTCCTCCCCTTGACTCCAGCTTCATTAAGAAAAAGCTTCAGGTCTTTGTGGCTTCTGGGATCTAAAATGCAAAAAGAAGCAGACATTCCCAGAAACAACCCGGCAGAGGGCAGCCCGGCCTGTCCGGGGGACCAACCTGATGCAAAGGAATCAAAGCGCCCGCCGGCCTCAGCCATCCCCCTGTGCAGGCTCAGGCCATTTAGAGCCCCACGTGGGAGAGGAGTTTGGGAGCCTATGGAGAGTCATGTTCTTAATGGCTTTGGAGATCCTTCTCCGACTTGAATTTTTTGGAAGGGCCTTGAATAACCCATGATAAGAAAACCCAGGTGATGGAAATTCTGTCTTAATGGAGCCTGCTGCACACAGCAGTGGAACCTCCCAGGGCCACCACAGGCCACAGTCGCAGTGGAGTCTCACATTCTTTGGAGCTGGCAAAGCTCCAAGGAGAGCATGGTTTGGAAGGAGGAGAAAGACTAGCACAGTCTCAGCCATGCTCTTTCCCTTCTCCTCTTTTCTTTAGGCTGTAAGGTATGCTAAGAGGAGGGGGGTTTGGGGTCTGATAGAACCAGATTGAAATGATTCCTATTCAGGGAAATTATTTAATTTCGCTAAGTCATGCTTGACTCTTAGTGACCCCATGGACTGTAGCCTGCCAGGCTTCTCAGTCCATGGGATTCTCCAGGCAAGAATACTGGGGTGGGCTGCCATTCCCTTCTCCAGGGGATCTTCCCGACCGCAGGGAGCAAACCCATGTCTGCTGCAGCTTCTGCACCGGCGGGTGGATTCTTTACCACCGAGTTACCAGGGAGGCCCATCTTTACTTTATTTAAGTATTAATTCTTAGGCATTCTGTGATCTTAGGAAAAGTACTTAATATAACTAAGCCTCAGTTTTCTCATTGGAAATGGCAACCCACTCCAGTATTCTTGCCTGGAAAATCTCATGGACAGAGAGCCTGGCGGGCTACAGTCCACCGGGTAGCAAAGAGCTGGACATGACTTAGCAACTAAATGATAACAGCAGTTTCTCATATGTAAGAGTATTGTGCCTACCTCTCGGGACTGAGCAATATCATAAGTATGGGTCAAAGTGCCTGACAATCCATAAGGGTAAGTTGCTTCCCTGCCCTCTCCCCTGACACAGAGCCACACCATGTTCCCCAGAAGATGACGGTCAGAGAGCCTCTGATGTAAGCCCCAGGAAGCTGCAGAGCTGCCTACACTCACAACCTGAAGGGCAGCTGTCCCCTCGCCCCCTGCCGGTGCCATGGTATTCATGAGAGGCTGGAGCCATGGTAACATGGCCTATGTCCCCTAATCAAGAGAGTTATAAATAGGAAGCTCTTCCACTGAACCAGTTGTCTTTAGCTAATGGGTTAAGAAGGGCCAAGGCATTACTCACTATTATTTTCTTGGCCAAACTACAGCCTAAAATCCAGACTGAATCTAAGGGTTCAATCCCTGCGTTGGGAAGATCCCCTGGAGGAGGGCATGGCAACCCACTCCAGTGTTCTTGCCCAGAAAATCCCATAGACAGAGGAACCTGGCGGGCTACAGTCCACGGGGTCACAAAGAGTTGGAGACAACTGAAGCGACTTGGCATACTGAAAGGAAGGGCTAAGCACCAAACAGCACTTTCCCCGCTTTCACTGAAACAATTTTATCAACTCCAGGCACATAACTAATCTTCCATATCTAAAGCTAACAATCCAAGTTATCATCATTTCAGGTTCTATATACCTTAAGTTAATGAAGTAGATTTATGAAAGATATAAACATATTTCATGGGCTTAGGAAGATGTGGACATGAGACCTCACTGTAAGGAAGGATATAGGATATACTCGAGATTTTTCCAACCTACAAAGGTTTCCAAATTTACATTGTTTAAAAAGTTCTTGCTTAATCTACACTTTCATTCATCAGTCGCCTGAAGCAGAGCAGCAGCTTCTTGTCCTTTGTCTCCTTGAGGATCGCACCCACAGCCTCAGCACCAACTCCCGTCTAGAGAGAATCAAATTCCCCACCCCTCTGACCTAGGACGGCTCTGACCATCCCAGTATGGCAGGAGTGGCGTTATAGGGGTTCCAAGGCTTTGTCACCAGTTCAGATGGCTTCCGCCCCCAGGAAGGAGGCCAGGCTAGATGACCGGGTGGCAAAGGCTGTGTGCAGGACGGAGGCCCCTGACAGCCAGTGCCTTGGGGCCAGCTGCAAAGCCAGGGGACCATGACTGCGTGAATGACCCAGCTGAGCCACACCCAGATTTCTAACCCACGCACTCATGAGACATAACGGATTCTTGTTGTAGCCTACTGTAATGTTTGGGGGCAGCTTGCTATGTGGCAAGACACAACTGACACAAATGCTATCATGACTCAGGCCCGAGAAGCAGTGATTCACCCACGGGGAAGGGATATGCTCTTTCTGTATCCGAAAGTGTCCAGAGCTCACACAACACTGGGTCGTAAATGCCCTTTAGGTGCCCTGAGATGCCCTTGGGGAGGAGCAGTGGCTTACCCTCTTGGAGTTTCACAAGAAGGGTCCCCGCAACCATGGTTCTGCCTGGTGTGAGGCCAGCTCTGTCTGCAACAGGGCAGCGACTTCACTCTCCCTTGGGAACAGGCCCCTGGCAAGTCCCAGTCAGCAGAGCATACTGCTCCAACAGGGAACCATTCAGCCACCCAAAGAGGGATGCTGGTCCCAGCAGAGGAATTCAGACACAGAGGCTCAGTCTGACACACAAAGCATTGCCAGGGTTCTCCAGTCTCGTGCAGGGTTCTTTAGAGGCAAGCAAGGCTGGACCACGGTGTGTGGGTGGAGGTCAGGTCAATAGCATGGCATCTTTCCAAGGACTCTGTAGGCATGCACCCACATTTCTGTGCAGGACAGGCTGAGTGTCCCATGGTGTGAGTCAGAGGAGGAGGACTATGGTAATCTCACTGTCTAGACCAGCAATTCAGTCCTGGCTCCTAACTCACATATGATGCTCTGCAAAACAGACCTGCTCACCCCAAGCACTTTATCCCAGAATTCCTCTGCTAACATGGACTCTTCCTCATAGATAGTTTCCTCACCTTGTGTTAGGTGTCTAGCAATAGTTGTGTCCGACTCTTGAGAGTCCACTATGGACTGTAGCCTGCCAGGCTCCTCCGTCCGTGGGATTCTCCGGGCAAGAATACTGGAGTGGGTTGCTCTTTCGTCCTCCAGGGGATCTTCCCCATCTAGGGATGGAACCTGCATCTATCTCTTGTATCTCCTGCATTGACAGGTGGATTCTTTACCACTGCGCCACCTGGGAAGCCCTGCTAGATGTCTAGTAATGATTTAATTTAGTGCCTTTTCCAGATTGTCCCTGGGGCAGGTACCTCTAAGGTGGCCAGGCCTCTCACCTGACCCCTAGGGCAGGGAGTTTTAAAATTTTTAATTGGAGGAAAATTGCTTTACAATGTTGTGTTGGTTTCTGCCGCACAACGATGCAAATCTGTCATAATTATATATATATGCATATATATATCTCTCTCCTCCCTCTTGAGCGTTCCTCCCCTCCCACCCCTCTAGGCCATCATGGAGCACCAGGCTGGGCTCCCTGTGCTCTACAGCAGCTTCCTGCAAGCTAGCTATTTCACACATGCGAGTGTATATATATCATCGCTACTCTCTCAATTTGTCCCACTCTTCTTCCCTCTCTGTGTCCACAAGTCTGCTCTCTACATCTGTGTCTCCATTCCTTCCCTGCAAATAGGTTCATTAATACCATTTTTCTAGATTCCACAATCACATGTTAATATCGGCTATATTCAGTTGCAGTGAGGCGGATGAACCTACAGCCTGTTATACAGAGTCAAGTAGATCAGAAAAGACAGACTTTCAAAGCATGGTCTCTGCCTCAGGCCTCAGCACCACCAGGGATCTAGTTAGAAGTGCAGATACTGGGCCCCACCCCGACCTACTGAATCACGGCCCAGCACTGCCCTTCAAGCTCTCCAGGTGACTTGAATCATGATAGTACGATGCCCTTAACCTCGCCGCCCACTGGATTCACCTGGGAGCTTTGACATGACTGATGCCTGGGTCCCACTCAAAAACTTGTGATCGATCGGCTTGGTGAGAAGTGCAGCCACGATGAGAGGATTTTAAAAATAAAGCTCCTCGTATGATTCTAATGTTGAGTCAAGGCTGGGGACCCTAGAGAAAAGGGTTTCACAACACTCTGCTGGAAGCCTAATCACTGATCAAGTCCGGCCAAAGGAGGCCTTGAGTTCAAGGGGTTTCATATCTGCATATAATGGAAGCCAAGGCTTTTCAATTGTACAAGGTTCACTTCAGGCGTCTTTTTCACCAAAGAACCTGATCACTGTTACATTTTGCTTGTGTTGACCACATGGGTGGGTCTGTGATTTGAAAGGAAACACATTCACGCTGGTTAAATAGAAGGACAGACAGCCTGGCTAAGAAAAGGACCTGTAAGCAGCGGTAGTAACCTGTGAGAAGGCAAAAGCGTTTGCTAAGATCTGCAATAATGAGGCGAGGAAGAAGGCAAGTGTCTGGCATTTCAAGCCAGTAGGACGCACACAGGTGTATTATCATCTGCAGGACAGGATGATGGGCCGGTGACATGCCCTTGACAACGGCTTACAGAGAGCGATGCCCACCGTCCCAGCTTTTTACACCAAGTGACTTTGATTCAGAAGCAAAGGCCTTGTAAAACTTTTATTTGTGGTCAAAAGCTATCTATTTAATGCCTTTTTATTGTATTGAATAGTACTTTTCACCAGACCCTTACTTTCTAAGACCGAGGGTCTGGTGAATCTCGGTATTCATGTTTCCTCTGATGACAGGTCTAAGCTAAATCTGAGAGTTTGGGGTTGGGGGGGGGGAGTCTTGAAGTAGGTTACAGGTGGCCCAACAGAAGACAGAGTCCAAGAACAGCATGGGACCAGAGGCTCCTGGCAGGCCTGGGGCTCATCCCTTGGTCACACAGGTCAAGGTCATCACTAAGATGTTGGTGAAGAAGAGTGAGACTCTGACATCAGAGCTAAGAACCCTTTACTAAAATCAGTATTTCTCCATTTCTAATGTGCAAAACCACATCTGGGAACCTTATTAATATGCAGGCTCTGATTCACTAGGTTCCTAGAGGATGCTGGGCCAGACCACACTCTAAGAAGCATGTTGTGGGCATGTGCAGAGGATGGAGGTAGGAATGGTAGCTGGGGAAGGGAGGCACCAGCTTGAGGCTGGATCAGGGCATTCCAGATTTTTTCAGAACACATTTCACACCTAGCAGGCTGATCCTGCCAGGAACCCAATGTGCGTCAATGGTTGAGGAGGACCTATTCTAAGGAAGGAGGAAGCTAGGCAACTAGCATCGAGGCTCCTTTAAAACAGAGGCTTGATTCTGAGTGTGTCTTTGTCATTCAGATCTGCAACTGGGTGCAGCACCCAGTGACTCAGGTTTTAGTCTATCCAAGAACAAGTAAGTTAAAGCAATAAATAGTTGTGGCTTATAGTACAGTAAAAATGGTATAGAGCACTGTGGGGTAAAGACAAAGGAGGGCTTGGCCTCTCACTCATAGAGGCTGGGACAGAAGGGCTGCACCGACGGACCACCCCCCCCAACCCAGCCTTGCTGGCCCAGAGGCCTCAGGGAAGCATTGTGGCCAAACCGGACACAGACATGTCAGAGTTGAACATCCTAACTCATTACCCAGATCTTAGCTACTCACAGCAGAAGACAAATATTGTCTGTTGAGAAACAGCTTCTTCAAGGAATCCACTGTTAACTGAGCTCCACAAACAGGCAGGGGTACTGATGACCCAGAATAAATTCATAGCTGGCCAGAGAGATTTCTTCTTTGAAATGATAGTGTGGCTACATCATTCATTCCTTTATTCCAACATTTACTAAGTGCATCCATGCCAGGCATGAAACTAGGCACCAGGGATCTAAGGAGAGCTAGGACACAGGCTCTCCACTCCAAAGAGCGAGGGCAGACACACGAACAGAAAACTAACCATGCAAGATGAGAACAGGAGGAGGGGCTGACACAGGGGCTATAAGAAGAGACTACATACACTAGAAGAAACCAGATCTTCAGTCTGGGGCTACAAGAAGCAGCTCGCTGGGCCAGGAATTTCTCAGCTGAATTTTGAAGGCAGGGGAAGAAAAGGTGCAGAGAGAGAAAAAAGGGTCTTGCAGGCAAACAGCACGAGAACTGGAAAGCCCATCTAAAGAATGGTGAGTTAGTTCTTTGATGAGGGTAGTTTGTGTGGCTGGGGCGAGGGGTGTGTGGAGGGAAGTGGTAAGAGATGAAGCCAGAGCCATAGCCACAATTATTCAAGCCGCAACAGTTCAAAGGGAGGATTCCAACTGCTCGCAAGAAACATTAGTCTTCTCACCAAATCTTTCAGTCTATTATAAGCAGCCATCATGTTGATATTCTTAATTAAACTCCTTAGGGACTTTAAAGATTTTTCATATTAAAAAAAGATGCCAGCTTGGTTTAATAAATTACAGCATAGCCATAACATGAAACCCTACACCGTCATTAAAACTACTATTGTAAAGTATTAATGGTGATGTGCTAAAATATGAACAATGTTTTAAATTTAAAAGGCAATTTAAATAGATTTTTTTTGCCCACTGGGGAGCATATAAACACACATCTACCACTACAATATGTTCATATGATCCCAATTTTATGTGAGTAAAAATATGTATTCATGTATTGATGATAGGAAAGAAGACTTAAATATATTTGATAAAATGAGAAAAAAATAAGGTTTTTAAAAAAGATGCCAACGTTTAAAAAGAAATCTTAGCACACACATATTTGAACATCTCTACTTTGTTTGGGGTAGAGGAAATACAAAAATGAAGAAATGTTATCTTTCAGTTGAACACCAGGTTCTATTCCTGGGTATGCCACCAGCCAGCTGTTGACCTTGAAAAAAAAGCCATTAAACTGCTCATCTCTGAAAGGACTATATGGACCCGTGAGGTCCCACCGAGCACTCACAGTGCATGCATTTGTGAAGTGAGAGCAGATCTCTCAAGGAGCTCAAAATCAAGGAAAGGAGCAATAATCAGACATGGCTCTCCAGCAGCCAGCTTTACCAAGACTGATGGGAAATCCCCAGGAATTCTTGACATCCCCCCACATCCGCCCAGCAGCAATGCAGGAAATCTAGTCCACTATCTTCAGCAGACTCAATGGGACCATTTCCTTAATGAAACCCCCCTGCAGTCCCAGATACTAAGCCAGAGGCTTTCCTTTCAAGCCCTCCCTCCATCACCCCATTCCTCCCATTTCCTTCCCCTCCCTCAATCTGGTATAAAAATCCAGTCCTTTCATCAGCAGCATGCAATTTCCAAGGCACCCAAGTGTGTGAGGAATCAACAATGAACCTGGAAAGCATCTGGCAGGAGATCTTGTCATTCCTTGCAAGCTGCCCCAGAAGACTGAGGCCAACAGAACAGAACGGACTGTCCCACAAACAAGGTCCTTTAAACCAAACCCAACAGATGTTCTTAACCATTCCTGATGATACATTTTTACTTAACAAAAATTAAGCCCAGTGTTATTTCAAATGTTCTTCCTCTCCTAGCGACAATGAAAAATCATGATATTTACCTGATATCCAACTCCTGACTATGCAATTGAACCAAGACCCAGACTAATGCCAGCCAGCTCTGCATTTAACACCCAGGTGCCAAGAGAGTTTCCTTCACTCTGTTCTCACACTTACTCGCATGTACATCTCAATTTAAAGCACTACAGAAGCTACTTACACTGTTATTTGTTCTTGCTGTGCAGAATTCCCAAGCCAGAGTAAACATCGGTTAAAACTTTGTGATCAACTGGGTAACCTTCCTCAAGGACACCATTTGTTTTTTGGTTGATATAAAACTGTTTTGGGGGCAATATATCATTTTGAACTTCTATACTGTATACATTCAAAGGAGATTTAGACTATCTCCTTGATTAAAAACCAAGCAATTCTTTGGTCTGTTCTAAAAAGTCATATAAAATAGGTTCACACTTAAGAGGTTTGAGCATCCTTGTTGAAATCAGAAACTCTTTTTAAGTTATTTGGGGAGCAAATAGGATTAATTAAAAAGCCAAGAAATATATATGGGTTTTTAAATGACTGGTCTCCTTAGAAGAGATCATGGAACTAGAGTTATGCATCAGACTCTATTTCATAAAGATTCTGTTAGTTGGGGCGGGGGGGGGGACCAAAACCCAAGATCATGATCAGTACTGGCCTGGGCATCCTCTAACAGCTCAGTTCTTTGAAACCTGATAAAGAGAAAGCTAATCAGGTAGAATCAGGTGTGTTTCACTAGTGACTAAGCAAATCCAACATGATTACTAATAGCAGGGTAAAGTCCGCTCATCCTTTCAGCCCCCAGCTCTGGCATCGAGGGGTTTAAGGGAGGGAGAAAAAGAGACACTGTTCAGTCTATTTCCTGGAATCATTCATTGATTTTTGAGAGTTGGCGAAGTTTCCCTAGAAGTAACCACTTAACATTTGAATTTTACATAGGAAAACACCAAACTGACTTATTGCTAATGTCGACTTACAAAATGCACAACATGCGAGTTGCCAGCTTAAGTTTTATTTGGGACAAAATGAGGACTGCAGCCCGGGAGACAGCTCTGAGAAACTGCTCCCAAGAAGCAGGGCAGAAGGTCGGTGTATATGAAATTTTGGTGACAGGGGAGTACATGAAACCAGCCACATATTCTTCCAGAAGGTTTCTACTAGTCTCATGAAGCTGTTGCTGGTCACGAGGAACAGTCATCAGCATGAAGGATTTTAATAATTGTCGAGATATGGGGAGATACAAGAATTGGGCTCATAAAATCGGCTCCTGAGAATATCTAACTATCTGAAGACCTGTCCTGCCAGTCTTTCCCCCAGCACAGGGTGCCTCACTCATGCTCTCCACCCTGAACTCCTTCAGGGGGTGTTTAAGGTCAGCAGCTGCATTAGCACAGGATTTAATCCTTGTGGAGGTAGATGGTGAGCACCCAGGGCAAGTGCCAATTTGTAGTTGACACTCACTGGAAAAGCAACTGGATAGCCTATCACAGAATTTAACAGGGAAAGAAAAAACTTAAAATAGTAAATAAACAAGGTCAAAGTATTCAGGAACTAGAGTAGGCGACCACCTACAATTTATCTGCAATGTGATCCATCATTTGGAACACCAAAGGTGCTATGTAATTAACATTCCAAACGTGCAATTCTGGGAAAGCAAAACCAAGAAAGTGTGGCTTCATAAACTTTGGTGAAAACAAGAAAAATTGCTATGCAAATTAGCTGGCTTTTGAAACGTTACATTCATTTTGGAAATGAGAATTTTTGTCATGTACATTTTGATTTTATATCATTAGCTCCCCTCAGCAAATTTGCGAGTGAGGCATTTCCAATTAGTTGTAGCAAGTTGTACATGTTAGCTGCTCAAAAACCAAGAAAAATGGGGAGTTGACCAAAAGGGTCTGTGGCTTTTGCAAAGGTGTGGTGCCTTAAAATATGAAAATGAGATTTTGAGCTGTAGAAATGAAGACTAGTATCCTTTTTAGAGGAAGAGTTTGCAAGAAAGAGGACCTGGAAGTATATGAATTATTGATGTGTTTTTATTTCCCAGGATATTTGGAAGAAGGTAAATACATTTTTTTCCAGGGGAAGGCCGTTATCTCCTGTATTAAAGAACCTCTGATTATTTTATATCTCAGTGCACACCTACACACTATTAATAACTCATAAAATTACATAGCACCCAACAGTGAGCAGAGCTGGCACTTGAAAAATCCACAGGGCAGAAACTTGGCCCCTATCTAGACACCGTTCCCTAGAGAGGAGCCCCTTCGGTCAGTCTGAAAGCCCTGAAGAAGTTTAGAAAGCAGGTAGCTGATTGTCTTACAGGGAGACAGCTGTGCACCCTTGGGAGAAGCCTGTGTGGTTTGCAAAGTCCCCATTAGCACTTACAAACCCCAGCAGCCAACAGAACTTTTCCTGTACACGCAGGTGAAGACATTCTCACCATGCCAACGTTTTTCTCCTGCTTTCTCCCTATAACACATATGTATAAAAATGTTTTTTAAAAATTCACAAAAGAGTTCCAAGATTTCTGCCTCATTTAAGTAAAATCGAAGAGGAATCATAAGAGAATCTCACTTGCGGTTCGGAAAAGCTTCCACAGATCTAAGCTGCTTTTAACCACGGACAGAGCTATCCTTTGCTAGTTTTTGAAACAAATCTGTGTGAAGCAGAAAATCCAATAAAGCATATACATTTTCCTCCATGTTTTTGATTCACAGTAATTTACCTAGATTTACTTTTACATTATAGACAGATGGACTTCATGTAATTAAAACGCTCCAAGCAATTATATTTCAAAATACCATGACTTTGCAAACCCCCAAATGTATTTTTGAAGTAAAAAAGCAGTACTCCACTTAATATAGTTGTTTTAGCAACACTTCCAGTTTAAAGCGCGTTCTCTCCAATTACAAATCCGTTTTACCTCTCGGTTTAACAGTTTCATCCATCTAACTGGAAGTATTACTTGTTATTTAGAAACTGAAGGATTACTAGTCTTCCCACTGAGAAAGAATATTTAACTGTTACTACCTTTTGAGTTTAACAAACATTAAAAAATATATATGCCAGCCCTCTGGCTTTCCTTCTCAAGAATCTTTGCAATAACTTATTTTATGTTACTGCATTTTAGTTCATATTATACCTTTGCCTCAGGACGCTTAAAAGCCAGGCGCTCCAAAACCTGGCTCCCTGCGCCCACCGAGGCTGAACCAGGGGTCTTGGCCACTGAGCCGAAACGGCGAGTTCGAGCCCCAAAATGCCCTAGAGTTTTGGCGCCCCGGTGGGGGCTACCTCCACACTAACCCGGGGGCAACCTTCTGGTCCCGCCGCCAGTTTCCCCAACACCCGGCAAAGGCGCGGACCTCACCGATTCCTCAAATCGCATCTTTTGTTCCAAATCGTTTCCTTTCGGAACTTAAAAAACTAGACTTGCAATTCTGAAACTTAACGGGATTTGGGTCCTCGACTGACCTCGGCGGTCACGGTCACTCAGGTCGGGGACCTGGGCGAGTAGACCCCTGGCCGAGTCTCCACTCCGGTGGCTGCGCGCAGCGCGCTCAGGCGCCGCGAACCACGTTCCCCGGGACGCGTGGGCTCGGGAGCCCTGAGTGGCTCGAAGGGTTCCAGCTGTCGCCATCTCCTGGGATCTGTGTGCTCCCGCCGGGCACGCGATCCCCTCCCCAAGGGCTCACCTCCTTCCCTCGGGAGGCGCTACGTCGCCGTCAGTGCCCAACATCGCCTAGCCCCCGGGCAGCCTCGCGGGCATCCTCGGAGCCGCTGTCCCGGGGGGGCCCCCGCGGACCCGGCAAGAACCTCTGGGAACAGGCTCTGGATGTCTGGCAGGTCCGAACTCGCTGCACTCCCTGAACCCAGAACCGGGGTGGGGGTCAGCTGGCTTGCGGGAGGTCTCCAGGCGCCAAGGGGCCGCCTCAGCGCGGAGCCGAGGGCGGCGATGCTCGCGGACCCCAGATAGCGGCTCTCCGGGGGCGCCCACCCCGACGGCCCGCTGGAGGAGAAAGAACGTCACGGCCCCAGGCAGCTAAACCGCAAATAGTGTCCCGATCCCCTCGGAGCCCTGTTCCCCTCCCCCCTCCCGGGGGGGGGTTCCAGGCCGCGCCTCACCTGTGACCAGCAGACCGCCAAGCAGCGCGCACAGCAGGACCCCGGTGTCCCAGCAGCTGACCATGGTGAGCGCGACGCGGCCTGCTCGCCCGGTGCCCGCGCTCCTCGCTGGCGCCCACCGCAGCCGGTTCCTTCTCGCTCCGCCGCCGCCGCCGGCCTTGCTCCCCGGGTGCCCCTCTCCGCAGCCCCAGCGAGAGACAGCCACTTCCCCCGGTAATCCTCGGAGCCCGGCGTTCTCTGGCCGTTGCGTTCCAGCCCCGGAGCCCGTTCCGAGCCGCCGCCGCCGCCGCCTGGGAGGAGCCAGGAGGAGTGTCGCTCCGGCGCGCTCCGAGCCTCCACCGGACCTCGATGAAGAGGAGCCGAGGGCGGGGGCGATTTTTAACCTTTCCCCGGCCCACTTCCTACCCCGGCACCTCCTTCCAGTGACGTCAAGGGGTCCCCCACCCCTCATCCGCCTCCCCACCTACCCTCTTCCTCCGGGACCCGACTCCCTATGGCTCGGGAGTGGGCGGGTCCGCGGCGGGCGGGGGCGGGAGCGCGCGTGGGGTGGCGCGGGCGGCGGCGCCCCACGGGCACCGACCTGCAGGTTCAGGGTCCTGGCTCCGCGCTCCTGCCCCTCTCCGCTCCTCCTCCCCTTCGCTCTCAGGAAATCCTTGCTGTCTCCCTCCGCCCGGCTTACTCAGCCCTGGGGGCCGCCCGAAGCTGGGAAGGGGACGGGACTGGCCCTCCACTGCCCGGCCCCGGGGGCGGAAAGTCCGACCCTGGGAAGCGAGCCGCGCCTCCGAGACGGTGTCCTTGGCACGGAGGGGCGAGGCGCAGGCCGGCTCCCTCCCGGTTTCCATGCTCTTCCCGCGCCGTCCCGCCGCCCGCCCCCTCCCCCCCGACTCCCCCCCGACTCCCCCGACTGTCCCCAGACGTCTAGGACGGCGCCGGACACCCTGGGCACAGGGGTCCGCGCCAGGAGCGCCGGCGGGACCCGACACTTGGCTGGCACCTTCGAGATGACCGCGAAGCCGCCGGGGTCCCTGGGGAGCGCGTCTGTGTCTTTTCGGCCTCACAGATGAACCCGCCCAAGTCATTTCCTAAACCCGCCGCTTCTAGAAGCAAAACAAGCAATAACATTACGATACCTCTTCAAAGGCCGAAACGTGAAGCTGCTCCTGCAACGTTCAAGGGCCGAGCGCTTGAACTTGACTAAATGCTCAAAAAGAATCTTCTGACGGCAGCTTGCTCCGCAAGGCGAGTGATTCCACTGCTCTTCGAACAAAACCCAGTGAAATTAACGTGAGGCACTAGATCATTTGCGATGACACTAATTCCACCTTGTTCCCCAATTATGTCTCCATTACCTCATAGGCTGATATCGTCCCAGGCTCCACGGAGCAGCCCAGTCTTGCCCCTGTAAATACCGCTGGTTTGAAAATTACTTCTATTGGAAACTGCCAGATAGTGACGATAAAAGGAGTGTGAAGGCTCCTAAACCCGAGGCCAGCGACTCTTCCTGAAGGACTGGACGGCCTCCCGCCTGACAAGGTTAGGCAGACCTGGAGTTGCCACACCTCTGGGTGGCAGAGCAAGGAGAGGTCCCCGCCGCGGGCGCTCCACGAGGGAACAGCGCACCGGGCGATGGGGCGCGAGAGTCGGAGCCCCACGCGGCTCCGAGGAGAGAAAGACCACGCGGAACCTGGGCGCGCCTATCGGCTTCTCCACTTTTGCTGCTTTTCGAGGGCTCCTTTCTCTCTCCTTCCTCAAGCTTGACTCCTCCAAAACTGCAGTATCATTCCGCGAACACTTCGTTAATTACGAATCGCAGGGTTAGAGGCTGATAACTGATCTTTCTTGCGACTGATCCCCCCACCTTCGGGCACAGTCTGGGACACACCTGCAGAGCCGAGGTGTCCCTCGCCTCACTTCAGAGGTGCTTGTCCGTCCCATGCTCTATCCCCAGAAGCGGCTCTGCATCGCCCTTCTACAGCCCCTCTAGGAGCCGAGCATCGTGTTAGGGCCAAAAACGCTGAGATGGGAAGATGTCTTCCCAGGGGCTTAGTTCTGGAGAGGAGATTGATGCGTCAAGAGTATATGACATGACAATTCGAGGATGCCAGTGCTGGAGGGAGCTTGAGTCCAAGATGGGCACAGAGATGAGGCGGTCTTTCCAAGAGCTCAGGAATGTTTCCTAGGAAAGACACTTAGCTGACTCCGGGGTGGGGTGTGTGTGTTGGTGGCGGCGGCGGCGGCGGCGGCGGCGGCGGGCGGGAGCAGTCCATAGGACAATCTATAAAAGTTTTTTTCAACCCTTCAAATGCTATTTGAGACACAACCCTCCACATTACTGCTGCCAGAAATGAATCTACATCGAGTTTATTTGTGAAGCCAGAAGGGTTATTTGATGGACAGCTGAAACAATTCCATAACCTCAGACGTCCATCAGCAACACTAGTATATTGTACATGCTCTGTCGCTCAGTCGTGTTCCCACCCTGCAAATGCATGGACTGCAGCCCGCCAGGCTCCTCTGTCCATGCGATTCTCCAGGCAAGAATACTGGAGTGGGGTGCTGTGCCCTCCTCCAGGGGATCTTCGCCACCGAGGGATGGAATCAGCGTCTCCTCCATCTCCTGCGTTGATTGGCAGGCGGATTCTTTACCACTGAGCCACGTTGGAAGCCCATAAGCCACCTGAAAGCCCATATAAGCCTGGAATATTGCTCAGCGATTTAAGGTTAAAGAGTCCCAGTGGAATCTAACTTAATTTACACCTTTTGGTAAAAGTACACCTTGTACTTTTGTTACTGCAGCCTACATTCTGCATTGAATGATCTCGCACAAATTTCCCAACTATCCTTTTGAAAATTGCAGGCTTTTAATTATAGTCAGCAATTTACTTACTATTTGTTTTGTTACTTGGATTAGCCTCCTCACAGAGAACTCAAGATGCTACAAGTTGTCACAAGGTTTTGTTCTCATTTCACTCTAGCTCATAAATTTTAGCATTGAGAAAAACAAATAGCTAAGCTAAAATGATGGAAAATAAAGGTATGGCTCACAGCCCTCTCCACTGAAAAGAGATAATACTTTTGAATGAGAATAGGCTGCAGCGCTCTTCCAACTAAATCACGAAGGAAAGGGGTTTTATAGATAATAGTGATGGAGAAGATCAATTTCAATGTGCCTGGTGGGTATAAAAAGCTATTGAAATACACTATCTGCTTGCTTCCTGCTCAGATACAAAAGAACATTTCATCTCCTGCAAAACCAGACACTCTCTCTTGTTATCAGCTACAAACATTCTCTTGAGGATTCCTATTCAGAGGCAGACTGTTGGTAAAACCAACACCTTTAATATTCAAGACTGAACAATGATATGGGAGCATCATGTGAGAGACAGGAGGGGACCCAAAGCGTCGTCTTCCTTCAGTGGACCAAGTGTGGTGCCCATCAGCTTCTAGTCACCAAGGCTCAGTCAGGACTTCTTCGTCCCCTCGTAGATTAGGTGGCCTGAGAGCAAAGAAAAACTGCTCCAAGCTACACACTGCGGAGCATACTTACGTGTGGTTGGTTACAGGAAACAAATGACTTTTTAAAACCCTTTATATCCCCCAGCACATCTCTGCTTCACAGCTCAGCCTCTGAGATCTGAGCAGCACATGCTCACAACCTTCCTTAGGGCAACTGCTGAATTCACCAGGCAGGTGCACCCATGGTCCCACTTCTCCAGTGCTGATAAGTTCTGATGGAGTTCCTTAGGGAACCTCCACCTACCCACCACTCTTCTTTTGGCTCCACCTGCTTCACTCCATCCCTGACCACCTGTTCCTCACCTAGGTTGGTGCTGCTGCTGTTTATCTCATTTTGACTGATTCAGGCGTTCAGCTTCTTTTGGAGCCATGTCTCCCAGCTCACTGTACTTTTGTTACTGCAGCCTAAGATCAAAGGAGCCCTTCCTGTCAGCCACTTTGTACCCTGGAGGCTTGCAGAACATGCTCTTGGTTGAAAGACCCAAGGCTTTTTCCTCGGGAGCCATGTGGTCTCTCTATACTGGGCCAGTCATAGTGTTTGATGACCCATATTGCAGACCCTTTGACACAGTTTTTTAAATGTTCTTGTTTCACTTAGTCTATCTTTCTGGCCTGTTGAAATCTTTCTGATCTCCAATTCCACCATTCAGTGCATTTTCTATATGTCCTGCTTCACATTATCCAAAAAATAGGATAAATGTGCCTTCTGTCTCATCATTAAAATAACTGACTAGGGCAGAGTTCGGTGAATGGAGAGAGGGAGGAGTCTGCAGAAGTAAACCAAAGTATTCTGTGTCATTTTCTCTGAGATGATGGGGTTATGATTCATCCTCCAGCCCTCTCCTCATCTTTGCGTTTGTCTAAAATGTTTTATAACTAAGAGTATATTAAAAGTGAAAATCACTTAGTCGTGTCCGACTCTTTGCAACCCCATGGACTATAAAGTCCATGGAATTCTCCAGGCCAGAATACTGGAGTGGGTAGCCTTTCTCTGTGGGCTTCCCAGGTGACACATGGTAAAGAATCCACTGGCTAATGCAGGAGATCCTAGATAGGGTAGATCTTCTGGAGAAGGAAATGGCAATCCACTCCAGTATTCTTGCCTGGAAAATTCAGAGGAGCCTGGTGGGCTTCAGTCCATGGGGTCGCAAAGAGTCAGACATGTCTGAGCACTCATGCAGGCGTCTCCAGCTGCATCTTCACCATGGGAGGCTGCATGTTAGCTTTTACCCATTTACCATGTTATTATTCAGGAATGGACTTTGCAAGAGCTGATAAAACAGGTGAGTTTTATTCAAGGTATTTTAGGAAAGTTAAAAAAATAAAATCTCGGAAGGAGGCAATCAGAGAAGACTGGGGCAGGAGAAAAGGCAAAACAGAAAAAGGACAAATACCTAAAGGAAAAGCAGCTGGCTAAGGAAGCCTGCATAATGGTTATCTATTCAGTAGATTGAACAACTTTTGCCAAAGATTAGTTTTATCTCAGTCTATAACTGTCGGCTACTGACTTTTACTTATTTTTTTTAAATGGCATTACTTTTAATATAGGGCTTCCCTGATAGCTCAGTTGCTAAAGAATCCACATGCAATGCAGGAGACCCTGGTTCGATTCCTGGGTCGGAAGATCCACTGGAGAAGGGATAGGTTACCCACTGTACTTTTCTTGGGCTTCCCTGGTGGCTCAGCTGGTAAAGAATCCACCTGGAATGCAGGAGACATGGGTTCGATCCCTGGGTTAGGAGGGTTCCCTGGAGAGGGGAAAGGCTACCCACTCCAGTATTCTGACCTGGAGAATTCCATGGACTTTATAGTCCATGGGGTCACAAAGAGTCGGACATGACTAAGTGATTTTCACTTTTAATATACTCTTAGTTATAAAACATTTTAGACAAATGCAAAGATGAGGAGAGGGCTGGAGGATGAATCATAACCCCATCATCTCAGCAAACCTACTGTGATGTCTTTGGTATATTTCATGTTAATCTTTTCTCAGAGAGTGCATTTTTCTGTGTTTCTGTAGAGCCTTCATAATTATTATATTTAATAGCTATGAAATACTATCCTACCGCTGGACATTTCACTTTCACCATTATAAATAATTCCAAAATGAATTTAATTTGACACTGGAATGTTTTTTAGTCAGTTAGGCACATACAGACACTCAGTATCCATTCCTCTCCTCCCTACGAGCCACTTTCATATACAAACACACACACACACACACACACACACACACACAAGTTAATACTCGCCTCACTTGAGACTTGGACCAGCTTAGTCCAACAGTGACCTGGCAACCGATCAGAAGGAAAAGTTTTGTGTTGTGGTGCATAATCCAGAAAATGTATTTTCTCATTCAGTATTGAGAAAAAAAATTTTTTTTTGTTTTGCACCCATACACAATCCCAGGCCAGTCTTGTTGAAAACAGTAGCATAGAAGATTTAAACGATTGCCCTCAAAGGCCTTACAGTTTGAGACAGCCAGATTTCATGAAACATTAGGAAACAATTTACTGCAATTAAAACAATTCTATGGCAAGAACAAGATACATTGTGAGCACAAAAGGAATTACTGCTCACTGGACTGGGAAACGGTTTTGATGGTAGGATCAGGTTTGTGTTGGCAGAGATAGGAAGGCGTCCTGACAAGGAGCAAAGGGAAGAAACCCAACTCCGATGGGGGGATTGTGTGGGTCAGGGGTGGCCAGTGGGGGGAGAGGACCAGGGAACAGGGAGACAAGCTCCAGCAGGTAAGGCTGAGGGACCTGGACCACCTGGTGTGTGTGCTCAGTTGTATAGGTAAATTTAAATGTGTTCCATCCTGCCAGTCCTAGGAAGAGATGGTTTAGGATGGTTAGACTAGCATATAGGGGATTAAAGGGAAATAAGACTGAAATGAACAGAATAAACTGTTAAATAAACCTATGAGGAAACAACCTATTAAGAGGCAATAGTTCCCTGAATCACACAGCAAATTCCCACTGGCTGTCTATTTGACATCTGGCAGTATGTACATTTCCATGTTACTCTCTCAATTCGTCCCCCCTGTCTCCTTCCCCCTCTGTGTCCACAGATCTGTTCTCTATGTCTGTGTCTTCATTGCTGCCCTGCAAGTGGGTTCATTGGTACCATCTTTCAAGCCGGAGCTCTGTGACAATCTAGAGGGGTGGGAGGGGGTAGGAGGTGGGAGGGAGATTCAAGAGAGAGGGGCCATATGTATACTTATGACTGATGCGTACTGGAATATGGCAGAAACCAATACAATATTGTAAAGCAATTATCCTTCAATTTAAAATAAATTTTAAACAGAATCGATAGGATAGAACTGTAACAGTTATGGGAAGGACAAACCAAGAGGACAGGTGGCTCTGGTTAGTAGATCAGAGACGGGATGGAGAGAGAAATTAACACCGAGGTCGAGGAGAGGAGGACAGAGGAGCCCAAGAGAACCCCAAGTTTCCAAGGAGAACTCCAAGATCTCTGAACATTGCCGGGAAGGGGAAGCTGTTGCAATAGGGGCGGGGGTGGGGGTGGGAAATGCAGGGATAGGCTTGTTAGTTTCAGCCAGGTTGAGGTGAGTGGGCAACTGAAAGCAGCCTACTTTATTTTCCTGCCTGAGCCAAGCTAGGGTTTAAAGTGATCCAGTGGCTCAGGTCCAGACATTTTAAGGAAGTAGAAATTCATCATCCGATTGCTGTATCCTAATGCTGGACCACAATCTTATTTACTCAGAAGGTCTGAGTTTTATGCAATGGCCAGGCTGTAACTAGGAAGTTTACTAAAAGCCATGAGTTGGATTCCCACGTCTGGGTGAGCAGCAGAGCTCTCCTCCTTCAGCCCTTCCGTCTTCCAAAGTTCCCCTTCCCAAGACACAGCCTCTGGGCAGGTCTGCTGGCTGCTTCCGTGGAAGACCATCCCTTTCCTTCCTGCATCTCTTCCAGACTCCTCCCAGATGTACTTCTCATGCGTGTCAGCAGCAGCAGAAGTCAAGGAGTCACTCTCTACCCTGGTCTGTGGGCCCATCTGAACCAGAAGTCAGCCAGAAGGCAGGAGCGTGGCCCTGGAACTTCCAAAGATGCAACATCTGGCAAAGCTGGCATCAGATGCAAAATGAAACAGGCTTTCTTGGCAAGCATCCTAGGCAATTTAGGAACAGAAAGATGATACTGTAAGACAATCGGCCGATTTTTTTCTAGAATGTGTGAAGAGGCTACAAAGGTTAGAAAAAGAAAGATTCCAGAAGACTGAAGAAGATAAAACATGGAATCATAAAATTTTAAAGTACAAATGAACCTCAGAGAAGATCATGTCCACACACTTGATCTTTCTTTAAGGAAACAGGCAGAGAGGTGATGAGCTTTGCCTACAGTGAACCTGAATCTGCAGGACCTCCCTGGGCTTATGGATTAGACTCTACCCCACCCCCTTTCCCCAGCCCCCAGCCCTTCTGGTCTCTTAATACCAAGTCTATTAGATGGAAGGTGAGTGCTGGTCCCTAAAGTCCCACTGCTCCATCCCCTGGATGAGCATGAGATGACCTGATGAATCAGCAGATGCTAGGGAGGACCTGCCTGCAGGTCAGCTCAGATCTGTCAGGTCAATGTCACCACCTTTGGGCAGATGGTCACCTGCACTCAGAAAGCAATCTAAAACAGAGAGCCCAGCACTTCTGCTAGTCTAGGGCAATGGGCAGCTCCTGGGGCAAGCCTGCCAGGGGTGCTCTGCCTCTGGCTGGGTACATGACCTTGAGCAAAGCCACTTAACCTCCTTGAGCCCCAGTCCCTTATCCTGGGATGTCAGCAGGGCTGGTGATATAATGGGGTTGTCATGAAGAGTGAAAGAGAAATCCTTTTAAGCACTTATAATAGTGCCTGGACCAAAATAAACACTAAGTGCTAGCTTTTATGACCATGGGATTTCCCAGGCAAGAGTACTGGAGCGGGTTGCCATTTCCTTCTCCAGGAGATCTTCCTGACCCAGGAATTGAACCCAGGTCTCCTGCACTGCAGGCAGACACTTTACCCTCTGAGGCACCAGGGAAGCCCTAATGTTTGTTTGGCATGCCCCCTGCACTCTCCCTAACTAGTCTTCTACTACCTATCCCCAGGGGGTGGACTGCACACCTGCTAAGTTCTAGGTTTCCCACGGGATTGGGCCTTGAATGGCCCACCACACAGTCCACACGTCCAAGGGGCAAACCTGCTTCGTCTGACCCTAGGGGATCATTTGAGACCTTGTCTCCTGTCTGACTTCAAGTGTCCTCTGATGCTGATGGCCTCAAGTTGCTGGCCTGATTCTCAGATGCCTGTCTACTGAGTAGCTGTTTTGTTTTTTTATAATTAAAAAACAATTTTTTTTTGTTTATTTTACCATGCTGTTCAGCTTGTGGCATCCTAGTTTCCCCGACCAGGGATTGAACCCACACCCCCTGCATCGGAAGTGCTGAGTCTTAACCACTGAACTGCCAGGAAAGTCCCCTACTGAGTAACTGGTACATTTCATAGCCATTCCTAGGCCCAGCTCATATCATCACATTCCACTGCTTTCTTTCCTCTCCACCTTGCCCTAGTTGCCCTGCCCATCCTCTCTCTCCATGGGCCTCTGCTACGGAAGTTCTGGCATAAAACCCTAAACTTCATATAAGAAAACCCACTCCTTTACTAGGCAAAAATCTTGGTCCATGAAGGTCAGCAGTGATGGGAGACATCTTGGTGAAGCCTCCCCTTCCTCCTTTCCTCCCAAGATCTCCTTTCCTGAATTGCCCATTAATCCCCGCTACCACCATGGAGCTGGTCTTTGGGGGCCCAGCACTGCCCTGCAGCGTCCCACACATGTGGATAAAAGCTTCCCTTACCTGCCATGAGCTGAGCTGAAAATGGCTGTCAGTGTTATTGGGACCCCACGAAGAGGGGCAGAGGCAGCCCCCTCAGAGCCCACCACAGGATGTTCTCTTGTCCATGCTGATATTCCACATGACTTGGCTGAGCTCAAGGACTAGGAAGAATCCATAGGGAAAGGACTTAGAAAAAAAGCTGCTGGCCAGCCTGGCCCTCTGGTGACCACCATTCCTCCTGCTTGACTGGGCAAACTACAGCTTGCTTTTGCCTTTGCCTATGGCTTCCCTGGTGGCTCAGACAGTAAAGAATCTGCCTGTAATGCAGGAGAGCTCAGTTCAATCCCTGGGTCAGGAAGATCCCTTGGAGAAGGAAATAGCAACCCATTCAGGTATTCTTGCCTGGACAGAGGAGCCTGGTGGGCTACAGTCCATGGGGTCGCAAAGACACAGTTGAGTGATTTTTTTTTTTTTTTCACATTTGTTCTCTAGGCTTAAAACATCCCTCTTTAAAAATGGTAGAAGAGGAGGATAAAGGAGGAATCCAGTGATTTCAGTATCTAGAAAGAACAGCAGTTATAATTAACAAGCCCTTCAAATATGAACTCAGTTTAGGAAAGCCCCAGTGACTCAGTCCTTACAAATGAAGAAAATGAAACTCAAAGTATTAAGTGATGCATCCAGCTAAGGCCACAGGACTCAGCCTAGGACATGCGTACAAGAGTCAAGAGTCGGGGTTTCTGTCCACAGCGACAGTGTCAGGCCTCGCAGATGAAGATTCACTTGAAAACATGGTTTTACGTTTTGTCGTGTGTGGTATCTGCCGTCATTGATAGAGTTAGGTGATTTGAGGAGCCTGACCACACCGAGAAACTGAGACATTCACAACAGGACGACAGGAGTGCCATCAGCTTAAGAGGCTCTCTAGGACCTTGAAGAAAATTTCCTGACCCTCAGCCTGGTCCCCTGATACCAAAATTAAGGATGGCCGGGGAGAGACTTCCCTGGTGGTCCAGTGGCTAGGAGTTCCCCTCACAATTCGGGGGACACTAATTTGGTCCCTGGCTCGGGAGCATCCCACATGCCACAGGGAGCCTGGGCCCCTGCTCCACAAGTGCTGAGCCGGGGACACCCTGGTGATGCTGTGTAGCAGGAGAGGCCCACATGCCGAAACGAGAGAGTGACCCCTGCTCTCTGCAGCTAGAGGGAGCCATCGAGCAGCAACGAAGACCCAAGGCAGCTAAAAATAAAATAAAAAGTAAATTATTAATTTTAAAAATACATTAATTTTTTTTAATGACATGGAATTCCCTGGCTGTCCAGTGGTTAGGACTCGGCACTTCCACTGTGGGGGGCGTGGGTTTGGTCCCAGTTCAATTCTGGAAATTAAGATCCCACTAGCCACGTGGCAGGACCAAAAAGAACTAAATTTGGAAAAAAAGAATACACAAAATTAAGAAAGGAGATAAAGATCTCAGTCTCAGGAGGAAGCTATGGTAGAAAGACAGGGATCTCAGTGAAGAGCAAAGCCACACCTCAAAGCCTAAAGTTGGTGTGAATGAGGACTGTTTAGGGGCTTCTCCACTGCAGGGCCTCAAACCTCTGCCTGGGCTGGCTCCACCATCCACCATCCACCATCCACCATCCATCTATCACCCACCATCCACCATCCATCTATCATCTACCATCCACAGGGCTTCCTGGAAGATGGAGAGCATGATTTTCCATGGGATCAGGGAAACAGGCCACATTCTGGCAGGAGTTTTTCTTTTTTTTTAATTTATTTATTTTAATTGGAGAAAAATTACTTTACAATATCGTGATGGTTATGAATCAGTCACGGGTACACATGTCCCCCCATCCTGAATGCCCCTCCCACCTCCCTCCCCACCCCATCCCTCTGGGTTGTCTCAGAGCTTTGAGTGCTTCATGCATCGAACTTGCACTGGTCATCTATTTTACATATGATAATATACATGTTTCAGTGCAATTCTCTCAAAGCATCCCACCCTTGCTTCCTCCCACAGAGTCCAAAAGTTTGTTCTTTACACGTGTCTCTTTTGCTGCCTTGCATATAGGATCATCGTTACCGTCTTTCTAAATTCCATATGTATGTGTTAATATACTGTATTGGTCTTTCACTTTTTGACTTACTTCACTCGGTATAATAGGCTCTAGTTTCATCCTCCTCATTAGAACTGACCCAAATTTGTTCCTTTTTATAGCTAAGTAATATTCCACCACGTATATGTGCCACAATTTCCTTATCCATTCTTCCCCCAGTGGACATCTAGGTTGCTTCTATGTCCTAGCTATTGTAAACAGTGCTGCAGTGAACACTGGGGTACACGTGTCACTTTCAATTCTGGTTTCCTGGGTGTGTATGCCCAGCAGTGGCAGGAGTTTAAATGCAGGCTGCAATCCTGTTCTGTAAGGCATGTGAAGGACTTGACATCGTTGGCTCCTGCTGGGACCTTCCACCTGCCCGAGAGGCACCTGACACCCTCCTCTGCCAGTTCAGCTCCCACCCACTGTGCACCTCCTGGTCCAAGTGCCACAAGTGCTCTGAAGACTCCCTAAGCAGGCCAGTCAACCAGACCTCTCTCCCCTGCTCACCTCTAGAATGTACAGTTCCGCATTTTTCTCTTGTACTTTCTTGCTTAGATTCTATGCTGCTGCTGCTGCTGCTTAGTCACTTCAGTCGTGTCTGACTCTGAGAGACCCCATAGACGGCAGCCCACCAGGCTCCCCCGTCCCTGGGATTCTCCAGGCAAGAACACTGGAGTGGGTTGCCATTTCCTTCTCCAGGGAATCTTCCTGACCCAGGGATCAAACCCAGTTCTCCCGAATTGCAGGCAGACGCTTTACCGTCTGAGCCACCAGAGAAGCCTGATAGCAAAACCTAGCCCATCCTAACATATTGAAAAAACAAAATGAAGTTTAAAGAGTTTGCAGACATAAGGGAACTAATGGAACTTCCAAACAACATCATTATATAATGAACACTTTAATTAGGAGCAGAAAGAACAGGCAGATCTAACTACTGACATAAAGGAAAGTCTTGAGATATAACATATCTGAAAAAGACAAAGATATGAAAGCAACTAACAAGATACTAATAGAAATGTAAAAAAGGTTAAGTTATTCCAACTTAAGATAATTGATGTCCCTGAAGTAAAGAATCTAAAAATTAAAGAGAATATGTATTAAAATATGAAAGAAAAATTCTGTGAAAGACCTGACTGTGCAGATCAAGAGAACAAATTGTATTCCAGGAAAACTTAATACAGTATGATACCGAGGAGATATCTTTTAATTAAACTATGGAACTTTAAGGATAAAGAAAGAATTTGTCAGGTGTTCAGGGAGAAAGAGTTGGACACGACTGAGCAACTTGACTTTCACTTTCAGGCAGAAAAGCAAATTGCTTGTAAGGGAGAGAAATTAGACTGGCCACACATTTCTCCCTCACTGAGAGAAGACAAGCGAGTTTCAAAGAAAAGGATCCTAGGCCAGGCCAGGATGTTGTTGAGGGGGGAAGGCAGAGACAGGCATCTCTCAGACATGAAAGAATCTGGAGAACACAAAGCCGTGACTCTGCATGGGAAAGCCACATGACTTGACAATAAGTCCAACCCATCAAAAAATTAACCAAATATAAGAACTCGGGAATGAAGAAACCATGGTAAAAAGATTTAAAGTAAACACCAAAGCCACTTGAAGGCATATGTATACACACACACATGTTTCTAGAACCCACCCGCCAACGTGGGAGACACAGGAGACTCAGTTTCGATCCCTGGGTCGGGACAATCCCCTGGAGAAGGAAATGACAACCCACTCCATATTCTTGCCTGGAAAATTCCATGGACAGAGGAACTTGGTGGGCTACAGTCTGTGGGGTCGAAAAGAGCCAGGCACAACTGAGCACACACATATATATGTATATATACACTCGCATAACTCAGAACTACACTCCTCAGTCGAATGTAAATGTTGTGAATGGAAGCAAAAATCAGGAGAGGAAGAAAAGCATCAGGAAGTAAGATACTCTGAGGGCAGGGGGGTCCATTGACACTACCTAAATTTTTTTTAAATGTAATTTTAAAAAGACACAGTATATCTAATACCTTGGTTTTTTAAATTCTGTTCTTAACTTTTGAGAAAAAGCTTGTCTTGAAGAGACTCCTTTGCTGGTTTAAAACAGTCAACCTCGACTAAGTGGAAGAAGCCAGTCTGCAAAGGCTACATAGGAATGGCTCCAACTATATGCTGTGCTGGAAAAGGCAAGCTATAGAGTCAGTAAAGGGATCGGTGGCTGCCAGGTGTTGGAGGGAGGGGTGAAGAGTGGAGGACGGAGGCGTCTGGGGGCAGTGAAGCTACTTGGGGCAACACTGCAATGGCGGCTACACGGCATTTCCCATTTGTCTCGACCCACGGAGCACACGACGTCAAGAATGAACTCTGACGTAAACCGTGGGCTTCGGGTGACGGTGATGCGTCAGCGCAGGTTCACCTGCTGTAAGAGAAGTACTGCTGGTGGGGGATGCTCATAGTTGGGGGTCAGGGTCGTGGGAGCACTACAATTTCTACCCAGTCCTGCTGTGAAACTAAAACTTCCCGTACAAAAAGTAAAGCCTGTTAATGTGCATTGCAGCACCATTTACACTAGCTAGGACATGGAAGCAACCTAGATGTCCATCAACAAATGAATGGATAAAAAAGCTGTGGTACATATCCGTCCATGGGATTTTCCAGGCAAGAGTGGTGGAGTGGGTTGCCATTTCATTCTCCAGGGGATCTTCTCGACCCAGGGATCGAACCCGGGGGTCTCCTGCAGAGCCTCCTGTAGACAGAGGCTCTACCGTCTGAGCCACTAGGGAAGCCCACAATGGAATATTACTCAGTCATAAAAAGGAACACACTTGAGTCAGTTCCAATGAGCTAGATGAAACTAGAGCCTATTATACAGAGTGAAGTAAGTCAGAGAAAAACAAATATTAACATATATATATATGGAACCTAGAAAAATGGTACTGATTAACCTATTTTCAGGGTAGCAGTGGAGAGGCAGACAGAGAACAGATTTGTAGACACAGTGAGGGAAAGAGGGTGGTACGAATTGAGAGCATAGCATTGAAACATATACACCACCACATAAAATAGATAGCCAGTAGGAATTTGCCGTATGACGCAGAGGACTCAACCCTGCACTCTATGACAACCCAGAGGGGCGGGATGGAGTGGGAGGTGGGAGGAGGGAGGGGACATATGTATACCTGTGGCTGATACCTGTTGATGTATGGCAAAAACCATCTCAATATTCTAGAGCAATTATCCTCCAATTAAAAATAAATCAATAATAAATAAAGCCTGTTAAAAAATGTAAACCTATTAAAATTTTTTACCCTATTAAAAATTTTAAACTTATTTTTGAAAAGTGAATTTTCGTCTTCTTGCTTCACTAATTGGTGAGTACTGCAAAACTGAGTTTTCATGATTTTTGGCATTCATAGACATCTGAGGCCTAATTTTGCTCAAGATTTCCCAGTGTCAGACAAAGAGGTTCGACTAGATATTACTGTTGTAGAATTAAAAGTCACAAAATGTCATTACGTGTAAAAAAAAAAAAAAATTAGAGGGCATATGTGGGAAGTCACACAAACAAAAAGAGAAAAACATTAACCGAAAAGTGGTGATGAATTTGGCAACTTGAGGAAGACAACCCCGCCACAGACACAGCTGCTCTGTGTGCAGACCACACGCACTGCGACACAGAAGTAATCCTGATTCATGGTCTTTTTCATACCAATTCCATTGTGATTGGAACAGTTATTCACCTTCGCATTCATCTTGGGAATTTTCTGAACCTCCTTCCTTTCATTCAACTCCTTTCCTAAATTTGCTTAATGTTTTTATCTATAAAATTTAGGAGAATGTAAAAGAATACTTTTTTGTTCCTGAGATGTGAAGTAGGCTTCAGATGCTTTTGAGACCGAAATGACTTATCAGGTTAAAACAAAAAAGGGAGGCAGAGGAAGTGAGGGTGGCAGGAACTGAGAGCTCCAGGGTCCAAGAAAAGCTGAACAGTCTGCTTCAGAAAGCGGAGCGTGGCTCTTGTTCTCTTGCCCAGCCAGGGATGGAGGAAGCTGGTCATCTCTGAAGCGGCCAGCAGCGTGATGAGGAGCCACTAGGGAAGCTCTGACAGAACTGCTCTGAACCTGTTTCCTCATTTGTAAGACAGGGATGAGATTGCCTGCCTCCTGAGGCCCTAGTACCGGAGAGGCAACGAGATGCTTTACGCCAGATTCAGCCTCCTGGACTGTGCTCAAAGGGGCTTCCCCGCTGAAATGACTCATGTGTGGATCTTCTCTGCCTGCATCTCTTCACGTTCTAGATTGTCAGGCTTGTGTCTTGCCGGCTCAATCAAGCCTGCAGATTGGTTTGCCCTGGGCCAGGTGACAGGTGTGCATGCTTGTGTGTGAGCGTGTGTGTCTGGACCCCTGCGCCCATTGAGCAGAGGTGTGCCCTGGCATATTTGATGCCTGAGCATGAACTCTGAAGTGGCAAAGAGTCTAGTTAAGAAATGTAGCCAAAATATAAACTCTTCTCCTTTCTTAAAAAAATTGTAATTGAAATATACTTGATTTACAATGTTGTGTTGATTTCTGCTGTATGGCAAAGTGACTCAGTTATACAGACATATATTATTTTTTATATTCTTTTCCATTATGGTTTATCACAAGATACTGAATATAGTTCCCTATATAAATTTTTCTTCTGATTAGAAAGACGAGGACCATGGTATCCACAATGTTGGGCTGCATGTACCATTTCATCCTTTCTGCTACTTCATTCAGAGGTCTTGAGAGGAAAACAAAGAGGGAGGAGGCATTTACAGAAAACGTTCAATCTTCCTTGGGGAAGGACAGTGTTGCTGTTATTAGAACCCAGACTGAATACAGGGAAGAGGCTGGTGGGAAGGTAGGTACAGGGCTAAAAGGTTTCAGGTGAGATAAAAGGTGCTCTCAGCTGAGGCTTCCCTGGTGGCTCAGAGGGTAAAACGTCTGCCTGTAATGCATGAGACCTGGGTTCGATCCCTGGGTCAGGAAGATCCCCTGGAGAAGGCAAAGGCAACCCACTCCAGTACTCTTGCCTGGAAAATCCCATGGACAGAGAAGCCTGGTAGGCTACAGTCCATGGGGGTCACAAAGAGTCGGACAGGACTGAGCAACTTCACTTTCACTTTTCACATATACATAAAGTATAGTGGCTCAGTGGTAAAGAATTTGCCTGCCAATGTAGGAGACATGAGTTCGATCCCTGGGTCGGGAGGATCACCTGGAGAAGGAGATGGCAACCCACTCCGGTATTCTTGCCAGGAGAACTCCATAGTCAGAGGAGTCTGGTGGGCTACAGTCCATGGGATCACAAAGAGTTGGACACAACCAAGCGACTGAGAGAGAGATACATAAGACCACGGTCTTAACACAGCTGAAAACCAATGACAGAATTATTGATTTTTATTTATTTCCATCTTTTATCTAGATGTTTTATTTAATTAAATCATGCTGAAAGTAATACAATAAGTTTAAATTAACTTCTAGATCTCCAACTACTTAGGACAGGGTAGAGCCATTTGGAACTGAAAGCTTATTTCCTATGTGTGTGCCAAGTGCTCAGCCGCTCAGTTGTGTCCGACTCCTTTACCACCTCATGGACTGTAGCCCACCAGGCTCCTCTGTCCATGGGATTCTCCAGGCAAGAACACTGAAGTGGGCTGGCATTCCCTCCTCTCCGGGATTCTCCTGACCCAGGGATTAAACCTGAGTCTCTTGCATCTCTGGCTTTGGCAGGCTGATTCTTTACCACTGTACCAGCTGGGAAGCCTAGGAGGTCAATATATTGTTCTTTATGATTTTCAAAGAATGTTTACTACACTAAGAATTTCTGTATTAAAGGTATCTTCTTTCACGTGCATAACTTGGTCAAGCCCACATTGCCTGTGGATTCACTGACTGTAATGTGGGCTGATCTAACCATGTGAAAATCGAAGTCATCACTGCTCACCAAGTGGCAGCTCGCTAAGGATGCAGGCAGAATTTCCAGGGGAAAAATCATCATACTGGGAACCCAGGCTTGCAGACTGAAATCTGCAAGGCAGCTGCAAACCTCATGGGTATTTTCAAGCCTTGTTGCGGTTCATATTGCTTGTTTTTTCGGGTGTCATAACGCTGACCCTCTAGTAATCTTTTAACAATGTTCAGAGACTTCCCTGGTGGTCCAGTGGCTAAGACTCTGTACTCTCAATACAAGCAGCCCAGGTTCTATCCCTGGTCAGGGAACTAGATCCCACATGCTGCAACTAATAGCCAGCACATCCAAATAAAATAAACAGGTAAGAATATTTTTAAAATTATTTTATGGAGTAGGAAATGGCAACCTACTCCAGCATTCTTGCCTGGAGACTTACATGGACAGAAGAGCTTGGTGGGGCTACATGGGGTCACAGAGTCAGACACAACGACTATGCACACACGCAATATATAATTTTTATTGCTGTGTAAAGCAAAGATCTTTCTCAAAAAAAATTTTTTTTTAATTTACACCTGCCTCCTTTCAGAAAGATTTTGAGCTGTTACTGGGTCCAGTGGAGAAATGGCCAGATGCTTGCAATAAACTGAAGTAAGTAAAGAAAAGGAAGGCCCTACTCTAAGGGGCGGAACAGAGGCCAGGAGAGCTGACCTGCCGTGGATGCTCACGTGAGAGGGGCATCCACAGTTTATTGTAATCTTTGGTCCAAGTCCAGGAAATTAGCCAGCAAATGAGGGAGGAAGCCTAGGATGAAGGGAAAGAATGCCTGAATATGTGAGCAGAGGACCACAGGGGGATGTCAGGGTGGACCTATTTCATAGGAAGCAGTGGGCAAGGGGCTCTCAACCAGGTCCCAGCCCTGGGACCCAAGTTGGGGTAAAGGGACCTGGCAACCATCCTAGAAGAAGAAGGTCACAGGCGGGACCCCAGGGTAGGAAGGACCAGATCAGAAGCCCTGGAATAGAGTGGGAAGTGGGAGCCAGAGGCAGGAAGCCTCAACGAGCCAGAGTGCTGTGTGCTTAGTTGCTTCAGTTGTGTCTGTCCTGCGCTTTGCGACCCCTCTTTGGACTGTGGCCCACCAGGTTCCTCTGTTCATGGGATTCTCCAGGCAAGAATACTGGAGTGGGTTGCCATGCCCTTCTCCAGAGGATCTTTCCCAACCCAGGGATCCAGTTCACATCTCTTATCCTGCATTGGCAGATGGATTCTTTACCACTAGTGCCAGAGGGCCCATGTTAGCAACCTGAACGAATTTCTTTCAGATAGACTTGTTTAGTGGAGCCAAGGAACAGCTTGGCTGTTTAAGCAATCCATGAAGAAAAGAAAAGATCCATCTCTAGTCACTTGCACGAGTTAAGCCAATGTGAACAGCCCATTGAAAGGGATGTGACCATCTGCACCTGCCAGCTGCCAAGGGGCCCTGAAATTCGCCCAGCTGGAGGTTATCAAAGACGACACCCAACTCAGGAAACCCCTGACTTGTTTAGTTTAAATTCAGGCTGATTCTTTTATGAGATGCACAGGGAGGATCGGGGGGCCACCTGCCTCTCTGCTGACAGCAAAAAAGGGAGGTGGGAACACCACCAGTCCAACAGCATGGCGATCAGTGCAGCCTAGTAAGTCAGAGCTGCTGGGAGCCAGAAACTATTTCTATCAAAGAGAACAGAGGATTAAAACCTTCCTCATTCTCTCCAAGTTTGGAACATTTCTTTTCTGAAAAATTTTCTTTCTAGTTCGTAGAATATAGAGGTACATAATCCAAAAAGTTTTGTGGTTTTTTGGACTTTTGGTTGGTGATGGGGAAAGTTCAGTCTTAAATATTTCTTCCATTCATAGGTTTGGGATGGCGTTCTGCTTTTACCTGCTGCTGTCATTCTTCTAAGGGGGATGTTGGCAAAACTGTCCTGAGCAGCAGGCCTTCAAATATAAAAGCACTCTAAGGGAAGTGTCCCTAGATACTCCCCTTCTCCCTGGTCCCTTGAAGCACATCCATGGAATGCCACTGGACATCTGCCACTGGAGGGCATTAGACATCATTTAATTTGCTACACAGTGACTTTTGACCTCTGCATTTGATTCACACGGGTCACTATCTTGTTCCCATTGTCAGGGTCAGACGTTTATTCATCTGTGTCTAGGTGCAGAAAACAGAAATAGATCTGTAGATTCAGGATGATCCTTTAAGAAGCTCTCGGTCTAATGGGAACACACATATATAAAGGTAAGTAACAACTGCTGCCATGCCTAGTCGCTCAGTCATGTCTGACTCTTTGCGACCCCATGGACTGTACCAGGCTCCTCTGTTCATAGGATTCTCCAGGCAAGAATGCTGGAGTGGGTTGCTATGCCCTCCTCCAGGGGATCTTCCTGACCCAGAGTCTCTGATGTCTCCTGCATTGACAGGCGGGTTTTTTACCACGAGCACCACCTGAGAAGCCCCACTATGATAGGGTCAAATCGGAGTGGCACACACTCTCAAAAAGCCCCAGCAACACGGCTCTCGGGGAGGGGGCAGTGAGCATTTTGGGAAAGCCACACGGACCCCCGTGAGGATCCTACTAAGAAGTGGACTCCATCATCTTGGCTAACCATAGGAACAGGCCAACTTCTTCATTATTATATACTGTTGAGTCGTTTAGAAGCACTCATTTCAGGGATCACTCCATCTATTTCTCCCCAAATTTATTCCTAGATACCACAAGCCACAAATCTCTTTTCTAAGCGTATAAATAAAATAACATGTAAACAAAAAATAGAATAAAATATATGATCCATCATTCATTCATTCAGGAAGCATAAAGCAGCCTTGGCTTTCGGACCTGGCTCACCTCAGAGGACAGCAAGAACTGAAATAACTAGGAGCAAAGCAATTAGAGGATGATTTTCACTTTACAAAGAGTCCAGGGGCTCCTTTTAGTGCTTCCCTAGGGGATTTAAATATTTAAGTACTGTTTTACAGACTGTTAACTCTTGGAACTGGCGGAGGAAGAAGAGATGGACCTCGGTGTTCAGAAAAAGAGCAGATTCAAACCTGGAGGATTAGAAGGCAGGGTCAACAGTAGATCAATAAGTCCAATAACTCTTATTCATATCCTCCTCATGTAGGATAGAAAGTCCTCAAAGCACAAAACAGACATTCTCTATTTTAATCTTAACATCAATTAGGCATGATGATAAATTCAAAAACTGAGCAGTTCAAGGGATGAGTAGATGTACCATAGAGGATTTTTAGGGCAGTCAGGCTACTTTGAATGATACTATGATGGTAGATACATGCCATTGTACATTCATCCAGACTTGTAACATGTACAGCACCATGAGTGAGCCTTCATGGGAACTCTGGACCTTAGTGATGATGATCAACCATGTAACTCACTGCTCATAACAAAGGTACCACTCTGGTGGGGTTGTTGTTACCAGGCAGGGGGGCGGAGGAGTCCCAGAAATCTTGTACGTCTGCTCAGTTTTGCTGTGAAGCTAAAACTGATTTTTAAAATAAAGTCTATTTTAGAAAAGTGAGAGTTTAAATTTTGACGAGGAATAACATTTTCAAAACCCCCCATCAAATGTTTGAAGAGTTTGTTGCAGAAGGTTAATGAGAGGCAGAGGTGTACCTCTCTCATGGGTTTGAAATGGAGTTTACATTTCCTTCTCTACAGATGGTCATCAAGGGCAGGGTAGTGAAGAGCTGAATGGTAAGAGCACTATAGTCACTAAATGCATGTTGCAGTACAAAGTGTAATGTGTAGAAAATAGCATGTAAATTACCTGTATGTGCAAATTCTTTGTACATTCAGTAGTCAGCTGTTAGTATTCCTAGGCTACAAAGAGTGGGAGAGGGTAGCAGGGGTAGCCAGTTGAGTTCAGTTCAGTTCAGTCACTCAGTCATGTTCGACTCTTTGCGACCCCCTGAATCACAGCACGCAGGGCCCTCCCTGTCCCTCACCAACTCCCGGAGTCCACCCAAACTCATGTGCATCGAGTCAGTGATGCCATCCAGCCATCTCATCCTCTGTCGTCCCCTTCTCCTCCTGCACCCAATTCCTCCCAGCATCAGGGTCTTTTCCAATGAGTCAACTCTTCCCATGAGGTGGCCAAAGTATTGGAGTTTCAAGGAACATTCAGGATTGATCTCCTTTAGAATGGACTGGTTGGATCTCCTTGCAGTCCAATGGACTCTCAAGAGTCTTCTCCAACACCACAGTTCAAAAGCATCAGTTCTTCGGTGCTCAGCTTTCTTCACAGTCCAACTCTCACATCCATACATGACCACTGGAAAAACCATAGCCTTGACTAGATAGACCTTTGTTGGCAAAGTAATGTCTCTGCTTTTGAATATGCTATCTAGGTTGGTCATAACTTTCCTTCCAAGGAGTGAGCATCTTTTACTTTCATGGCTGCAGTCACCATCTGCAGTGATTTTGAAGCCCCCAAAAGTAAAATCTGACATTGTTTCCCCCTCTATTTCCCATGAAGTGATGGGACCAGATGCCATGATCTTCGTTTTCTGAGTGTTGAGCTTTAAGCCAACTTTTTCACTCTCCTCTTTCACTTTCATTAAGAGGCTTTTTAGTTCCTCTTCACTTTCTGCCATAAGGGTGGTGTCATCTGCATATCTGAGGTTGTTGATATTTCTCCCGGCAATCTTGATTCCAGCTTTGCTTCTTCCAGCCCAGCGTTTCTCATGATGTACTCTGCATATAAATTAAATAAGCAGGATGACAATATACAGCCTTGATGTACTCCTTTTCCTATCAGTGGTGTCCAATTCTTATGCCACCCCTTTTACTGTAGCCCGCCAGGCTCCTCTGTCCATGGGATTCTCCAAGCAAGAATACTGGAGTGGGTTGCCATTTCCTAATCCAGGGGAAATTCCCGACCCAGGGATCGAACACACGTCTCTTACGTCTCCTGCACAGGTTCTTTACCACTAGTGCCACCTGGGAAGCACAATTCAGTACAGAGGGAGAGGACTACCCCCAAATAGAAGTATTGAGTGGGTGAGGCATACTAGACTTTCTGTGGGCCTAACAACTGTTTAGATTTGTACATTTGGAGACCACCTGGCAACGCATCCCACTGCTCAAGCTTAGGAGCAGCCCCCCTGGGGCCCTGGGAGTCGGGGTACTCGGAAAACAAACCGAATTCTTCCAGGTTCCCCTTCCAGACAGAAGGGGCGCAGGAGGGCCGGCAGCCTGGCACTCGGGGTCCTGATAGCCCCAGCGGGAGGGTCACTGCTGAGACATCCAGCCCCATCTCATTGTTCCGCGCCAGAGTTTCCTCCTTGGGCAGCGGCCCGGAGCCGAGCCGGGAGCCGAGCGGGAAGGGGACGGACCGGGCGGGAGTGTGGGGTGTCTATTGCGGCCGCTCCTTCCCCTCTCCGGGAGCTCGGGTTTCCCGGGGTGTGTGCGGATTCTCAATAAAAAGGGAAAAGCACGATCCAAGTTAATTTTCCAGCGCCGAGAGGAAATGCTGTTTCCTGCATTGTACAAAACTGGTGCCAACAAGACTGACACAGGAGCCCATTGTCCCTCTAACAATGTAGTGATGGGGGAGGACGCCTGAGAAAACAGACCTCGGGCCGCCGTGCGCGTTTGATCTTCCCCCGTAAGTGCGAGTGTGAGAGCGTGAGTGTGTGTGTGAGTGTGTGTGTGCGCGCGCGCGCGCGCGCGCGCGCGGTAGAAAGTTACTTAGGTTGGTAGAGATGGGCCGTGCGCTTTTCCGTCCTGTCTTCGTCTCCAACGATGCCAAGAGAGACCTAGCCCCTCAAAGCACCCAGGGCAAAAAATAGAGACAGGAAAAAAAAAAACAAACATAGAAAGGAAAGGAGAAGGAAAAAGGCAAGACTCACCTCAAACTCACCCTACGGGCTCATCTCAAACCCTCCAAGGCCTGGGTCACAGGCAGACCCGAAACTCCCAACTCAATTCCACCCCAGGCCAAGCGCTCTCCTCCCGCCAACTGAGCTTAGGGTGATCCCACGCAGAGCAAAGCGGTGGTGGGGGGGTGCGGGGGGAGGCGGCCAGGCCGAGGGGCAGACTCTCGTAAGATGTCCCTGGAGAGCCGAGCCCCTGGGCAGCGCTGACCCGCTGGCAGTGCGCTCCGGGCGACCCCTGCCCGGCACCCCCTCAACCCCTACCCCCCCACCATCCCCACACCCCCGGGCTGGAGGGCGCGCCGGTGACTTGAAGATGCCCGCGGTGACTTGAAGAGGCCCGCGCTGTCTGGTTAGTTTCACCTGGACGCCCCGGGGTCAGAGCCTCTGCCTGAGGACACGTTGCTACAGGCTCCAAGAGGACGCGGGTTCATCCCAGCGCCCAAAAGTAACCTCCCCACCCTTCGCCCGCTCACGTAGCCCGGGGTTTGGGGACGTGAAGTGCTGGCGAGGAGGCGGCTCCGGCCACCGCATGGGCTGGGCGATAAACAATCTCACAGGATACACAACACCCTGGACTGTCACAAGTCCCTCGCAGGAAAAGATAAATAACATCTGAGGAGCCGCGTCGCAGCTTCCCGGGGCCGAATAAAAACTCTGGGAGAAGTAAGTAAACAACAGAACGAAAAGTATCCCCCAGCCTTGGCCGCAGAGGAATCAGATGCACTGCCCTTCCCCTGCACTCCCTGATGGGGGTGTCTTCTGGAAAAAAAAAAAAAAGCAAAATAAACCCTACACGGTGCACTTTGTCCTTTAAACCGATTGGCAATTGTCACTTTCTGGGTAAGGAGCCTGTTTCCTGGGCACAGTAGGAAATCTTTCTAGAGCAGGGGTTGAGATGTCCTCAGTTTTCTAGAGGAGGAGGACAAAGAAGAATTTCCTGAGGAAACGACTTTTTTTTCCCAAAGGTTTGCTCCTCAGGATTGGAGCTGTCAGCTACAAAACCATCCTGGTGTCCGTGGCTCCATCTTGATTTTCTGTAAACAGTTTGCCAAATCAGAGGTGAGGGTATGATGGGGGGGGAAATTGAGATGGGAACAAAATCCAGACCAGAGAATTATAAATGCTCACTGGGTACAATTAAATGGCTGTTAAAAATGCACACCTATAGCAGGCCTACTCCTGGATATGCCTGTATGCCTGAGTGCTCACATGGACTGTAGCCCGCCAGCCTCCTCTGTCCTTGAGATTTTTCAGGCAAGAATACTGGAGTGGGTTGCCATTTCCTTCTCCAGGGTATCTTCCCAATCTGCTTCTCTGCATTGGCAGGCGTATTCTTTACCACTGCACCACCTGCAAAGCACTTCTGGGCATATATCCAGAAAAAGACATGGTCTGAAAAGATACACGCAGCTGTATGTTTACAGCAGCACTGTTCACAAATGCCAAGAAAAGGAGGCAACCTAGATATCCATTAACACCTGAATGAATAAAGAACATGTGGTACATATATACAATGGAATATTTCTCAGCCACAAAAAGAATGAAACAAGGCCATTTGCAGCAACATAGATAGGCCTAGAGATTAGAGTAACAGGCATATTTGGCCTTGGAGTATAAAACGAAGCAGGTCAAAGGCTAACAGAGTTTTGCCAAGCGAACGCACTGGTCATAGTAAACACCCTCTTCCAACAACATAAGAGAAGACTCTACACATGGACATCACCAGATGATCAATACCAAAATCAGACTGATGATACTCTGCAGCCAAAGATGGAGAAGTTCTACACAGTCAGCAAAAACAAGACCAGGAGCTAACTGTGGCTCAGATCATGAACTCCCTATTGCCAAATTCAGACTTAAATTGAAGGAAGTAAGCAAAACCACTAGACCATTCAGTATGACCTAAATCAAATCCCTTACAATTATACAGTGGAAGTGACAAACAGATTCAAGGGATTAGATCTGATAGAGTGCCTGAAGAACTATGGATAGAGGTTCGTGACATTGTACAAGAGGCAGTGATCAAGACAATCCCTAAGAAAAAGAAATGGAAAAGGCAAAATGGTTGTCTGAGGAGGCCTTACAAATAGCTGAGAAAAGAAAAGACGTGAAAGGCAAAGGAGAAAGCAAAAAAAAAAAAAGTAGAGACATTACTTTGCCAACAAAGGTCCGTCTAGTCAAGGCTATGGTTTTTCCAGTGGTCATGTATGGATGTGAGAGTTGGACTGTGAAGAAAGCTGAGTGCCAAAGAATTGATGCTTTTGAACTGTGGTGTTGGAGAAGACTCTTGAGAGTCCCTTGGACTGCAAGGAGATCCAACCAGTCCATTCTAAAGGAGTTCAGCCCTGGGATTTCTTTGGAAGGAATGATGCTGAAGCTGAAACTCCAGTACTTTGGACACCTCATGCGAAGAGTTGACTCACTGGAAAAGACTCTGATGCTGGGAGGGATTGGGGGCAGGAGTTGAAGGGGACGACAGAGGATGAGATGGCTGGATGGCATCACTGACTCGATGGACGTGAGTCTGAGTGAACTCCGGGAGTTGGTGATGGACAGGGAGGCCTGGCGTGCTGTGATTCATGGGGTTGCAAAGAGTTGGACACGACTGAGCTACTGAATTGAACTGAACTGAACTGATACTCATTGAATGCAGAGTTCCAAAGAATAGCAAGAAGAATTAAGAAAGCCTTCCTCAGTGATCAGTGCACAGAAATAGAGGAAAACAAAAGAATGGAAAAGACTAGAGATCTCTTCAAGAAAATTAGAGATACCAAGGGAACATTTTATGCAAAGATGGGCACAATAAGGACAGAAATCATATGGACCTAACAGAAGCAGAAGATTTTAAGAAGAGATGGCAAGAATGCACAGAACTATACAGAAAAGATCTTCATGACCCAGATAACCACAACGGTGTGATTGCTCACCTAGAGCCAGACATCCTGGAATGTGAAGTCAAGTGGGCCTTAGAAAGCATCACTACGAACAAAGCTAGTGGAGGTGATGGCATTCCAGTTGAGCTATTTCAAATCCTGAAAGATGATGCTGTCAAAGTGCTGCACTCAATACGCCAGCAAATTTGGAAAACTCAGCAGCGGCCACAGGACTGGAAAAGGTCCGTTTTCATTCCAATCCCAAAGAAAGGCAGTGCCAAAGAATGCTCAAACTTCCATACAATCTCACTCATCTCACACACTAGCAAAATAATGCTCAGAATTCTCCAAGCCAGGCTTCAACAGTATGTGAACTGTGAACTTCCAGATGTTCAAGCTGGATTTAGAAAAGGCAGAGGAACCAGAGATCAAATTGCCAACATCCGTTGGATCATCGCAAAAGCAAGAGAGTTCCAGAAAAACATCTACTTCTGCTTTACTGACTAGGCCAAAGCCTTTAACCGTGTGGATCACAACAAACTGGAAAAATCTGAAAGAGATGGGAATACCAGACCACCTGACCTGCCTCCTGAGAAATCTGAATGTAGGTCAAGAAGCAACAGTTAGAACTGGACTTGGAACAACAGACTGGTTCCAAATAGGAAAAGGAGTATATCAAGGCTGTATATTTAACTTATATGCAGAGTACATCATGAGAAATGCCTGACTGGATGAAGCACAAGCTGGAATCAAGATTGCTGGGAGAAATATCAATCACCTCAGATATGCAGATAACACCACCCTTAGGGCAGAAAGCAAAGAAGAACTAAAGAGCCTCCTAAGCGCAGGCGGCTGCGGCACTAAGAGCAGCGGAGAGGCGCTACCCTACGTCTGAGGTCAAGGGCAACGGCCTAGAGTGCCAGGCTGCGATGGCGCAGGAACAGCCGAGAGGAGCTACCCCGCGTCCGAGGCCAGGGACGGCGGCTGGGAAGAGCTACCCCACGTCCGAGGTCAGGGGTGGCTGCTGGGAAGAGCCACCCTGCGTCCGAGGCCAGGAGCGGCGCCGGAGAGGAGCAACCCCACACCGGAGGCCAGGGGCAGCGGCCGGGAGGAGCAACCCCACGTCCAAGGAGCAGTGGCTGCGCTGGTGCAGGAGGGCGTAGAGGAGCCATCCCACGTTGAAGGTCAGGAAGGGTGGTGGTGAGGAGATACCCCTCATCCAAGGTAAGAAGCAGAGGCTGCGCTTTGCTGGAGCAGCCGTGAAGAGATACCCCACACCCAAGGCAAGAGAAACCCAAGTAAGATGGTAGGTGTTGCAAGAGGGCATCAGAGGGCAGACACACTGAAACCACACTCACAGAAAACTAGTCAATCTTATCACAGCAGGACCACAGCCTTGTCTAACTCAATGAAACTAAGCGATGCCTGCGGGGCAACCCAAGATGGGCGGGTCATGGTGGAGAGGTCTGACAGAATGTGGTCCACTGGAGAAGGGAATGGCAAACCACTTCAGTATTCTTGCCTTGAGAGCCCCATGAACAGTATGAAAAGGCAAAATGATAGGATACTGAAAGAGGAACTCCCCAGGTCATTAGGTGCCCAATATGCTACTGGAGATCAGTGGAGAAATAACTCCAGAAAGAATGAAGGGATGGAGCCAAAGCAAAAACAATACCCAGCTGTGGATGTGACTGGTGATAGAAGCAAGGTCCAATGCTGTAAAGAGCAATATTGCATAGGAACCTGGAATGTCAGATCCATGAATCAAGGCAAATTGGAAGTCGTCAAACAAGAGAGGGCAAGAGTGAACGTTGACATTCTAGGAATCAGTGAACTAAAATGAACTGGAATGGGTGAATTTAACTCAGATGACCATTATATCTACTACTGCGGGCAGGAATCCCTCAGAAGAAATGGAGTAGCCATCATGGTCAACAAAAGAGTCTGAAATGCAGTACTTGGATGCAATCTCAAAAATGACAGAATGATCTCTGTTCGTCTCCAAGGCAAACCATTCAATAGCATGGTAATCCAAGTCTATGCCCCAACCAGTAACGCTGAAGAAGCTGAAGTTGAACGGTTCTGTGAAGACCTACAAGAGCTTTTAGAACTAACACCCAAAAAAGATGTCCTTTTCATTATAGGGGACTGGAATGCAAAAGTAGGAAGTCAAGAGACACCTGGAGTAACAGGCAAATTTGGCCTTGGAATGTGGAGTGAAGCAGGGCAAAGACTAATAGAGTTTGCCAAGAAAATGCACTGGTCATAGCAAACACCCTCCTCCAACAACACAAGAGAAGACTCTAAACATGGACATCACCAGATGGTCAACACCAAAATCAGATTGATTATATTCTTTGCAGCCAAAGATGGAGAAGCTCTATACAGTCAACAAAAACAAGACCAGAAGCTGACTGTGGCTCAGATCATGAACTCCTTATTACCAAATTCAGACTTAAATTGAAGAAAGTAGGGAAAACCGCTAGACCATTCAGGTATGACCTAAATCAAATCCCTTATGATTATACAGTGGAAGTGAGAAATAGATTTAAGGGCCTATATCTGATAGAGTGTCTGATGAACTATGGAATGAGGTTCGTAACATGGTACAGGAGACAGGGATCAAGACCATCCCCATGGAAAAGAAAGGCAAAAAAGCAAAATGGCTGTCTGGCGAGGCCTTTCAAATAGCTGTGAAAAGAAGAGAAGTGAAAAGCAAAGGAGAAAAGGAACGATATAAACATCTGAACGCAGAATTCCAAAGAATAGCAAGAAGAATTAAGAAAGCCTTCCTTAGGGATCAATGCAAAGAAATAGAGGAAAACAACAGAATGGGAAAGACTAGAGATCTCTTCAAGAAAATTAGAGATACCAAGGGAACATTTCATGCAAAGATGGGCACAATAAGGACAGAAATGGTGTGGACCTAACAGAAGCAGAAGATTTTAAGAAGAGGTGGCAAGAATAGACAGAAGAACTGTACAATAAAGATCTTCAAGACCCAGATAATCACGATGGTGTGATCACTCAACTAGAGCCAGACATCCTGGAATGTGAAGTCAAGTGGGCCTTAGAAAGCATCACTACGAACAAAGCTAGTGTAGGTGATGGAATTCCAGTTGAGCTATTTCAAATCCTGAAAGATGATGCTGTCAAAGTGCTGCACTCAATATGCCAGCAAATTTGGAAAACTCAGCAGTGGCCACAGGACTGGAAAATGTCCGTTTTCATTCCAATCCCAAAGAAAGGCAGTGCCAAAGAATGCTCAAACTACTGCACAATTGCACTCATCTCACATGCTAGTAGAGTAATGCTCAAAATTCTCCAAGCCAGGCTTCAGCAATACGTGAACCATGAACTTCCTGATGTTCAAGCTGGTTTTAGAAAAGGGAGAGGAACCAGAGATCAAATTGCCAACATCCGCTGGCTCATGGAAAAAGCAAGAGATTTCCAGAAAAACATCTACTTCTGCTTTATTGACTATGCCAAAGCCTTTGACTGTGTGGATCACAATCAACTGTGGAAAATTCTGAAAGAGATGAGAATACCAGACCACCTGACCTGCCTCCTGAGAAATCTGAATGCAGGTCAAGAAGCAACAGTTAGAACTGGACATGGAACAACAGACTGGTTCCAAATAGGAAAAGGAGTCCGTCAAGGCTGTATATTGTCACCCTGCTTATTTAACTTATATGCAGAGTACATCATGAGAAACACTGGGCTGGAAGAAACACAAGCTGGAATCAAGATTGCCAGGAGAAATATCAATCACCTCAGATATGCAGATGACACCACCCTTATGGCAGAAAGTGAAGAGGAACTAAGAAGCCTCTTGATGAAAGTGAAAGAAGAGAGTGAAAAAGTTGGCTTAAAGCTCAACATTCACAAAACGAAGATCATGGCATCTGGTCCCATCACTTCATGGGAAATAGATGGGGAAACAGTGGAAACAGTGTCAGACTTTATTTTGGGGGGCTCCAAAATCACTGCAGATGGTGATTGCAGCCATGAAATTAAAAGACGCTTATTCCTTGGAAGGAAAGCTATGATCAACCTAGATAGCATATTCAAAAGCAGAGACATTACTTTGCTGACTAAAGTCCGTCTAGTTAAGGCTATGGTTTTTCCAGTAGTCATGTATGGATGTGGGAGTTGGACTGTGAAGAAGGCTGAGTGCCGAAGAATGATGCTTTTGAAGTGTGGTGTTGGAGAAGACTCTCGAGAGTCCCTTGGACTGCAAGGAGATCCAACTAGTCCAATCTGAAGGAAATCAGCCCTGGGATTTCTTTGGAAGGAATGATGCTAAAGCTGAAACTCCAGTACTTTGGACACCTCATGCGAAGAGTTGACTCATTGGAAAAGATTTTGATGCTGGGAGGGATTGGGGGCAAGAAGAGAAGGGGACGACAGAGGATGAGATGGCTGGATGGCATCGCTGACTCGATGGATGTGAATCTGAGTGAACTCTGGGAGTTGGTGATGGACAGGGAGGCCTGGCATGCTGCGATTCATGGGCTCACAAAGAGTCGGACACGACTGAGCGACTGAACTGAACTGACTGATGAAAGTGAAAGAGGAGAGTGAAAAAGTTGGCTTAAAATTCAGATCATGGCATCTGGTCCCATCACTTCATGTTAACTAGATGGGGAAACAATGGAAACAGTAACAGACTATTTTGGGGGGGGGGCTCCAGAATCACTGCAAATGGTGACTGCAACCATGAAATTAAAAGACACTTGCCCTTTGGAAGAAAAGTTATGACCAACCTAGACACCGTATTAAAAAGCAGAGACGTTACTTTGCCAACAAATGTCTATCTAGTCAAGGCTATGGTTTTTCCAGTAGTCATGTATGGATGTGAGCGTTGGACTTAAAGAAAGCTGAGCACCAAAGAATTGATGCCTTTGAACTGTGGTGTTGGAGAAGACTCTTGAGAGCCCCTTGGATTGCAGGGAGATTCAACCAATCCATCCTAAAGGAAATCAGTCCTGAATATTCATTGGAAGGACTGATGCTGAAGCTGAAACTCCAATACTTTGGCCACCTGATGAGAAGGACTTACTCATTTGAAAAGACCCTGATGCTGGGCAAGATTGAAGGCAGTAGGAGAAGGGGATGACAGAGGATGAGATGGTTGAATGGCATCACCAAATGGATACTCATGAGTCTGAGCAAGCTCCATGAGTTGGTGATGGACAGGGAGGCCTGGCATTCTGCAGTCCATGGGCTCACAATGGACATGACTGAGCGACTGAATTGAATTGAACTGGGAGATTGTCATACTAAGTGAAGTAAGTCAGAGAAAGAAAAACATAATATCACTTACATGTGTAATCTAAAAATATGAAGAAATGAACTTATTTACAAAAGAGAGACAGATTCACAGATGTGGAAAACAAATTTATAGTTACCAAAGGTGAAGGGATAAATTAGGAGCCTGGGATTAGCATATACACACTACTATATGAAAATAGATAACCAACAAGGGCCTACTGTGCAGTACAGGGAACTCTCCTCAATACTCTGTAATAATCTATATGGGTCAAGAATCTGAAAAAGAATGAATATATATGTATTGTAACTGAATGTATATGTAACTGAAGCCCTTTGCTGTACTCCTGAAACTAATACAACATTGTAAATCAATTCTACTCTGACAGAATAAAATAAATAATTCAATAAGTTTTTTTTTTTTTTAAAGCACACACCTAAAGGGTTTACCATTCTCCCACCTGGAATTTGAGTACCCAAAACAGTCTACTGCCCTCTGTGAGGGAGCCGGGTCCAGGACCCTGAAAGTGATAAGGCACTGGGCCTCTTCTCCTCCTCGCTTCTTCCTGCAAAAACTCAGGTAGCACCTAGATTGCCAGTCTCCACAGCCCAAGCAGAACCTCTTAAGTCCAGCCCCAGACCCATATTTCCATCATTCTCTTTGTTGTTGTTCAGTCAAGTCTGACTCTTTGCAACTCCATGGATTGCAGCATGCCAGGCCTCCCTGTCCTCCACTATCTCCTGGAGTTTGCTCAGATTTATGTCCAGAGTCAGTGATGCCATCCAACCATCTCATCCTCTGTTGCCCCCTTCTCTTCCTGCCCTCAATCTTCCACAGCATCGGGATCTTTTCCAATGAGTTAGCTCTTCACATCAGGTGGCCAAAGTGTTGGAGCTTCAGCTTCAGCATCAGCCCTTATATTGAAGACCCTATCATTCTGCCTTTTCCAAATGTCAAGTAAATCACACAGTATGAGGCTTTTGTGTCTGGCTTATTTCATCTAGCAAAATGCTTTTGAAATTCATCCATATTGTTGCCCTCATCAGCCATTCATTCCTTTTTATTCCTGAGTAGTATTCCATTTCTGGATGTATCACAGCTTATTTACCCTGTCACCAGTTGTTGGACATTTGGGTGGGTTCCAGCTTTCAGCATTATGAAAAAAAACTGCCACAAACATTTGCATATGGGTCTTTGTATGGGCATAAATTTTCATTTCTCTTGGATTAATACTTAGGAGTGGGATTATCATTTGGAGACCAGCAATTAACAAGGAACTGCCCAACTGTTTTATGAAATGCTGTACCTGTTTGCATTCCTACCAGCAATATACACAGGTTCGAGTTGTTCTGCACCCCTGCTGGCCAGATAAAGCTTTTCACAGATATCAACATCTTAATTACTTCAAACCTGTTACAATCATGATCATTAGATCATCAGTAATGTGTGACTATATCTTAAACTTCTCACTCTATAAGCTGAAATTGGATTTTAGGTCTAGTCCTTGCTGCTGCTGCTGCTAAGTCGCTTCAGTCGTGTCCGACTCTGTGTGACCCCATAGACGGCAGCTCACCAGGCTCCCCTGTTCCTGGGATTCTCCAGGCAAGAACACTGGAGTGGGTTGCCATTTCCTTCTCCAATGCATGAAAGTGAAGTCACTCAGTCGTGTCCAACCCCCAGCGACCCCATGGACTGCAGCCTACCAGGCTCCTCCGTCCATGGGATTTTCCAGGCAAGAGTACTGGAGTGGTGTGCCATTGTCCTTATTCCAAAGTGATAAATCTCACGTAATGCGATTTGGGCAGTGCCTAAGGGTCTGGGAGTTGGACCATAACGAAGGCTGAACATGGAAGAATTGATGCTTTCAAATTGTGGTGTTGGAGAAGACTGTCGAGAGTCCCTTGGACAGCAAGGAGATCAAACCAGTCAATCCTAAAGGAAATCAACCCTGACTATTCATTGGAAGGACTAATGCTGAAGCAAAAGCTCCAATACTTTGGCCACCTGATGTGAAGAACCAACTGATTAGAAAGGAACCTGATGCTGGGAAAGATTGAGGACAGGAGGAGAAGAGGGTGACAGAGGATGAGATGGTTAAATGGCATCACCAACTCAATGAACATGAATTTGTGCAAGCTCCAGGAATTAGTGAAGGACAAGGAAGCCTGGTGCACCACAGTCTACTGGGTCACCAAGAATCAGACACAATTTAGCAAATGAACAACAACAACAACATAGGGACAAAATTAAGATTAATGGTTGCCAGGTCCTGATGGTGAGGGGAGGGTTTTTCTACAAAGAGGCACAAGACAACTCTTTGAGATGACAGAAATATCCTGGATCTTGATTGTGGTGGTGATTATGCCATATACATTTGTCAACTCATAGAACTGTACACCTGGAAAGGTTATTGTATATAAATTATACCTCAATAAAATGGGCTCAGAAAAAGCTCTGTCCTCATTTTTAATAGTTATTTTCAAGTGGCTTGCAGGGAAATGAAAGAAAGTGAGAGTGTGAAAAGTGTTAGTCGCTCATTTGTATCCAACTCTTTGTGACTCCATGGATTGTAGCCCACCAGGCTCCTCTGTCCATGGGATTTTCCAGGCAAGAATACTGGAGTGGGTTGCCATTTCCTTTTCTAGAGGATCTTCCTAACCCAGAGAACAAACCCAGTTCTCCTGCATTGCAGGCAGATTCTTCACCATCTAAGCCACGAGCAGGGGCTAGTACAGGGAGATGGCATTCAGTAGATGTTTCTGAATGAATGAATGAGTCTCTATGGAAATTCTGCTTTCTGATGAAGTTATATTGTACAGTTCCCTTGTGGCTCAGCTGGTAAAGAATTTGCCCGCAACGCAGGAGACCTAGGTTTGATCCCTGCATTGGGAAGATCCCCTGGAGAAGGGAATGGCCACCCACTCCAGTATTCTGGCCTGGAGAATTCCATGGACTGCATAGTCCATGGGGTCACAAAGAATCAGATACAACTGAGTGACTTTCATTTTACAATGTATATTGTACAGAAATGAAAGTAGAAAAGAGTAGGTGCTTTGGTTCCCTCTGGTGCCCTGCTCTCTGCCTGAGGAACGTGCCTGCTCTGCAACTCTCTGGAGGAAGCAGCACCAGGAGGATGAAGTCAGCTTTCCAAGGAAGTCTTACTTGTCTGGAGTTGGGACATTCATCTGGCAAACACCCAGTACTGAAACAAGCAGATGTTGTTTGGCGGATCCGAGTGTACAAGGCTGCTTTGGGCATGCCCTACACAGGAGAACTTCCCATTGCAGGGCAGGCGAGGATTCTAAAAATGCGAGTGTCACCCCCAAGGATCGAGATTTCCTTCTGTGTTTCTGATCTAGCAACTGTCTTTCAAAATTTATTACAGAATAGGTAATGAAACAACCCTCAACTTAAATATTAACAATATACTACTACTAATTACTGTGAGTACAGCTGACTTTAGGAAAATAGGAGAATATGCCCATTTGTATTTCTAGACCAGTTACTTTATAGCTCTTTTTTTCTCTACAAATATCAGTTCAGTTCAGTCGCTCAATGGTGTCTAACTCTTTGCGACCTCATGGACTGCAGTACACCAAACTTCCCTGTCCATCCTTTAAAATATATATATATATATATATATATATTTATTTATTTATTTACTTGGCTGTACTAGGTCCTAGCAGCATACAGAATCTTGAATCCTAGTTGTGGAGTCTTAACCACTGGACAAGAACTTGGGCAAACTCCAGGAGATGGTGAGGGACAGGAAGGCCTGGTGTGTTGCAGTCCATGGGGTCGCAAAGAGTCAGACATGACTCTGCAGCTGAACAACAACAATAGAGTATGTAAGTCACAAGACAAGAGGAGGTCACATGGAGAGAAAGGACAGAGGAGAGAACAGAGCCTAGGACAGCACTAGAAACAAACCTTCTGAAGTGGTGTATGAGTCTAAGCGGGGAGGGAGAAGCCTCCCTATTACGGAGAAGCCGTAATAGATTCTGCAAAAGAACTGCCAGAGAATCAGGAGAAAAACAGGGAAGTGCAGCCTCAGAAGAGCCTGCTTGAAGATGAGGATGTGGGTCGGGAAGATGGATGCACAGACAAAGTAAGACGAGAACAGAGATAGAGTCTGCTGGATTGGGAGTCAAGAGAGGAGTCCAGCAACTCTGATAAGGACAGAAGTGAGGTTGGAGTGGGTGTGAGGAGTGAGTGAGCGAGAGGCACCTCTTGAGAAGTTTTGCTCGAAGGAGAGCAGAAGCGAAGCCAGAGGAGAACAGAGAATCCCATGTCAGTGGTGGTAGGAGGGTGCTGGGGAAGCCAGTGATGAGCTGAGAAGTGCTTAACAACCCCCACCTTTGGAAACCAAAATCTTCACTCGGTATAAATACCCTATCTGGGCTTCCTAGGTGGTGCTAATGATAAAGAACCTGCCTGCCAATGCAGGAGATGCCTGAGACAAGGGTTCCATCCCTGGATCAGGAAGATGCCCTGGAGGAGGGCATGGCAACCCAGTCCAGCATTCTTGCCTGGAGAATCCCACGGACAGAGGAGCCTGGTGGGCTGCAGTCCATGGCGTTGCAAAAGAGCTGGTGATGACAGAGTGACTGAGCACACAGACACAATATTCTGTGTGGCCAATTCCAATGGCCACAATGTCAAAGAGTTTGCAAAATCCCTAAAAATTTAATAACTGGCTCTAAGGAGCCAGGGCAACCCATCTCCTAAGGAGAGAGACAGAGTGTTGTTTCAGGACAAAGGAAGCATAAATGAGGGAGGTGAGACGGGGGTGGGAGAGTGGGGGGTGGGGGAGTAGGGACAAGGTTCTGATCAGGATGGAGTCCTTGCCAAGTAAGCGCACGCCCGGGGATGCTGGTGCTGGCAGAGTGGAAATGGTGTTGGAACAGCTGCAGCAGGGAGGGCCAGTGGGAGACAGGGGTGTGGGGTTACAGTCCAGGGCAGACAGGGTGACCCAGTCCAGAGGTGGGCGGCTGCCCCCCAGAATGTTGAGGAATCAGAGTCTGAGAGGCCAGTGTGGCAAATGCGTCATCTCCACTGACATTGAAAGAAGCCAAAAATGGTACACGAGTTGAGTGACCGAGCACGTCAGCAGTGGGCAGCTAAAACCTTCAGGATGTGAGGCATGTGTGTGAGTGTGTGTGGTGGGTGGTGGGGTGGTTTTTGGAAGTCTGTGCATGACCACCATCAGAGGGGGAGGAGGAAGTAGAGGAAGGGGTATGGGAGAGGGGCAGGGGTTTGTGCAACAGAGAGGGAGAGACGTAGTCTGCGCATGGCCATGGTGACCCAGGAAAACCCAACTTTGGGTTGTTCTGAGCTCCGAGAGGAGAGACAGCAAAACAGCCTCCATTTCCGGGACAGCCGTGGAACGTTCTTGGGGTGAGCTGGGTGCTCCTGAAGAAATGGGATAGGGCTGAGGGGTTTGCTGATGGCAAAGCAGAGTGTCCTTGGAGTGGGGGAAGGGGTAGAAGGATGGAGGGGAGGTGGGGCTGGGATTGGGTCTGACTAGGGTGGCACAGAGCAGTCAGGGGTGTGCTTCTGGCTGAGCAGAGTCTTGGGTTTCTGGCAGTGGCTGTGTTAAGAATGAATTTGAGACATGTACCCTCATTTGAGTACAACAAATTCCACACCAATATGCCTCCAACATCATCAACAAGATGCCAGACTTGAGATTCCCTGAGACGTTGCCTGATTTAACCTCTAAGCAGGCTGAAAGGCTCTCAGCATCATTCAGCATCCCACACTCATGGAGCCCTTAATTCCTTCACTTTGGACCTCCGAGGCTCTTGTCGAGGTTTCTGGCATCCAGTTTAGATTTCTTGGCCCAGCTCTCCTGCCTTAGAGAGTTTTTCCTTCTGAAATTTAATTTCAAGTATCTTTTGTGTGTACTCTTTAGCATTCTTCTCCTAACCCTATCCATTTGTGATGTGTTAAAACTGTTTCTCTGATGGGATTCCTTTTCCCTCAGTTGACAGATTAACTCAAATCATACTTTTTCCAAGGGGATTTTGTTTGATTCCTCAAACTTTTCTTTTGAACAAAAGGGAGGTTTAAAAACAATAACCAGTTGAAACCTTCCTACACTGTTGGTGACAATGTAAATTGGTACAATCACTAGGGAGACCGGTAATGGAGTTTCCTTTAAAAAAAAAAAAAAAAAAGAACTACTATATGATCTCACAGTCCTGCTCCTGGGCGTATATCTGGAGCAAGACATAATTTGAAAAGATACATGAACCCCAATGTTCATAGCAACACTATTTACAACAGCTGAGTCATGGAGACAGCCTAAATGTCCATCAACAGAGGAATGGATAAGAAAAATGTGATTCACACATACAATGGAATAGTACTCAGCCCTATAAAGAACAATATAATGCCATTTGCAGCAGCATGGATGGAGCTAGAGATTACCACAGTAAGTCAGATAGAGACAAATATCATATGATATCACTTATATGTGGACTCTAAAAATATGATACAAATGCACTTATTTACAAAAGAGAAGTAGACTCTCAGACATAGAAAACAAACTACAGTTAACAAAGGGGAAATGGCGGGAGGTGGGGGATAAATTAGGAAATTGGGATGAACACACACACATTACTGCATACAAAATAATCAACAAGGGGCTACTGGATAGCACAGGGAGCTATACTCAGTATTCGGTAATAACCTAAATAGCAAAATAATCTGAAAAAGAATAGATAGATGTACTGGTTCCAAAGAGGAAAAGGACTATGTCAAGGTTGTATATTTCACCCTGCTTATTTAACTTATATGCAGAGTACATCATGAGACACGCTGGGCTAGAAGAAGCACAAGCTGGAATCAAGATTGCCAGGAGAAATATCAATAACCTCAGATACGCAGATGACACCACCCTTATGGCAGAAAAAAGAGGAACTAAAAAGCCTCTTGATGAAAGTGAAAGAAGAGAGCAAAAAAGTTGGCTTAAAGCTCAACATTCACAAAATGAAGATCATGGCATCTGGTCCCATCACTTCATGGGAAATAGATGAGGAAACAGTGGAAACAGTGTCAGACTTTATTTTTTGGGGCTCCAAAATCACTGCAGATAGTGATTGCAGCCATGAAATTAAAAGATGCTTACTCCTTGGAAGGAAAGTTATGACCAACCTAGATAGCATATTCAAAAGCAGAGATATTGTTTTGCCAACAAAGGTCCATCTAGTCAAGGCTATGGTTTTCCAGTACTCATGTATGGATGTGAGAGTTGGACTGTGAAGAAAGCTGAGTGCCAAAGAATTGATGCTTTTGAACTGTGGTGTTGGAGAAGACTCTTGAGAGTCCCTTGGACTGCAAGGAGATCTAACCAGTCCATTCTAAAGGAGATCAAAAACAAAAACAAAAACAAAAAAAAATCAAAAAACAAACAAACAAACAAACAAAATAAAGGAGAACAGTCCTGGGTGTTCTTTGGAAGGAATGATGCTAAAGCTGAAACTCCAGTACTTTGGCCACCTCATGTGAAGAGTTGACTCATTGGAAGAGATCCTGATGCTGGGAGGGACTGGGGGCAGGAGGAGAAGGGGACGACAGAGGATGAGATGGCTGGATGGCATCACTGACTCGATGGGTGAGTGAGTCTGAGTGAACTCCGGGATTTGGTGATGGACAGGGAGGCCTGGAGTGCTGCGATTCATGGGGTCGCAAAGAGTTGGACACGACTGAGCGACTGAACTAAACTGAACTGAACTGACATGTATAACTGAATCACTTTGCTATACACCTGAAAGTAACACAACATTTTAAAATAAACTCTAGAATAAAATTATAGATTAAAAGTAAATTCGACCCAAAATCCAAAAATAAAATTAAATATAAAATAGAATAAAATCATGTACTGGTATTATTAGGAATATATACAGCAGTAGTCCTGCTGTTTCCATATGTCCTTTAAAAGAGTACCAGAGGGAATTCATCCATCACAGGTATTTTTCTAGGACTTAGAAGTTTTGTTTTGTTATTTTGGTGGCACGGTGGAGAAGGAAATGGCAAGCCACTCCAGTGTTCTTGCCTGGAAAATCTCAGGGACTGAGGAGCCTGGTAAACTGCAGTCCATGGGGTCGCTAAGAGTCAGACACAATTGAGCGACTTCACTTTCACTTTTCACTTTCATGCACTGGAGAAGGAAATGGCAAACCACTCCATTGTTCTTGCCTGGAGAATCCCAGGGACGGGGGAGCCTGGTGGGCTGCCGTCTATGGGGTCGCACAGTCGGACACGACTGAAGGGACTTAGCAGCAGCAGCAGCATGCAGCTTGTGGGATCGTTCCCTGACCAGGGATTGAACCCAGGCCGTCAGCTGTGAGAGCACTGAGTTTTAACCACCAGACTGCCAGGGAATTCTAGGACTTCGAAGACCCTTAGTAGTCAACCAAATATGATAATGCAATCTGTTTGATGCACTAATGTAACTGGTAACACAGCTGCCAACTCCTATTTCAGAGGGAAAAGTATCACATTGTGATGAAGACAGCATTTCAAACACTTGATTTTATAACCTGGAATTTTCCATCTTAAAACCCAGCCTCTAGAAACAAGAGAAATGCCTATGTTGGGTTCCTGTTTTCCAGGGTGACGGGATTCAGTGGAGTAACAGTATAAATGAGAAATTCAACAAGGTTACAGGAACTGCTGATAGAAAGTTACAGGAACTGCTGATGGAAAGAAACTGCTGAGTCAGAGTCAATTCGGTGTGGGTGTCACCAACACTAACTTTTAGTTTTACATTCCTTTACCACAGAGTGTCCTCTGATGAAATTCTCCATGTGCTTTTGATTGTTTTTTAAAAACACAAACCGGGTTCCCCAACCATTCTGTAGAAGGTGTACAACCATCAGAGAATAATCATTTTAAATAAAGGGACTTCCTGACCCCACTTGACCATATTCAGAAATCTCAGCCTGAAAGATAAAGTATTTCTGTCTGGAGTAGACTGATTCCTTTGTTTTGATAGTGTTTGAGGTCTACAACCTAAGCCTTTTTTTTTTTTTTTTTTTTTAATTATTTATTTGGCTGCACTGGGTCTTAGTTGCAGCATATGGGATCTAGTTCCCTGACCAAGGATTGAACCCAGGCCCTCTGCACTGGGAGCCTACAGTCTTAACCACTGGACCACCAGGGAAGTGCCTAAGCCTGTTTGGATGATCCATTTTGCTGTTTATATTTATTGTCTATACCATCAATGTTTTAGGGGAATCCATGTAAAAAAAATTATAAGTAGTTGTAATGCAAGATGCATATGATAAGATATAAGGTAGACCCCAAACAGTGTGGGGAGTTACAGAAAGGATCACTTTTATTTGATATTGGAGTGTAATTGATTAACAATGTGGTGTTAGTTTCAGAGGTACAGCAAAGTGATTCAGTTATACATATACATGTATCTAGGCATGTGTGCCCAGTCAGGCAGTCGTGTCTGACTCTTTGCAACCCGATTGACCTGCCAGGCTCCTGTGTCCATGGACTTTTCCAGGCAAGAATACTGGAGTGGGTTGCCATGCCCTCCTCCAGGGGGTCTTCCTGACTCAGAGATTGAACCTGTGTCTCTTATGCCTCCTGCCTTGGCAGGTGGGCTCTCTTTACCACTCTCACCACCTGGGAAGCTCCCCATACATCTATCTATTCTTTTTCAAATTCTTTTTTCTCATTTAGGTTATTACACTGTGTGGCACAGAGTTCCCTGTGCTATACACTGTGTCCTTGTTGGTTATCTATTTTATTTTTTAAAAAGATTTTTTGATGTGGATCATTTTTAGAGTCTTTATTGAATTTGTTACAATATTGCTTCTGTTTTATTTTTTGGTTTCTGGGCCCCAAGGCACGTGGGATCTTAGCTCCCCAAGCAGGGATTGAATCTGCACTCCCTGCATTAACCACTGGACCACCAGGGAAGTCTTAGTTAGCTATTTGAAATATAGCAGTATATATGTGACCGTCTCCAAAGAGGTGGTAGGAACAGCAGCAAAGGCAGAGGAATTAGTGAAAACAAAGATGTGTGGCATGTTTGGGAAACACCAAGTAGATTTGCCTTGGGAAGAGCACAGGATGCAAAAAGAATAAAGACTAGTTTACAGCCAGACTCGTGTGGATACCAGGCTAAGCAATATGGTCTCTGTGAGAAAGGCAATGCGGACCAGTTTTAAGTTGAGGGTATATGATGCTCTCAGAGGTCAAATCCCCCAGTGTGTGTCAGATGATCTGAAGTGGTCCAGGGCCATCAGCTGGCACTGCACTTGTCCCATGTGTAAGATCTTTTCTATTATTATTTCACTGTTATTATTAATATCATTATCATCATCTTTCACAGTCATTTATTACATGTGCCAGGAACACTTGTCAAGCCTTGAGGGTCAAGACAGAATGTAAGCGAGTGGATAATCTCCTTGGAGCCATCAGATAATAAGCAAGAGTGAGGAGGGAGATTTCATATGAATAAATTGTACTATGAAAATCAAAGGACTTCCCTGGTGATCCAGTGGTTAAAAATCTGCCTTCCAACGCAGGGGACATGGGTTCAATCCTTGGTCAGGGAATTAAGATCCCATATCATTGGAAAAGACTCTGATGCTGGGAAAGATTGAGGAAGAAGGGGGCAACAGAGGATGAGAGAGTTGGATGGCATCACCAACTCAATGGACATGAGTTTGAGCAAACTCCGGGAGACAGTGAAGGACAGGGAAACCTGGCGTGCTGCAGTCTATGGGGTTGCAAGGAGTCGGACCCAACTGAGTGACTGAACAACAAAATTCGGGGGGAGGGGAGGGGTGCACGTAAGCCCATGAACCGCAACTACTGAGGCCACGTGCTCTGGAGCTTGCATGATACAACTAGAGAGAATCCCCTGTGACTTGATGAAGACCGGATGTAGCCAAGCATATCCTTCCCTTTTGGGAACAGGGTTGGGTAGGCTATTTGAAACAGCCCTTCCATGGATAACAGCTAAAACTGCTGGGTCAAGTATTGGGTTGGCCAAAAAAATTCATTAGGGTTTTTTCCATGTGATCTTACAGATCAATGCATTTTTTAAAAACCCAATACATTAAAAAAAAAAAAAAAAAAAAACCCTTCTTAAAAGCTCAGATACCCTAGAAGGAATTTTCTAGGTTGAACTCTGTAGGAAAGTGGAGCTTGAAGAAATTCAGAGACTCTTGCAGCTGCTGTTGCCAAAAAACAAAGACAAACCAGAAGAACTTGAATTTGGGATTTGAGGGCCTAGGGCATAGAAGGGAACATCTTAGTTTCTCAAATTGGTGTCCTCCTCACACCAAATGGGAATTAAGATATGAGTCAGTGCAAGTAGAAGGTTAACCACCAGTAAGCCTTCCCACACCCCTGTCTGAGACCTCATCTCTGCCCAAAAACCCTAGAGGACTCAGTCCATTTTCAAACATGCAATTAACTTTTTCTAGAAAGTTCTTCTGAACCTTGAAGATCAGGAAGACTATCTGAAGTGAACTACCAAGCTTCAGCTATTCAAATTCTCAGGTCTATTCAGAGTGCTCTGTGGATAGTGAAACTGAGCAGGACCTTGTAGGGCTCCTGGGCACAAAAGTCTTTCTGTGCCCAGAGCGCTCCACGCTGCACACCCCCCCACACACACACATTTTTTGTTTGCAGGAAATAGGCTTCATTCCACCTCTGTGACCTTCCCTGGGTTCCAAAGGGCGGGTTCAAACAGTTGCTAATCAGGGAAGGGAGGGGGTTTGAGGAGCAATCAAAAGACAATAGTGTAGCCTTGGGGTAGGGTCCTGGTTCCCCCTCAAGGGATATACATAACAATATCTTTGAGCTGCTTTACAGATACGAAAACTCCCAGGAGGTGAAAGAAGGTTAACTGCGTGCTGCCCACAAGCACGCAGACCCCAGACAGGCTGGAACCAGAAGGTTGATGACGCCTACTCCCATTAGAAATAGTATTAGTCGCTCAGTGGTGTCCGACTTTTTCCAACCCCATGGACTGTAGCCCGCCAGGCTCCTATGTCCATGGGATTCTCAAAGCAAAAATACCTATTGCCTCCTCCAAGGGACCTTCCCAACGATACACAAAAGAGACTTCATCAATGTGCATTAGAGGATACCCCAGGTTAATTGTTATAAAAAAGTGTCTCTTGAGTCTTTAAATTCTATACCATTCCTATACCTCTGGTGGGCAGATTGTTTCTTTATTTAGGTTTTAAGGCGAATGACCTGGGGGTATTTGTTTCCATCAACCTGACTGAATCTAAAGGCACAGTTGAAAAGTCTGTTTTTCTTGCCATACTCAGAAGAGATTGCTGCTCATCTACTCTATGATTCTCATTCTTTTCAGCTTACAATACAAATAACTTATTTTTTCTTTTTTGCAACCGATGTCTTATAATAAAGCAGTGCTGAAAAATTAAATAGAAGAAAGTTCAGTTGCCATACAGGCTACGAAAATGATTTGCTGGTGGTGATTTTAAAGCTTGATTCCAAATAGATTTACGAAGAAGGGCACTTGGAAGACGTGGTTCAAATTTTCCTATTTAACGTATCTTGAAATTACAGGCTTGTTAGGGGAAGCACACTGACTGCAACTGCCCACCCTGGCCAGGCACCAGCGTAACCATTTGCATGAGTTGTTTTATGACAGGAGGTCCTGGTAAGGAACACGGAACTAATAGGCCACCACCAATGAAAAGAGTTTGGCAAAGGTCGAAAGGAGACACCACATGTCTGACCACCTCCCAGAATCCTTCTCGCTGGCATCCATATTGGCTGAACAAGGCGTGTACCACCAGGAAGGACTCTGAGTCAGAATGATTGGCTAAAGACAACCCAGAAACTAATCCCATCACCATAAAACCCAAGCCATGTGGCAGAGCTGTTATCCTGGGTTTCCTTACTCTACTGCTCTCCACCCGGGCACCCTTGCCCAATAAAAAATCTCTTGCTTTGTCAGCACATGTGTATCCTCGGACAATTCATTTCTGAGTGTTAGACAAGAGCCCAGTTTTGGGCTCTGGAAGGGGTCCCCCTTCCTGCAAAAGGCTCACTCTCCCTAAAATTTCAAAAAGTAGAGCTTAGGCTCTTAAGGTTATAGCAGTGATAAAAGCTTTCATAGTCATTTCTAAAAAGCAACACTTCATAGTTTTCTCTCTCCAATGGTTCTCTAATATACTTGCAGAAGGAAGGCAATGGAAAAACAAGAATAAAAATAGCTGAGCTCTCCACAATTGGGTTTCCTGTCTACTTTCCCTGTTCAAAGAAAACAGGAGACACCATCTTGCAATAGAGGCTTCATAGACAACTGGGCTTCTCCAGTGACTCCCATTACCCGACCACCAAACACCCAGAAGAATGTCCACAAGCTGATCACACACTGCTTTTTAAACTAGGACAGTAAAATTCTTCACTACCCCCTCTTCTTGTTGGGACAAAAAGTTTTGAAGGAATTAGCCCACTGTGGCCCCCTTTGCCTGGCGAAGCAATTAAGCTATTCTTTTCTACTTCACCCCAAACTCAGTCTCTGAGATTCAGTTAGGTACCTGGGTACAGAGGCTGAATTGCAGCTGCAATAGGCAGGAGAAAACTCCATTGGAGACAATTGGAGGGCATGGCAACCCACTCCAGTATTCTTGCCTGGAGAATGCCCTGGACAGAGGAGCCTGGTGGGCTACAGTCCAGAGGGTCGCAAAGAGTTGGACACGACTGAAGTGACTTTGCACGCTCACCTGTAATGAGTAACAGACTTTATTTTCTTGGGCTCCAGAATGACTGTGAACCGTGACTGAAGCCATGAATTAAAAGATGCTTGCTTCTTGGAAGGAAAGCTATGACAGACCTAGACAGCATATTCAAAAGCAGAGACATCACTTTGCTGAGAAATGTCCATATAGTCAAAGCTATGGCTTTTCCAGTAATCATATATGGATGTGAGAGCTGAACCATAAATAAGGCTGAGCACCAAAGAACTGATGCTTTTGAATCTGAATGTTGGAAAAGACTCTTAAGAGTCTCTTGGACTGCAAGGAGTTCAAACCAGTCAATCCTAAAGGAAATCAACCCTGAATATTCATTAGAGGGACTGATGCTGAAGTTGAAGCTCCATCATTTTGGTCACCTGATGCAGAGTTGACTCATTGAAAAAGACCCTGATGCTGGGAAAGATTGAGGGCAGGAGGAAAAGGGGGTGGCTGAGGATGAGATGGTTGGATGGCATCACTGACTCAGTGGACATGGGTTTGAGCAAACAGCAGGAGATAGAGAAGGACAGGGAAGTCTAGTGGGCTACAGTCCATGGGGTCACAAAGAGTCAGACAAGATTTAGCAACTAAACGTCACATCAGCATGTAACCTTAGAAGACCTATTCTATCCTAACAAGTACAAAACCAAACACACCGAAAAATCAAGCACTCTTCTTAAATCTGAAAGAGAAGTGAGAACTCAGGGAAACTGCTAACCTCCCCAAAGTGGAAAGATACACAAGCAGACACAGAGAATCACAACTCATGAGAGGAAAACTCCCTTGTCACCCTAGATTTCCTTGGGAACCAGTGCTGGGGTGGAAAAGCACAGAACATCCTAGCCATGACAAGACATGGGAGAAGAGGGAGTCAGGCAGAAGACGAAAATGGAAAATATCCTGAGGGCCATACTTCACTTGGTACCGGTCCAGCGGGAGAAAATTACTGCTGAACTTGACTAGTGCCCCCAACCCTCCCTGACTCTGCACACCGGTCAGCGGAGTGAATAATGATGTATCTTCAGAACCCTTCCTAAGTAGGCCTCTCCTATGGATAAAAGAAAAGACCACATGAAAGCATCTTCTCCAGACTGCCTCCCAGAGTAGCCGCCTCTGGACAGAGTAACTGACCAGAGAGGTCACGGCCATCAGTCCCCACCCCTTTGCCTGATCTTGCCTCCTCTGCAGCAACCTCAGTTGGAACTAAGAAACACAGCAGTGGCCTTGACCTCTGAAAACACTGGAAGCCTCTGTTTCTATTCTTCTCTCCTTAGCTGGGCTCCCTTCATGCTCAGACCCCAGCCATTGCCACCCAGGCAGGTTAGACACTCTGCCTCAATATAGTTCACGACATGGGAACTTGATCTAGACCGACACGTGATCTCCAGCCAGTAGGGTTTTGGCCAGATCCCAAGAGAGAAAGAAACTCGTATTCTAAGCTGACGCTAATTGTTCCCATATTACTTTGCACTTCCCTGTGACATCAGCTTAATGAATGCTTAAGGCAGGATAAGGCTGAGTTAGAGAGACTGTTAAAACAAAGCAGGCCTCTGCCATTTACAAGAAAGGTGAAAGCCAAGGTTCTGCAGAGCAGAAAGGTGGGGAATCGGACGTCAAGCTATTTTCTGGTTCTGAGAAGGGCGAACCCTAGTGATGCTGCTCCCTGAGAAATTTGTTGCTGTTCATTGGCTAAGTCGGCTCTTTGCGACCTCATAGACTGCAGCATGCCAGGCTTCCTTGTCCTCCACTATCTCCCAGAGTTTGCTCAAACTCAAGTCCATTGAGTCAATGATGCCATCCTACCATCTCATCCTCTGTCACCCCCTTCTCCTCCTGCCTTCAATCTTTCCAAGCATCAGGGTCTTTTCTAGTGAACTGGCTCTTCACATCAGGTGGCTAAAGTATTGGAGCTTGAGCTTCAGCATCAGTCCTGTTAATGAATATTCATGGTTGATTTCCTTTAGGAATTACTGGCTTGATCTCTCTGCTGTCCAAGGTATTCTCAAGAGTCTTCTCCAGCACCACAATTTGAAACCATCAGTTCTTTGGCACTTAGTGTTCTTTATGGTCCAACTCTCACATCTGTACATGAATACTGGAAAAACCGAAGCTTTGACTATACGGACCTTGGTGGCAAAAGGAGAAATTAATGCTTTCTTTTCTTCATGCTCATAGTTGAGCCTTGTGAAAAGTCAACTGATGTCAATGCTTTTCTGTTAGAGGCAAATTTTCAAATTCCCAGGAAAAATATTTGAGGATGTTAAAATCTTTGGGAAATATACAGAAAGAGTGAGGGAAGGGTGAGCCAAAAATGCCACCCACTCCTAAGAGTTTTTAAACAAGATTCAGGAAGAGATTTCAATCTACAGTGTTTAAAACATATGGTTCTTATTTGAAACATAATTAGAAATGTATCTTAGTATATAAGGCATTTTAAAAGCCAAGAGGAAGGACATTTCTGGGTAACCAAATGTCTTGGATGATGTCAGAATCATGGCATGAAGAGGAATACTTTGGCAATATTTTGAGAGATTTGCTTCTTCGTGTTGTTTCACTTTTTTAAAGTGAAGAGTTGTTTACAAATGAAACATGAAGGAAGAGAATGAGATCTTATCAAACACAATTTGGAATCAAGAGATTCCTAAACCTAGGCAGTATAAAGAGAGAAGTTTGTTGATGAGATACGGTTTCCAAATGCTAATCAATTATAAGTCAAATGCTTTGTGACATTTTCTTTCCATTCTCTGCCCTTTCAACAAACTACTGTTTGTTTTTATCTGATCCATTTTTCACTCTGGCAATAATAAAGAAAAAGAAGCATGTATTTGATAGTTGTTGTTCAGTCCCCAAGTCTTGTCTGACTCTGTGGCCCCATGGACTGCAGCCCATCATTCTTCTCTGTCCTTCACTATCTCCCGGAGTTTGCTCAAACTCGTGTCCATAAAGTCGGTGATGCCATCCAACCATCTCATCCTCTGTCACCCCCTTCTCCTCCTGCCCTCAATCTTTCTCAGCATCAGGGTCTTTTCCAATGAGTCAACTTGTCACATAAGGCAGCCAAAGTATTGAAGTATTTGGGTATTTGATTAGAGAACAAAAAAAGGAAATAAATGGTCACCGTTTGGCTCTTGGTCCAAGCTCACTTACCTGCCTGTCCGTGGCCAACTTGTAAAGTCCTGGCATCTAGACCTATTGTGTTAGAAACCTGGGGGGCCAGACCCAGGGATCAGTGTGATGCTAATTGTGCAGCCAAGGTTGGGAACCACTGTCATCAATTCTGCAACATCAGGAGGGAGAGAAACCGCCCCCCACCCCCAGTGACAAAGTATTTCTCAGGCTTTTGTACTCACAGACCAGGAGTAACATCTCAAAGTGCACTTGGGGGAGCAAGGTTTAGTTTGGTTTTTCGAGATAGTAAAAACAACAATGATCATTGCTTATCAGCGTCATTTCCTGAAACACGGGACATTTTAATATCAAAATAGCAGACAGGAGGGGACTTCCCTGGTGGTCCAGTGGTAAACAATCTGCCTTGCAGTGCAGGGAAATAGGTTTGATTCCTGGTTAAGGAACTAAGGTGCCTCAGAGAAACTAAACCCTTGAACCACCACAAAAGATTCCTCGTGACTCAACTAAGACCTGACACTGTCAAATTAAAAAAAAAAAAGTAGAAAGGACATTCAGTTCAGTTCAGTCTCTCAGTCATGTCCGACTCTTTGCAACCCCATGAATCACAGCATGCCAGGCTTCCCTGTCCATCACCATCTCCCGGAGTTCACTCAGACTCATGTCCATCGAGTCCGTGATGCCATCCAGCCATCTCATCCTCGGTTGGCCCCTTCTCCTCCTGCCCCCAATCCCTCCCAGCATCAGAGTCTTTTCCAATGAGTCAACTCTTCGCATGAGGTGGCCAAAGTACTGGAGCTTCAGCTTTAGCATCATTCCTTCCAAAGAAATTCCAGGGTTGATCTCCTTCAGAATGGACTGGTTGGATCTCCTTGCAGTCCAAGGGACTCTCAAGAATCTTCTCCAACACCACAGTTCAAACGCATCAATTCTTTGGCGCTCAGCCTTCTTCACAGTCCAACTCTCACATCCATATGTGACTACTGGAAAAACCATAGCCTTGACTAGACGGACCTTAGTCGGCAAAGTAATGTCTCCGTTTTTGAATATACTATCTAGGTTGGTCATAACTTTTCTTCCAAGGAGTAAGCGTCTTTTAATTTCATGGCTGCAGTCACCATCTGCAGTGATTTTGGAGCCCAAAAAAATAAAGTCTGACATTGTTTCTACTATTTCCCCATCTATTTCCCATGAAGTGATAGGACCAGATGCCATGATCTTCGTTTTGTGAATGTTGAGCTTTAAGCCAACTTTTTTGCTCTCCTCTTTCACTTTCATCAAGAGGCTTTTTAGCTCCGCTTCACTTTCTGCCATAAGGGTGGTGTCATCTGCATATCTGAGGTTATTGATATTTCTCCCAGCAATCTTGATTCCAGCATGTGTTTCTTCCAGTCCAGCGTTTCTCATGATGTACTCTGCATGTAAGTTAAATAAGCAGGGTGACAATATACAGCCTTGACTTACTCCTTTTCCTTTTGGAACCAGTCTGTTGTTCCATGTCCAGTTCTAACTGTTGCTTCCTGACCTGCATACAGATTTCTCAAGAGGCAGGTTAGGTGGTCTGGTATTCCCATCTCTTTCATTAGAGTATTAAACATTAGAGTATTAAAAACCTGATTATATGTGTATACATACACACATACCTATATATCTGCTTATGTGTGTATGTTTACATGTAGATTTCATCACTAAGAAAAATTCTCACTAAGGAACTGAGAAGAGTTAAGAGGAATTCTCCGAATGCCTGGCTTGGGTACCAGCTTAGGTCCTGTGTGCAACACCTCTACAGGTATGTAGTACATACCACGTGGGTATGTAGTACATACCACGTGAGTATGTACTACACATCAAGCCCTGGTATACTTGGTTTACACGTATTAAATAATTTCATTCTCAACACCCTAAAACAATAGGCACTGTTCTTAAATTCATTTTTGAGGTAAGAAAGTCATCATATCAGGTGAAGCAGTTTGCTCTGGGTTGCACAGTAAATGATGGAGTCTGACTCTGAACTCAGGTACTCAGATTTCAGAGCTCCACATGCTCAATCACTTTACTGCACACGTTGCTGTCTCTTCGGGTAGTGCACTATCAGGCAAACATTTATTAAGCAACATCTACATGCTTGGCACCATGATGACTTCCAGGTATACAGAGAATAAGGGGAGGATTAAAATCTAGATGCTTGGTACCTACGTGTGCAGATGTGCTGTGCTCAGTTGTGTCCGACTCTTTGCAAGCCCATGGGCTGTAGCCTGCCAGGCTCCTCTGTCCGTGGGATTCCCCAGGCAAGAATACTGGAGTAGGTTGCCATTTCCTTCTCCAGGGGACCTTACTGGCCCAGGGATCAAACCCAGGTCTCCTGCATTGGCCGGCAGATTCGTTACAGTTGGGCCACAGGTGTGTTGGGGACAAACTTAGTTCTTTTCTTCACATTTCCCTGGAAGGGAGGGGCTTCCCCCTCCACTTTCCAGGGAGGAGATGAAGGAAAAGGCCCATCTGACTGCTCTCCATCCCCCTACTCATTACTGGGAAGGAGGGGCTTGAGGTGGTTTACCAGATTGTTGGTGATTTGGAAGGAGAAACCTGATTGGACAAGCAGCAGGTTTCCCAGGCCAGGCGCTCCTCCCAGAGAGGGCAAGGTCCGCATTGTTCCAAGGGGCAATCTGACCCAGTCACTGCCCTCCTGGAAGCCTGAGTGGCCTCTCGGCTCCTGGGGAGCCTGGCCCCATGCCTGGTCTCTGCCGCAGGTGGGCTTCTGGGCACTGACAGTAACACCTGGGGGCGATTAAGGGTCTGTCTCCCTGGATGGTCATCAAGTAGAACTTAGCTTGTATAGGGGGATCTGCACGGAAAACCGGAGAAGGCAATGGCACCCCACTCCAGTACTCCTGCCTGGAAAATCCCATGGATGGAGGAGCCTGGAAGACTGGAGTCCATGGGGTCGCTGAGGGTCAGACACGACTGAATGGCTTCATTTTCACTTTTCACTTTCATGCATTGGAAAAGGGAATGGCAACCCACTTCAGTGTTCTGGCCTGAAGAATCCCAGGGACGGGGGAGCCTGGTGGGCTGCCGTCTATGGGGTCGCACAGAGTCGGACACGACTGAAGCGACTTAGCAGCAGCAGCAGCAGCAGCAGCACTGAAAACACAGGACCAAGCGTCAGTGCCAATATCCTCACACCCACAAGGGTTGCCAAAGGCCAGGAGTCTCGTGTGTAACATGTGAGTACCTGGAAAGGTAAACCAGGAGGCTGGGGAGACTGGAGCAGTGGTTTCCAACCTAGACTGGGGGATACGGTGCATGAGCTGAGTCCTGAAGGACCACAGGTGTTTTAGACTTTGAGCCACGGGGTGGGGGTGGTAGGACACGCCAGACAGGGGTAAGAGCCAATGCAGAGGCAGGAGAGGATGGAAGACCATCCAGAATGACCAGAGCACAGAGCATTCACAGCAGAGAGGTAGGGAGTAAGCCTGGAAGGGGAGGCAGGGACAGAGTGGTGCAATGCCTGGAACGCCAGGAAGAACCTTGGGTCTTTCACCCTGAGGGCAGTGAGGAGACTTGCAGAAGGTTTGAAGCAGGAAGTGAAATGGTCACTTCGACATTTGGACAAGATTGCTCCAGGAGAGTGTGGCGAGCTGCTCCCAGCACTGGACCTGCTGGGAGGCTGGAACAATCCTCGGGCCAAAAATGATGAGATCTGGAAAGGAGGAAGATGGCTGTGAGGATGCAGAAGGGAGAGATCAAAGAGGTGCCCATGGGTCATCATGACTGATCAGCTATGGAGATCTGGGGAAAAGGAGACTTAGAGACTGAGGGTATGCAGGTACAATCCTCAAGACGGGAATCCAAGGAGATCAGGAAGAAAATGGCAGTCAACTGCAGCCAGATTCTATCTAGAAAGTGCAAGTGTTGGGTAATCAGTTGTGTCAGACTCTTTGCAACCCCATGGGCTGTATCCTGCCAGACTCCTCTGTTCATGGGGTTCCCCAGGCAAGAATACCTGAGTGGGTTGCCATTTCCTTCTCCAGGGGACCTTACTGGCCCAGGGATCAAACTGAGGTCTCCTGAAATGGCTGCAAATTCTTCAGGGTCTGGGCCACAGGTATGTTGGGGACACACTTAGTTCTGTTCTTCACATTTCCCCGGAAGGGAGGGCCTTCCCCCTCCACTTTCCAGGGAGGAGATGAAGGAAAAGGCCCATCTGACTGCTCTCCATCCCCCTACTCATTACTGGGAAGGAGGGGCTTGAGGTGGTTTACCAGATTGTTGGTGATTTGGAAGGAGAAACCTGATTGGACAAGCAGCAGGTTTCCCAGGCCAGGCTCTCCTCCCAGAGAGGGCAAGGTCCGCATTGTTCCAAGGGGCAATCTGACCCAGTCACTGCCCTCCTGGAAGCCTGAGTGGCCTCTTGGCTCCTGGGGAGCCTGGCCCCATGCCTGATCTCGGCTGCAGCTGTGCTTCTGGGCACTGGCAGCCACACCTTGGGGCGATTAAGGGTCTGTCTCCCTGGATGGTCATCAAGTAGACTTAGTTTGTATTACGGGATCTGCACTGAAATCCAGGACCAGGTGTCAGTGCCAACATCCTCATACCCACAAGGGTTGCCAAAGGCCAGGAATCTCGCGTGTAACACGTGAGTACCTGGAAAGGTAAACCAGGAGGCTGGGGAGCCGGAGCAGGGTTCTGAACCTAGACTGGGGGATAGGGTGCATGTGCTGAGTCCTGAAGGACCACAGGTGTTTTAGACTTTGAGCAGCAGGGTGGGGGTGGTAGGGCACGCCAGACAGGGGTGAGAGCCAGTGCAGAGGCAGGAGAGGATGGAAGACCATCCAGAATGACCAGAGCACAGAGCATTCACAGCAGAGAGGTAGGGAGTAAGCCTAGAAGAGGAGGCAGGGACAGAGTGGTGCAATGCCTGGAACGCCAGGAAGCTCCTTGTGTATTTCAGCCTGAAGGCTGTGAGGAGGCTTGCAGAGGGTTTGAAGCAAGAAGTGAAATGGTCACTTCGACATTTGGACAAGACTGCTCCAGGAAAGTATGGTGAGCTGCTCCCAGCACTGGACCTGCTGGGAGGCTGGAACAATCCTCGGGCCAAAAATGATGAGATCTGGAAAGGAGGAAGATGGCTGTGAGGATGCAGAAGGGAGAGATCAAAGAGATGCCCATGGGTCATCATGACTGATCAGCTATGGAGATCTGGGGAAAAGGAGACTTAGAGACTGAGGGTATGCAGGTACAATCCTCAAGACGGGAATCCAAGGAGATCAGGAAGAGGAAGGCAGTCAGCTGCAGCCAGGTGCATTCTAGAAAGTGCAAGGGTTGGGTGCTCAGTTGTGTCAGACTCTTTGCAACCCCATGGGCTGTAGCCTGCCAGGCTTCTCTGTCCATGGGGTTCTCCAGGCAAGAATACTGGAGTGGGTTGCCATTTCCTTCTCCAGGGGACCTTACTGGCCCAGGGATCAAACCCAGGTCTCTTGCATTGGCCGGCAAATTCAGGAGAGGATGGAAGACCATCCAGAATGACCAGAGCACAGAGCATTCCCAGCAGAGAGGTAGGGAGTGAGCCTGGAAGGGGAGGCAGGGACAGAGTGGTGCAGAGCCCGGAAAGCCTGGAAGCTCCTTTGTTGTAGCCACGAGTTCCGGGAATCAAGGAAGGACAATGCAGGCAGTGGAGTGCAGTTTATCACACCAGCGGGCCCCAGGCAGAGTCTCCTCTTAGCCAAGGACCCCGACCAGCGTTTGCGAAAATCTTTTATACCTCATGTGTACGTGCCTGAACCCACCACTCCAATTTCCTTGGGTGGGTTAGTCACCTAGTTGTGTCTGACTCTTTGTGACCCTACGAACTGTAGCCAGTCAGGCTCCTCTATCTGTGGGATTCTCCAGGCAAGTATACTGGAGTGGATTGCCAGTCCCTTCTCCAGAGGATCTTCCTGACCCAGGGATCGAACCCAGGTCTCCTGCATTGCAGGCAGATTCTTTACCATCTGAGCTACAAATTACCTAAACCAAGGAAAATACCATCCAAATAACCCCATCATTCACATGCTATGTGCTCGTGTGCTCAAACAGTCAAACATTAGCCAATAATCAATAAACCTGAGGTTACACTCTGATAGATACAGAAAAATTTATGGCCTGTCTGAAGGAAGGGGTGATTAGTGTATGGTTTCTCTTAGGCGATGAGTAACCTAGATACGATCTTCAAGGTTCTCCTGTCTTGAGGGGGTCTTATCCTTCTGTTGTTGTTTTCATAGGCACTAAACACAGAGTTCGGAGAAGGCAATGGCACCCCACTCCAGTACTCTTGCCTGGAAAATCCCATGGACGGGGGAGCCTGGTAGGCTGCAGTCCATGGGGTCACTGGGAGTTGGACATGGCTGAGTGACTTCACTTTCACTTTCACTTTACTGTGTTGGAGAAGGAAATGGCAACCCACTCCAATGTTCTTGCCTGGAGAATCCCAGGGACGGGGGAGCCTGGTGGGCTGCCGTCTGTGGGGTTGCACAGAGTCAGACACGACTAAAGTGACTTAGCAAACACAGAGTTCAGAGTCCATTGGAAAGGTGGCTGAGCATGATCAGCATGAACAGGCCTAAGATGGAGTCCAGGCCCTATGAATTCCTTCTTCATTCCCCCCTCTTGATGCTCTTAACTCATATTATGAGCATCATTCATAGGGATATATTGCACCCTGGCTCTCCAACCGCCAATTTGGGAGAATCATATCAACCTTCGGGTTACAGAGTTCATAATACATTGTAAAATTCAGGGTCCACAAAGCAGAACTATCAAGGCAACTATAACAGTGGGAAATATAGTTTTCCACCAATCGCCCTTCACCCAAGATAGAACCGAAGTCCAGAAAGGAATGTTTTCATTTGACATTGCTTTTACCTGGTTTTTCATGTCATCTAAAGCAGTCGATACATTGCCAGATAAGTCAGGAATGTATACACAACATTCAACCTTAATTATGGCACAGGTCCCTCCTTGAGCAGCTGTGAGTATGTCCGAAGCCATTCTATTAGGAATTACTGCTTTTCTCATTTGGATTTGCTCTTCATTTAAGGCTTGGATGGCTTTTGTTCTATCTGCTGCTGCTGCTGCTGCTGCTGCTGCTAAGTCACTTCTGTTGTGTCCGACTCTTAGCAACCTCATGGACTGCAGCCTACCAGGCTCCTCCATCCATGGGATTTTCCAGGCAAGAGTACTGGAGTGGGGTGCCATTGCCTTCTCCATTGTTTCATCTAGGAGGGCATGTTTTGTGAAATTAGTCAAGGCCTCTACTTTAATCATGATATCTGTTGTCCCTATAGAGGATACGAATAAGGCAGCAATATACTCGTATCATTGAAACATGGGTCTTGTCCACCTAGCATATAAATAAGGTAGATTTACCAGAGCTACCATGGTAGATTTACAACAAATAGGTTAGGCTTTTGTTACACTGGCATTTATATCAAATGTAACCCCATGACCCGAGTCTACTGACTGTAGGTCTTACACCAAGAGAGCAAGGAGAGGTTATGATTGACAAGAGAGAGGAAAGTCTCTTTTTGTCATCCTAGAAAAGAGAGTGGTTTAAAATCTCCTTGCAGAGTGGTGACACCCACCAAGGAAGTCCATCCATCACTCACAGAGGCATAGCCCCACATACCCAGCAGTTGGAAGTGTTGTGGAAGTCTGTGTAGGAATGTGCCCATGAGATGGAAACATTGTCCTGAGTTGAAACGGAAGTTAAATTCAAAATCACGTTGATGAGGCCAAGCAGCAGGAGTTGATTGTGTGACTTCATCCTGAAAGGACTCGTCCGGAATCTTCTTTTCCTTCTTCTTAAGGAAGGTCTTAGTCTCTCGAGGGTCAGAGGGGTCCCTCTGTGCTGTCCATTCAACGTTTTTTGGGTCTGCGTTGTATGTTCCCTTCACCCTTGTATGATGGATCCAAGGGACAATACTTGCAACTTTAACTGCAGTAGGGGTAGTTAGAATAACATAAGGGCCCTTTCACCAAGGGGCTAGCAAATCATGTTTCCAATCTTTGACCCGTACTTGGTCACCAAGCGTAAACTCATGAATCTGTTCCCCAAGGGGGAATGGCACCCTTTCTTATACAAACTTAGTTACCTGATTTATTACCTTACCCAGTTCCATCTGCTGTGAAATCCTGTTCCCCCTTACCTGAGGCAAATTTGTTGACACCTGTTTTATTATGGGAGGGGGTCCCCCATACACAATTTCGTATGGAGAATAGCCTTGGGACTGTGGGGTCATCCTGAGTCTGAGCAGAGCCGTCGGAAGCAAGTCCACCCAGGAGCAGTCAGTCTCTATGATCCACTTGGAGAGTCTCTTTAATGTCCGGTTGGTTCATTCCACCATCTCAGAACTCTGGGCCTATATGTGGTGTGCAGTTTCCATTTGATGTTTTAAGTTTTGCTTACTTGTTGTACTAAATCGGCACAAAAGCCAGGTCATTGTCTGACCCAATGCTGGTAGGATGTCCAAATCTGGGAACTATTTCCCTAAGCAGGCACTGGGCTACTTCTGATGCTCTTTCAGTCCGGGTAGGAAAAGCTTCTACCCATCCCAAGAACGTACATACCATGACCAGCAGGTAACGGTAGTGTCGGTGAGGTTTCATTTCAGTGAAGTCCACTCCCAGGTGTTCAAAGGGCAGGATGCCTTTCAACTGAATACCCGGAGGTTTTGTCTGAATACCTGAGAGGCAGCATTAACTTGTGAGCAGGCAGCATGGCCTAGATGGGTCGCTTGGTGTGTTTGGCTTACCAGATTGTGTGCCAGTTCCTCTGGTACTAACAATTTGCCACTTGGCAATTCCCATCATCCCTTTTCTGTCTTGATGGCCCTTCCGCTTTGGCTAACCTGCCAGCCATTGTCCTTGTTTTATCAGGCTAGTGCCATCAGCATATAGGACCCAACTAAGGTCTGGACCCTTGTGTCCTTCTTTAAAACAAACCCCAGATACCTTACCTCCTCCTTGCAGATCTGTGCCTTCTTCTTCGACACCCGGTAACCTGCCTCCATCAGCAGCTGGAGAAGGGCTTTTGTCCCTTCCCAGCATTTTTCCTTGGTCTTGGTGTCCAGCAGCAGGTCATCCCCATTGTAGGAGCCAACATCCATACTCTTCCAGATGGAATGAGTTCAGGTCAGAAGCCAAGGCTTCCCCAAAGATGGCTGGGGAGTTCTTAAACCCTTGTGGGGGAGTCCAGATGAGCTGTTGCTTGGTGCCCCCGACTTGATCTTCCCATTCAAAGGCAAAGATGGGCTGTGACGCTGGGGTGAGGCGTACACAGAAGAAGGCATCCTTGAGATCTAGGAGAGTATAAACTTTAGTCTTCGGTGGAAGGAGGCTAAGTAGGTATAGGGGTTTGGAACAGTGGGGTGTAAAGTCACAGTAGCCTGGTTGACTAGCCTGAGATCCTGTACAGGCCTATAGTCCTGTCCTTCTTCCTTTTTGACTGATAGGATCGGCGTATTCCAAGCTGACTGGCACTCTACTAGAATGTCCGCTTGTTTCAATCTATTGATGTGGGGCAGTATGCAGGGTCCTCCTTCCTGCCACCTTTGCAGTAACTGGTTCTACCAGTTTTCCAGAGCATTTTTCCTTCCTCCATGCCAGGTGAAAGCTTTCTTGATCAAATCCCTTGGCCTCAGGGCAAATACAAACAAATCCTTCCCTTCCTCCTACAAATCACCCCATCCTAGCCAAGAAGCCACCATTCTGCTATCTTAAATCATGCTTCCAGCTGATTCCTCGCCTCTCTCTCTCTCTCTCTCTTGTGTGGACCTGTCTAGAGTCAACTCTGCCTGGGACTGGCAGATTTCCATTAAACATCTTATTGGATCTTCTCTAGTCTGAGGTCTGCTCTGATAGAAGGCACACATTCAAACAGGAATTTAAGGTGAGTAGGGTTAACCTGGGGCTTCACTGCTGGCTCAGACGGCAAAGAATCTGCCTGCAAATGCAGGAGACCCAGGTTCAGTCCCCAGGTCAGGAAGATCCCCCGGAGAAGGGAATGGCTACCCACTCCAGTATTCTTGCCTGAAAAATCCAATGGACACAGGAGCCTGGTGGGCTGCAGTCCATGGGGTCACAAAGCAGACCCAACTTAGCAACCAAGCACACAGGGCTAACTTGGGGTCAGCAGAAGGGCTTGGGGTTTCACCAACGTGGGGTTAGAGCAACACCAAGAATCTCCCCAGTGCCTCGGCTCAGACCCAGCTTTGACCAAGAAAGAGTCATCTGGTCTGTCCATTCTCCTCTCTACCCTCTGGGACTGGGCTGAGCTTGGGAGAAGATGGATGGATTCTGGGTTCATCTGAAGATCACAGAAGCAGCTAATTTTAGTAGACAATAGAGAAGTTAAGTTCTGGACTGAACTAAGTCTTGAATTTCCCTCTGAACTGTGCAGCTCAGGGGACCTGCCTTCCAAATGCGGTTGATTGACTTCGGTGGGGCCCGCCTGGAGGGCGTCACAGCCTCAGGACTGTCTCCTGGGCATCTGGCTGCCCAGCGCTGTCTTCTCTAACCTTGTATGTTTCCATCCAGGAGGCTTCATTTTGGTGTCACAGAGGAGCCTGGCGGGTTACAGTCCATAGGGTCACAAAGAGCTGGACACGATGGAAGCACTTAGCACATACACGCATGGCTCAGTTACAGACAGAGGTCTGCATATGAAATGGAGTTGTTACACAAAAGCTGTCACACAGAACCCAGGTGAAGGCAAGTAGTCCTATTGCCAAAATGCAAAAACATCACTCCATCCTCACTACTCCTCTGATGAGGCCAGCCAGCCAAGTTGTGGAAGCTGCCCCAGAGTAATAACTTTCAGCTTCAATCCCTCTTTTCTTTCGCCCACTCTGGGTGTGTGATGTCATGGGAAAGTGAAAGTGAAAGTCACTCAGTCATGTCCGACTCTTTGTGACCCCATGGACTATATATAGCCTACCTGGCTCCTCTGTCCATGTCATGGAGGGGTTCCAGAATGGGAACCAAGACATTTCCTGGGTCCCTATTTTTTTTTTTTTTTTAAATAATGATTTTAAGTACTCACAATTTGGTAGATACATTTGAGCTATCCTCATTTCCAGATTTTGCCTTTTTTTTTTTTTCTGAACCAAACCAATCTAGTGAAAAAAAGTCCTTTTTGGTTGAATTATATCCCATATCAAAAAAGCTGAAATAAAAATAAACTTTCCCAACCGGTAAAATGTATCAGATTTCTCAAAATGCTTTAGATAACATGCATAAAAATGATGTGTGTGAAGGAATGACATACAACTCAGAGAAAACAGTGGAACAAAGCAATGCAGATTTGAAGTAGATACTTTTTGCTTTGAGAGAGCCTTTTAAACGACATGATTATTTCATACCACTTCTGTTTTCTCTTGCTCTGTGCCAAACCACACCTGAGTCCTTGTTCTTATTCTGTTCCTTACCACAGGGTCCCTCTGGCAGGCCGCTTAACTTCTTTGGGCTTCAGTTTCCTCATCTAAAAATATTAGCTTAAAAAAAGAGATCAAAGGAGATTAAATGAACAAACACACGTGGAAACCCTAGCATTTAATACAAAGCAGTAAAACTAGAATTTTCTGCAAACGTTGCTTCAAAGTACTGGTCATCTTCCATATACTAATTTAAATGTTTCCTTTTGATTAATGAGTCTGAGCAAACTCTGGGAGATGGTGAAGGCCAGGGAAGCCTGGTCTGCTGGGGTCACAAAGAGTCGGACACAACTCAGCAACTGAACATCAACGACAACAAAAGGCTTTCATCAACAGGCAGCTTTCAACATCATCACGGTGTGAAGGGGGTCATTTTGTTGAATAGGTTTGTTTGTGCTTTTATCCCTTTATTTTCTGTGACCCACCCCCCCACCCCACCCCTGCCAATCCAATCAGACAATAGTAAGAGGCTCTGTTCTCACTGTCCTTGGATCCAATGGGGTTAAAGCAGAAATATAGAGAGAACAAAGAAAACCACACTCAGCTTTTGGATTTCAAAATAGATCTTGAGTCTCACAGCAGAGATAAAAGTTTTTTGAGTCTCAAAAGAGCAAGGTCTTGAAGGATTTAGGGCATATAGCATTTGTGCCATAAATGACACAGGTGAATGAATGAGCAGATAAGAATGGGTTTTTGCACTCCACAGGAGTCATGCAGACCAATTAGGGAGGGCAAGGGAGAAGCCATCATGGGGAGGGGAGTGGGGGATGAAATAATCGCTAGGAATGTCAGGGGACAATAGACACAGATATGCTACCATATCAAGGATATCAGGTTTAGGGTGAGGCTCTCTCATGCTTCCCTGGTAGCTCAGTTGGTTAAGAATCCGCCTGCAATGCAGAAGGGAAAGGCTACCCACTCCAGCATTCTTGGGCTTCCTCTGTGACTCAGCTGGTAAAGAATCTGGCTGCAATGCAGGAGACCCTGGTTTGATCCCTGGGTTGGGAAGATCTCCTGGAGAAGGGAAAGGCTACCCACTCCAGTATTCTGGCCTGGAGAATTCCAGGGACTATAGCCCATGTGGTTGCAAAGAGTCGGACATGACTGAGCGACTTTCACTGTACTTCTCTCATGCTGATGGCATGAGATACAATTCAGGTAAAACTGGTAGCCTGGCCAACATGCATGGAGAAGGCCTAAGACAGCCCCACCAAGGGTCCTCCTCTGTCCCCAGTGTGTAGCATCCAAATATTTGCCAGCTCTCCTTCCTGGAGGTGTGAGGAGATAACTGAAAGAGTCCATAAACCTGCAGGTGAGGGCTAAGCATGACCCACAGGGACCAACAGAGACCAGAAGAAATATGATCATCTTAGCTACAGTCAACCTTGGGAGACTACAGCATCCAGGGACCTGGAAGAAGAGGGAGCATCTTGGCAGATGCCAGGATGGGGAGATAAAGATCACCAGAGTCTGACTCCTTGAGGGTGTGGCGTTGGCACCCTAGCACTCAGACCTAATCCCAGGTCCATGGTCAGGTGGGGGGAAACTGAATCAGTCAAGGAAATCCTGATTCAGTTTACTCTGGAGTGATGATGTTTTTGCCACCCACAGAATAGGGGTTCAAAAAACAAGAGTAAATTCAGTCTAAAAAATTTAAGTTATACATACAGATTTTGTATCTCTGAGTTTTGTGAATCAAAACTCCCATTCAATGGTCAGGTAATGCTCTTAAGACGCCTCGTGATCTTAAGAAAACTGAAGGTTAGATGAGCTTAAATGAGCCCTAAGGCCAGTGCTTATTTAACTTCTATGCAGAGCACATCATGAGAAATGCTGGGGAGGATGAAGCACAAGATGGAATCAAGATAGTGGGAGAAATATCAATAACCTCAGATACACAGACGACACCACCCTTATGGCAGAAGCTGAAGAGGAAACAAAGAGCATTTTAGTTCCTCTTTAGTGAAAGAGGAGAGTGAAAAAAGCTGGCTTAAAAGTCAGCATTCAAAAAACAAAGATCATGGTATCTGGTCTCATCACTTCATGGCAAATAAATGGAGAAACAATGGAAACAGTGACAGACTTTACTTTCTTGGGCTCCAAAATCACTGCAGATGGTGACTGTAGCCATGAAATTAAAAGACACTTGCTCCTTGGAAGAAAAGCTATGACCAACCTAGACAGTATATTAAAAACCAGAGACATTACTTTGCTGACAAAGGTCCATATAGTCAAAGCTATGGTTTTTCCAATAGTCATGTATGAATGTGAGAGTTGGACCATAAAGAAGGCTGAGTCCCAAAGCACTGATGCTTTTGAACTGTGGTGTTGGAGAAGACTCTTGAGAATCCCTTGGACTGAAAGGTGATCAAACCAGTCAATCCTAAAGGAAATCAGTTCTGAATATTCATTGGAAGGAATGATGATGAAGCTGAAGCTCCAATACTTTGGCCACCTGATGCGAAGAGCCAACTCATTTGAAAAGACCCTGTTGCTGGGAAAGATTGAAGGCAGGAGGAGAAGGGAATGACAGAGGATGAGATGGTTGGATGGGATCACTGACTCAATGGACATGAGTTCAAGCAAGCTCTGGGAGATGGTGAAGAACAAGAAAGCCTGGCATGCTGCAGTCCATGGGGTTGCAAAGAGACACGACTGAGCGACCGAACAGCAAGGAGGCTAGTGTTGGAGCAGCCACTGGGTTCCCCTGGCCAGGTCCCCAAAGCCAGAGTCAGGGTTCAGCTTTCCCGGTGTCCCCTCCTCCCAGACCCCCTCTTACCCCACCCTCCACACACATACTCTCAGCCTCCTGATCTCATCTCACATTAAGGGTCTAAACAGAAAATTGAGAGAGAACCATATGAGTTGGAAAAAAGTCCAGGACCTGAGAACAGGGAGCGGGGAGGGATGGAAACGGAAAAAACGAAAAGAAAGAAAATAGAGTGATAACATTTAAACTCTACACGAACACCCCTGCAATGATTGTAAGGCAGTGATTACCTTTTCCCAAGAGGACTCATTCCCCTCCTGGTGGAAAGGTTGGAAATCTAAAATAATGAAATATAAACTAATAATGATGACCGATACCTTGATTGAGTAATGACTGCTCTGCACTGTGCATACACACACATATGTATATGTTCAAGAGAAATGTGGATAAACATATGCATTATAAAGTTCAACAGTTGCAAAGTGAAGATTCTTAATGTCTTAAGAGACAATGTCAACCAATGAAAAATATTCTTGTTGGGGGTAAAGAGGTATTTCTTCATGGGTGCACACACACACAGAGAGAAAGTATATGTATATGTTGTAGTATGTATTAAAGTAATTCACTTGCTTGGATAATTTGAAAGCGATGGCACCCCACTCCAGTACTCTTGCCTGGAAAATCCCATGGACAGAGAAGCCTGGTAGGCTGTGCTCCATGGGGTTGTGAAGAGTTGGACACGACTGAGCAACTTCCCTTTCACTTTTCACTTTCATGCATTGGAGAAGGAAATGGCAACCCACTCCAGTGTTCTTGCCTGGAGAATCCCAGGGACGGGGGAGCCTGGTGGGCTGCCGTTTATGGGGTCGCTAGGAGTCGGACACGACTGAAGCGACTTAGCAGCAGCAGCACACATACTAAATATGCATGCATGTCGTATTGTGTATTGGGCTTCCCAGGTGGCACTAATGGTAAAGAATCTGCCTGCCAGTGCAGGAGACATAAGAGGTGCAGGTTCAATCCCCAGTCAGGAAGATCCCCTGGAGGAGGGCACAGCAACCCACTCCAGTATTCTTGCCTGTAGAATCCCATGGACAGAGGAGTCTGGTGGGCTATAGTCCATGGAGTCACAAAGAGTCTAAGTGACTGAAGTGACTTAGCATGTGCACATTGTGTATTAAAGTCAGTTTACTTGTTTGGATATTTTGAAAGTAACCCCGTGACACTTTCTGAGATAAAATGCAAAATCTGAGCTGAGAACAAGTGGAAATCTGGAACCATTTCTTTCTGGGGTCTTCAGCACAGTAAATTCTACTGCTTTCTAAAGATAATGATGGTTCTCTAAAGATAGCCCCCTCCCAGCAGAGGCTGGAGCCTCTGACTCTGTTCCTCCCAGTCAGTACCCCCCACCACCACTGCCCTGGTTTACCTGCGTCGTGATGCCCCACAGGGTTGCCAGCTTCTCTTCTTTCTCTCTGTGTCCCTGCCTGACCCTGCACGGGAAGACCTTGGATGTCAGAAGGGCTCCATAAATACTGCTTGGTTGGTCGACTGCCAGCTGGGCCTGGCCATTTCCTTCAAAACCAAGAGGATGACTTGTCTTGGCAGCTTATACCTTGAGGATAAAAGACAAGCCAGAGACTGATTTAAAATGTAGGTCCAGCTGTCAGAGCTCATCGAGGTGGGCCGGCATGTGCTGGACTGGGCCTGAGGGTCCAACCGCGTGGTCAGACAGCCATGAGGGCCCCCCACCCCACTCCCCGCCTTGGTTCCTCGATTCATGATGGCCTGGCCATGTCCTCCTTTGAGAAGAGAACAGAGCCACTGCTGACGGTGTGAAAGTCAGATGTGATTTTTCTATCAAATCAGTCACCAGTTTCCTGTGCTCCTCTCTGTGTCTCCTTCTTACTTTTTCTCTCTGTCTCTATCTCTCTTTCTCTGTCTGTCTCTTGCAATCTACTACATTGAGTTCGTTTGGGGCAGGTAAAAAGGAAGAAAAGGTTTGGCACTTCCTATGAGAATACAGTTATTTTATTCCAAAGAGGAGCAATGCTTGTTTTTATTTATTTATGGCTGCACTGAGTCTTAATTGAGGCAAGCCGGATCTTCCCTTGTGGCACACGGGCTTTCTCTCTAGTGGAGACACACTGGCTTAGTTACCGTTGGCACGTGGAATCTTAGTTCCCCAACCAGGGTTGGAACCCATGCTCCGTGCACTGGGAGCTCAGAGGCTTAACCACTGGGATGCCAGGGAAGTCCTTGGAATTATTAAAAATGAGCTCATTCCAATCTAGATTGAAGATAGATTCTATCATCAACACGGACCTCCTTTATTCCCAGAAGGTCCTTGATATGGTGTAACACTTTAAGTGGCGTCTTTTTAAAGCATCTTTTCACCGATTAAATGTTGCCTCAGGACGTGCTTGAATGGTGACCACTGAGTGGTTCCTCTGTCCTGGCTCACCAGACAGGTGGGGAGCTCACCCTTTGAAAGTCAGGGCGCTTTGTTCTGCCCCTGCACAGAAAAAACCCTCAGGGCCCCCATCCAGGACTGACTGTGTTGTTTGGGGGACCTGGTGCAAAATAAACATGACAGACCCCTGTTTCCAAATTGCAAGCAGATGACAGTGGAGCATGGAATCAAGTGCAGGCCCTTGGAAGCGCGGGACTCGGGGCAAATGAATTTGCTTGCCTGTGAAGCCAGCCACGCCCCTGCCCAGATAAAGACTCACCTTGAAGAGGCACTGGGCACGCTTTCCTCCTCACCCCGTGCCCTCAGCTCTGCAGCGCCTCTGCTCTTTCCTGGGCTCTGGCTCCATTCTCCGTGTCCCAGTGTATCAGTGCATCTTCTCCTGTTTGAACAACGTCCTTCTCTTAGCCCCTCTCTCTCAGGCTCCCTTTCTTTCTAACTCCAGCATTTTCATCCTTCTAGATGTGGCCTAGCCACTCTCTAGATTCAAATCCAAGACTGTTCTAGCCTCAGATACATATGTGTCTTTCAAATCTCCCCCATTACCCAACAGTTCTGCTCCTGGGCATATAATATCTAAGCCATAATTTAAAAAGACACATGTACCCCAATGTTCACTGCAGTACTATTTACAAATAGCCAGGACATGGAAGCAACCTAAAGGCTCATCACCAGAGGAAAGGAAAAGTGGATGTGGCACATACATACAATGGAACACTACTCAGCCATAAAAAGGAATGAAATCGGGTCATCTGTAGACTGTTGTACAGAGTGATATTAAATCAGAAAGAAAAAAACATATCGTATATTAACACATGTTTTGGACTGTTGTACAGAGTGAAGTAAGTCAGAAAGATAAAAACATATTGTATATTAACACATGTATTTGGAATCTAGAAAAATGGTACAGATGATCTCATTTGCAAAACAGAAATGTAGACACAGATGTAGAGGACAAATATATGGACACCAAAGGGTCGGGGAAAGGGGTAGTGGAAGGAACTGGGAGATTGAGATTGACATGTATACACTACTGATATGAGGTGTGAAATAGATAACTGATGAGAACCTATTGTATAGCAAGGGAACTCTCCTCAGGCTCTGCAGTAACCTAAATGGGAAGGAAATCTAAACAATATATGTAGAGCTGATTCACTTTGCTAAGACAACATTATAAAGCAACTATACTTCAATAAAAATTAATTTTTAAAAACTTCCCTGTTATGACTAGGTTTCTCTCTTTGGTGCTAAACCAGATTTCATGACCAAGTCCCCAGTGTGTCATGCACAAGTGGGGAGGTGGGAGGGGTAAATCTGGGCCTCACTGCAGGGCCGAGAGAGAATCCAAGAATGAAAGGATGCTCCAGTGTGATTCTGGACCACACAATGAAGGGGACCACAGGGATGAAGTTGCCCCAGTGGGGCCGGGAAAGTGTTCCCCCATGGCATCGCACACACCAGGGCCATGAACTTCCTCTGACACATGTTCTATAGGAAGGAAGTGCTGGGTGCATCTCCCGGATTGCCTTTGTGGAAATTGCTTTTTGGTGATTCTCATCTGGCCACATGACTCACAAAAGCTTCTCTATTCATTGCCCATTTCTTCAGAGTGCTCTACGACGTGACTCACGCCTCTATTTACTAGGTTTGATTGGGAAGGTTGGGTGAAATCCTTTCCCCTGGGAACAGGAAGTTTTTGATGTTTCTTCTACAGATTAAACCCCGCAGGGGACACGGCGGCACATGCCCTGTTGCCCGGCCTGCTTCCTACCAGGGATGCTGCGTCCTGTCCAGGAGGCACAGGCTTGGATCTGGGGAAGGCAGAGTGGCTCTCAAAGCGCATGCAGTACGGCACGCGCTCAATGATCTGAATGCATGGGATAAGGCCCGATAAAATATTTCCCGTTTGGAGCATTTAGAAGAGAGACTGAGAGTAAGGAAGGTCGCCTGGGAGCCTAAGGACTTCCCAGGTGGCGCAGTGGAAAAGAATCTGCCTGCCAGGGCAGGAGGTGCAGGGTCAGCCCCTAGATGGGGAAGATCCCCTGGAGGAGGAAATTCCAGGATTCTTGTTTAGAGAATCTCACAGACAGAGGAGCCTGGCGGGCCACAGTCCATGGGGTCGCAAAGAGACAGACACGAGTGGGCATCTGAGCACAGCACAGCCTCTACCATATCGGCCTTAAGCAAGGGGTGAGAATAATCATGTTAACTGAGAATACACGGGAAAAATTCTGCCATCCCCAATAGTGCACCCTGAGAGGACTCAGGATGGAAAAGAACAGGATACTAGCCCCAGAGAGCAAATGATCAAAGGAATGATTTCCATGAGCCTTTTGGGGCTTCCCTGGTGGCTCAGAGGTTAAAGCATCTGCCTGCAATGTGGGGGACCTTGGTTCGATCCCTGGGTCAGGAAGATCCCCGGGAGAAGGAAATGGCAACCCATTCTGGTATTTTTGCCTGGAGAATCCCATGGATGGAGGAGCCTGTTGGGCTACAGTCCACAGGGTCACAAAGAGTCGGACACGACTGAGCGACTTCACTTTGCAGAAGGCTCCATGACTGAGTTTTGGGAATTGAAATCCTTGATCTGGCCGACAGAGGATATTCGGGTACCTGCAGTCAATGCAAACTCGGTGAGACTCGAAGAGGCTGAGGCGGTCGGAGGCACCACTAGGACCTCTGCCTGTGACAAAAGGGCAGGGCAGGAATTCACCAGCCACAGACTTCAGACCCAGAGTTCCTTCAACTTTACTTATAGAATGGGCTTCACTACTGGTAAAGAATCTGCCTGCAATGTGGGAGATCTGGGTTCGATCCCTAGGTTGGGAAGATTCCCTGGAGAAGGGAAAGGCTACCCACTCAAGTATTCTGGCATGGAGAACTCCATGGACTCTATAGTCCATGGGGTCGCAAAGAGTCGAACACAACTGAACAACTTTCACTCACTCACAGAACACCAATTCAAAGACAAAGTTCTTAAGGACGTCCAGACAATCATTGCTGCTGCTAAGTAGCTTCAGTCGTGGCCGACTCTGTGCGACCCCATAGACAGCAGCCCACCAGGCTCCCCCATCCCTGGGATTCTCCAGGCAAGAACACCAGAGTGGGTTGCCATTTCCTTCTCCAATGTATGAAAGTGAAAAGTGAAAGTGAAGTCGGTCAGTCGTGTCTGACTCCCAGCGACCCCATGGACTGCAGCCTACCAGGCAGTCACTGTGGAGCGTTAAAATTCAACCCTCGGAGTACATACCTGTGCATCTGTCCTGAGCACACCTGTCTGTGATTTCAGCTGTGCCTCTTCCTTCCCCTCCTTAAAATCCTTCAGGGGCTACCATCATTTCTTTAGGGGGGGAAAGAAAACCACCCAAATGCTTTCACCTGGTGTTTACCCACAGGCCTTCAGATACACCATTCTCACTGAGCAGAGCATGTTCACCTCCTCCCCATGTCCCTTGGCTTAACTATTCTCATCAGTGGGGGCTTGGTTACCTTTTCTGCCAAAAACTTTCCATGACTCGCTTGGTTTTTTGTTTGTTTGCTTGTTTGTTTTTTGTTTTTAATTATGTTGTTGGCTGTGTCATATGCTACATGGGATGCTAGTTCCCTAACCAGGGATTGAACCCATGCCCCTTGTATTGGAAGCGTGGAGTTTTAGTCCCTGGATGCCAGGGAAGTCCCTCATAAGGCTTAGTCCCTGGATACCAGGGAAGTCCCTCATGAGGCTCTTGTTCGAGCACCTTATTTATCTGACCCCATGACACCAAGATCAAACAGAGAAGGAATCTAACACAGAAAGGCGAGCCACAAGACCCCACCCAGAATGAGGGCTGCAGTGAGCACACAGCCTGGGAACTGGATCATCAGCCATCCCCCCTAATGGGTGGCCTGGACTTTGTGGGGCCCGGGTTTGAGGCATTTGTGACCCTGCCTTTGTTAACCTGTCCCTCTCCTGAGGCTGCACTGATCACAAGGGGTGTGATTGACTATGGGCCCACATTTCTGCTACTCGCTGCCTGTGTGCCCACTGTGGCGGCTGGGATTTACCCTCATTGCCTAACACGATGCTTGCTATATGCTAAGTGCTCAGGAAATATTTACTGACTATATCAATGAATGAATGGGTTGACATCAATCAATGAATGGACAGAGTTGCATGCTTTATTCGCAACATTCTAAGACTGCAGAGCCTGCATCTTAATACCAGCATTTCCCCTGATAATGCAACCAGCCTCCAAAGGAGAGGATCTTAACTGGAGGTCCGCCAGAATTCCAAGATATCCATGGATTAGGTTGAGTGGAAGGACTACAAAGTTCCAAAATTGAATGCAAAATTGTATGGATAAGTGTAGTTTGGGGAGGGAGATGCTTAAGAGTTTTCATCAGAAACTCAAGAGGTATCCTGAATCCCCAGGGTTAACAAATCTTTGCCCTGAAACAACAGTCTGTGAAGGAAAAGCATCTTCAGCATGATTTGGAAACTTTATTACAAGTGCACATTCTCAGGTCCCTCCCCCCACAACTGCTAAGTCGGAAACTCTGGGCAAAGAGCCCAGTGTGTATGTTGGGAAGTTTTCTTGGACATTTGGTGCACATTCAAGGTCAAGAACCTCTCAAGAACTAGACATAGTATGGTGTATTTCCATATCCGTAGAGGCAAAAAATAAAAATCAGGGAGAGCCGAGATATAAACTCTCACATTTATAATCACAAATGATTTTGGACAAGGTGTCAAGACCATTTCATGGTGAAAGGACAATCTTTTCAACAAATGGTGCTGGGAGAACTGGATGTCCATATACAAAAGAATGAAATTGAAGCCTTCTCTAACTCAATATATAAAATTAACTCAAGGTGAAAAAACAATAACTCAGGACAAATTAAGGACCTAAAACTCATAGAGGAAAACAGGTCAAAAGCTTCTCAGACTTCCCTGGTGGCAATCTCCCTGCCAACTCAGGGGACACAGGTTGGATCCCTAATCTGGGAAGACCCACATGCATCAAGGCAACTAAGCCTGAGCGCCCCAACTACCAAGCCTGCGCTCTGGAACCCGGGAGCCAAAATTACTGAAGACCACGTACCCCTTGTTGCTCCACAACAAGAGAAGCCACTGCAATGAGAAGCCCGTGAACCACAACTAGAGAAAGCCTGGTTGCATCAACAAAGACAAAGATGCAGTGCAGCCAAAAAAAAAAAAATCTACTAGACAATGGATTTTGGCAATGATTTCTTGGTGATGACACCAAAGACCTGGGTAACAAAAGTGTCAAAGTGACTGACCCCTAGTGAAAACCCAGGACACCAAGATTGCTGTGAGCTTCCCTGGTTAGTGACAAACTGTTGCACACACTGTGAGCAGGACTGGGACACCACAGGCTTTCTGCCCCTCTCCACGGAGCCTTGTGGTTTGGGCGTGTGGGCCTGATTTTTATGTTACCCACAGGTCAGCTTGCCAGCAATTACTATCCCATAAAATTAATTCCTTTTTAATGTATGACTACTCATCAAAGACATCTGCTTTACTCTAAGAGGTTTTTATATGTCCTCAAATTAGTAAGTCTTTTTTTTTTTTTTTTTTGGATGGCTTCACCCTCAAGATGCAAGAGAACTGGAGAAAGGTCAAGAGGCCACTCGTTACAGAGCACAAGATAAGAAGCAGGATATGCAAACTGAGAGTCCCATGGAGCCCGGAAAATACAGGGACAGACCCTCTGTGATCAGACAGTCATCAGCTGGGGCTGAAAAAACGGACTCACAAGTTGACATCGCTTTGATAATGGGAAGAACGCATTTGACCTAAGAGCAGGGGAGAAATGTCCCAGGGGACTTTGAAGTCCTGTCTCTTTCCGGGGGTGAAACGAGCTGGGATTCCTCCAGCAACTCAAAGGGATGGGCAGACAGCAAGCAGATGGGAGATTAACATGCGGAGGATGGAGTTGTTTGAAGTCCAGACTTCACATTCGATGATGCTGGGTAATTGTTCAATTTCTCGGAGGCTAAATTTGTTTGTCTTGAACAGGAGAATGATAGAGTCACCTCCCCAAGTTGTTAGGATGAGGACATGAGGAGACACAGGAAGAGTCAGGGGGTAAAATAAGAACTTAAAAACTTCCCCTTCACCCCAGCATTGACTCACATGGATTCCAACTCGTTTTGTATTTCTAGGTCTCTAGCAAATGTGTCTAGTGCGACACTCACTGAATTTCACTAGGAAAAAAAAAGTACCTCTCCTTGGCCTGAAGTTGTCCTCTCCTTGGAATCCTCTGAATCTAAAACATCAGAAATGTTTATGTGTCCGCTCCCCTCTCTGTACCATCCTGGGATGTCCTGGGTCTTGTTTTCTCTCCCACTTTCCCGTCAGCGGTTCAGATGTTCTCTCAATATTTGTGTTTGCAAAGCTCCATCCCTGGGCCTGAGCTCCCTCCAAAGGTTCCATGGCCCAGATTCAAACAGCCTGCAAGTATGTCCCCTCACCTCACCCAACACTCCATGCTTGTTTTGCTAGCAAATATACCCGGAATGCTGCTAAGTGCCAAAGCCTGTGCAGGGACTGGGGTTTTCAACTAAATTAGAAACAGTTCAACCCTTAAGGAGCTCCTGTGCTGGGGGGAGCCGGATTATAGAAGGATGGGGGTACATCCCAGTGTCTGGGAGATGCAGTCGGCCAGGCTCTGCCTGAGGACAGAGGAGGAGCCATCCAAGCCCGAGGAAACATGCATCGCCCAAGCTATGAGGGCCTGGCCACGTCAGAGGGCCTGCCTGAGCTGGGGCTCCATCAGGATCCACGGGGGGCTGTCCACTCTGCAGACAGAAAGGGGAGCCGGAGGGGACAGTAGAGAGCCTTTGTCAGGGCCCTGCTGCCAGAGCTCTAGCCTCGCCGATGCTCTGTGCTCAACTCAGTGGACGTGGGAACCACAATGCAGAATCCTGGCACCGAAATACCTCCTAGGCTCCCTTGGGAAAAGATAGAAAGCGTGTTGTGTGGGCTGATGCTCTGCAAGGATTCTCAGTTAAGAGAACATCAGCATGGACTTCTCTGTGGTTCAGATGGTAAAGAATCCACCTGCCAATACAGGAGGCTTGGGTTTGATCCCTGGGTTGGGAACATCCCCTGGAGGAGGGTGAGGCAACCCGCTTCAGTGTTCTTGCCTGGAGAATCCCATGGACAGAGGAGCCTGGTGGGCTATAACCCCATGGGGTCACAAAGAGTGACTAACACTTTCATTTTACTTCGGCATGAACTCAGCGTGGGGGCAGCGGCCCTGGGGTCAGATTGCCCATCAGGCAACCTGAAGGAACGGGACATCAAGACTCAGCAACATCGCAGAAACCAAATCTCTGGGAGAATTCCTAAAAGGATGAACGGAACGGACATGTGAATAAACAGCTGTAACACAGGTGCAGCATTGCTCAGAAACTGCCATGTGCACGGTCACTCAGCAATGGGAGGTGGTGAAGAAGACACAACCTGGGGCAGACCTGGCAGGCTCAGTCCTAGCTCGCATGTGTCATAGCAGGGAGGCCAGGGCCTCAGAGTCCTGCTCCATCACCTGGGGCTGCAGGATGATTTCTGTAGACTTGATGTATGGAAGGTGAAGTGCCTGGTACACATCAAAGATTCAATAAAGGGCCCTTGCAATGGTTTTTATTCCTGAGAGCTGAGTTCAGTGAGTCCTGCTGTCTCCCTGGTCTTCTCGTTCTGCATCGGGTCCCCAGACAAGTCCCAGGTCAGCCCTCCCATATATGCTCTTGTCCTGTCCGGTCATCTCATGGGCTGCCCTCCAGCCTCCTGTGCGAGGCCCAGCCTCTGCGGCACTGGGGTGCCTCTGTTCACCTCCTCACAGCCTGCTGCTTGGGACCTGCCTCCATGTCCACAGAACTGGTCCTCCCCAGCCCACCTTATGGGGCCTCTCTCGCTGCTGTCGTTAACATTCTGCCTGCCACCTTGGTGTCCCAGCCCCGAGTCCACCCTGAATCAGGCACAGGACTGAGGCTCCCGGTCAATCGGCACCCAGCAGACAGCCCGGCCTCTGATGGGCTTGCTCTGTGCTAAATGTCACTATGAAACCCTGCTCCTGTTAAATGTGTTCAGAAATGAATGGAAGTACCTTTTCCTTACACAGTTCCTTATACTAACCCACCCAGAGCAGGATGAGTAAAGGTTTGTTGCTGTTGTTGTTCAGTCGCTAAGTTGTGTTCGACTCTTTGCGACCCCATGGACTGCAGCATGCCAGGCCTCCCAGTTCATCACCAACTCCTGGAGTTTACTCAAACTCATGTCCATTGAGTCAGCGATGGCATCCAACCATCTCATCCTCTGTTGTCCCCTTCTCCTCATGCCTTCAATCTTTCCCAGCATCAGGGTCTTTTCCATGAATCAGCTCTTTGCATTAGGAGGCCCAAGTATTGGAGTTTCAGCTTGAGCATCAATACTTCCAGTGAATATTCAGGATGGATTTCCTTTAGGATTGACTGGTTTGATCTCCTTGCAGTCCAAGGAACTCTCAAGAGTCTTCTCCAGCACTTGGATTCAAAAGCATCAATTCTTTTGTGTTCAGCCTTCTTTATGATCCAATTCTCTCATCCATGCATGACTACTGGAAAAACCATAGCCTTGACTATACAGATATTTGTTGGGAAAGTGATGTCTTTGGTTTTGCTTTATAATAAAGGTTATCTGAGCCAGTTTCACATGGACCGTATCCTCAAATGGCATGCGTTTAGCACCTGAGTATCTGTGTCACTCTTGAAAGCAGGCCACCAAAACCACATCTTGTGGTCTCTCATTTTCTGGAATTTACAAAATAAAACAGAACCTGATGCTGCATTCCAGGACAATCACAAGTCAAATCCCAACACTGTAAACTCTGAGAGATCATAAAATACATAATAACAAAGATTACTTCTAATATGACAGTCTGGTTGGCTAGGGTTTCAAAATCTGTTGGTTTGTCAAGATAGACACTCTTATAATTTCATTTTCCTTGTGGCATTACCAGCCAACCTTGTAAACACCGAGTACACTGTTGGCAGGGAAGAGAGGTGGGATTGTTAGAAGTGCTGTGGGGAGGAAAACATGCTAGAGATTAAGGGAAAGTGGACAGAGGAAATGAGGACAGAATAGGCAAAATGGGGCATCAGATGGGGTTTGGTCAGCACAGTGTGCTATTTTGAGCCTGAGTTTCTTCTTCCTCTTAGTATTTCTTTCCCCCTGTTTGGACAGACCCTGAAGATGAGAGAGTCTGCTGAGAAATCTGGAAAGCAGGGCAGGCCGGCTGGGGAAACATTCGTGGACTATCCCTTAGGTGGTGGTGACTTAGTCGTTAAGTCATGTCTGACTCTTTGCGACCTCCTGGACTGTAGCCTACTATGCTCCTCTGTCCAAGGGATTTTTCCAGCAAGAATACCAGAATGAGTTGCCACTTTCTTCTCCAGGGGATCTTCCCAACCCAGGGATCAAACCCGAGTCTTTACCAACTGAGCCACCAGGGAAGCCCACATCAGGTCATTCTTATTCTAAAGAACTTGAAAAAGGTAGGACCTGCTTATATAAAGGATGAATAATGGAAAAGTGTTGTCTTTTCTTGCCAAATTTCTGCTAATCGAAATTTCAACTAATGATCGGCACACAGTAGTTTCTCAATAAAAGACTTTTGACTTCACTGATGCTGTGTGTGCTGGCTGGGGGCTTCAGTTTGATTCCTGCCATGGGACATGGTGTTTTGCACATTTGAGGGCAAGGTTAGTTTCACTTTCAAGACTGTTCTGAAATCTTCAGCCCCATGGGATCTGAACAACTTTGCTGTTTCTTTAAAAAAAAATTTTTTTTTTTAAATTTATTTAAAAAATAAATTTATTTGGCTGCTCTGGGTCTTAGTTGCAGCACACGGGATCTTTCATCTTCACTGTGGCATCCAAGATCTTCAGCTGTAGCATACGAGATCAAGTTCCCTGACTAGAGATTGAACCCAGGCCCCTCTGCATTAGGAACACAGAGTCTTAGCCACTGGACTGCTAGGGAAGTGAAGTCCCTGAAGAGCTTTGTGATGGAGGGACTCCATCAGGTCCCTGTGTCTCTCTTTCAGACGTCCAGCGATGTGTCTGCTAAAAGAGAAATATGAGCAGACAAAGCATAGCTCATTTTACCTTTAAAAAAAAAATGGTCACTATGCCCCAGGGCACAAGTGACAGATGATAAAACAGCAAATACCAGTGAAGTGTTGGAATTGGGTTTTCATTGGGCCACGGATGGAAACACATTTACACCTAATAAACAGGGGCTGATGGGCTGGATTTATAGGAAATGACAAGTAAGAGGAGAGGACTGATGGTGGAGGGTGATTACTATCTGTGTATTTAAATGACTCTCGTGATTGAGGAAAGATCATTTAATGACGAGTCTGGCGTTCTGGAGCTCTGGTCCTGCTTAGCAGACGCACCCCAGCAAATCTGACAACAAGCCTAAAATAGCTGGCTGCGGTAGGCGTGTTAACAGCATAGCGAGGACAAGGATTTATGCAGGCATGCTGCCATTCTTGGCACATGTTAGACCTCAGCCTCGTCACGGCACACGTTCTTAATAAAACATTCATGTCGAGCATTCGTGTCACCCTGTTTATGAAGCACGGATGACTCTTGCTCCATGCCTCCTGAAGGGAACCATGTTTAGCCTGAGATGCTTCCCCTGAGGTGTTCTCACGCAGCTGAAAAGGCCACGGTCCCTCAGCACACGAGGTCCCACCTTGCCGATGCCACCAGGTTTTCTGCCCTGGATGGGCCCCTGCTGAGTGCCCAGAGGTTCCCTGAGATACTGGCGAGAGCTCGGGGAGCTGGGGACATCAGAATCCTACCACTAAGCTTCTCTCCGGGGCTGGGGCAGCACGTTTCCTTGAGTTTCTCCTGCCTGGCACCTTCTAACTCATCTCTTTCCCTCTTCTGTGACACTGTAGACACAGAGCAGAACCAGAAAACATGGATTCAAGGTTACAAAGGAAGCAGGCCAGGGAGAGGTTTGGGACTTAAGCCCTGGGCTACGTGGGGGAGGTCAAGGTCATTTAGTCCAGAAGAGGGATGGCTCAGGGGGGACTCAAAACAGGGCAGTGAGAGGGCTGTCCACGGCGAGGGGATGAGAGAGAGGTTTATATCCTGGGAGGAGTTAGACTGGGCCAAGAAAGGTTTACCTGTCTTGCCGGAGGTTTTGACAAGAGATGGGCAAAGGGTTTCAGCAATCATCCTACACAAGGAGGCTGTCTCACCAGGGTGAGGATGTTCATGTCTGTTGTATTTACTGGAGAAGCATTTTGCCAAAAATTAGCATTTGGAGATGGAAGGTGATGTCCTCTCCTATCCTGTCACACACATACACACACACACACACACACACACACACACACACACACACACAACCGGAACATCCCTCACCAGGAACCTCTCTCCATAGATCTGGCCACTATTGCACACTGGCCTTATGAAAACCCAAAGGAAGATGGCTTTATGGAAAACAATAGATAAAATAGTTAAGAAAAATTTTTGAAATAAAATTCTACTGCATGTTATTTCATCATTATCCCTTCATTCCTTGGGATCTTTAAGAGTTACTATTTTAAATTTTAAATATCTTGGGGTCAGTGGCAGAGGGTAGTCCATAAGCCTGTCATTAAGTAAACAGAGCCTGTTGTTTTAGAGACTGTCCTGGGAATCTTTTTTAAAAGATATTAATTAATTAATTTTTTCTGGTTGTGCTGGGTCTTCGTTGCTGCACCCGGGCTTTCTCTAGTTGCAGACAGAGGGGCTCCTCTTCGTTGCAGGATTCTCATCACTGTGGCCTCTCTTGTGGCCTGTGGGCTTCAGTATCTGCAGAGCAAGGGCTTAGTTGTTGTGGTAAATGGGCTTAGTTGCCCTGTGGCATGTGGGGTCTTACTGGGGCAAGGATGGAACCTGTGTCTCCTGCATTTGCTGGCAGATTTTTAATTACTTGGACCACCAGCAAAGCCCTGTTCTGGGAAACTTTAGTTCTGAATTATTTTGATGCTTCAGATGCCCTGGCCCAGCCTGGTGTTGTCCAGGGAGCCAGGCCTCCTAGACTAGGACTTAAGTGTCACCGAGGTAAACATTCCCTTCTGGCTGGCTGAGGTTTTGGGACATAAGCCTAACTAGAGATTTATATGGCCTCAGGCCCAAAATGAAAATTAGAAGGCAAGCAATAGATGGAGGAAATATTTGCAATTTGTGACAAAGGTTAATTGCCTTAACACATTTTTCACTGGAGAAGTATCAGTGCGTTTTTAGAGAGTAATACAATTAACATCATCATGTGACGTTGTTAGAGCTTAAAATTGATCAAGGATTCATTATGCAACTTATGATTGCCGCTATCATTCACATTTTGCTCCATTAGGTTTTTGTTCCAACTTTGTATACATTATAAATGCAAGTTTATTACCATAAAATTTTCAAAAATGATGCATCACAAAATTTTGAATGAAGAAGAATTTTTCGGTAAATTTTATGCAGATACTTTCTCTGATTGAGTTAAAAAAATACACACATACACACTAGAAGATGTTAGTCCTTCAGAAGATAATTGATTCAGATGATGTGAATATTAGACCAACAAAAAAGACAAAAAAACTTTAGTGATTGATTCTGATATAGAAAGCGAAAATGAAGCACAGTGCTGGAGACTTCACAGGTGTATCAGGCATACCTGTTGGATGCAATAACCTGCAGAGTGTTAGTAAAATAACAGAAATAATTTTTAGCTGGCCAAAATAAAAATCACTGACCACAGGAGCTAGTTTCTGCAAAAATCTTCCAGGTCAAAAAAATGACTCTTGTAAATCAATAAAAGATGAACACCACAGTAGAAAATCAGTAAAAGCAATGAACTCTGCCCTCCCAGCACACACACAGATGGGGCAACAATTCCTCAGGGAAGAAATATAACAGGATAAAAAGCAAAGGAAACCAGTTTGCACTCACTAGTAACTAAATAAATGCAAACTAAAGCAACAAAGGGATACGTTTTCACTGATCAAATGAGCATTTTGTTTATTTTATTAATGATAAATTTGGTATTGGAAACTGTTCAGAATAAATGGATCTCTTTTATACCATTTGTAGAAATGTAAATTGCTACAGTCTTTCCGGAGGGAAATTTGAGATATTTATCAATGGCCCTTTAACCCAGAATTTCTCAATATGTATACCACAGGGAATTGGTTAAATAAACTATCGTATATCCACGTCACCATGAAAAATGATGCTATAAAAGAAACATTTAAGTGTCATTGATTAAAAAAAAAAGCAGATTACAAATTGACCTGCTCAGCACAAATATAATTTTTAATTAAAAAAACATATTTAGGCCTGAAGAATCATATTCTTTGGGATATAAAATTATTAAGTTTGAAATGTATTTTGCTTCCAAGAATGAGACTACTGAAAAGTCTAACAATTTCAACAATAACTAGCTTGTTCTACAAATACTTACTAAAATCCTCCTCTGAGCCAGGCATTACCCTAGATGAGAGATACAGAAGACAAAATTCTAGTCTTTATGTCCCTTTTGGCAGGGAACATAAATGATAAGTAAACTATACTTATGAAATCCTCATTCAATAAGAGAGTGATCATTTCAAAAAGAAAATAGAATAGTTGACTGTGACAGCGACTGTCAACAGCTCAGGGGACAGCATTAGATATGATGAAATTATATTTGAGTTGAGAGCAGACTCAAGAGAAGGCTTGAGCCAGGGGAGAAGCATTCCAGCCTGGAGGCCGAGCACATGCGAAGGCCCTGGGGTGGGAACAATTCTGAAATGACTGAGGAGCAGAAGTTGATTATCAGTTCAGTGGTGAGAGTCTGTGTATGAAAGTGAGCAGTAGGGTGCTAAGGAATGAGGCCAGAGACTCAGGTGGGGGCCAAATTCCATATACTCTTAGGTCAGGTAAGGAGTTAAATGTTATTCTCAGGCAATGAAAAGCCATTGGAGGACTTTGTTGATAATTTGATAAAATGTATTTTTTAATGATAAATATAAAATTTAAACTTTTGGTTATACATTGTGGATAAATTAACTTCACACATAAAATTTCATTTAATAAAACAATTCTATGGCGTAGGTATTGTTTACTTTCCTTATAGACAGTGAATGACTGATCCACAGCCATGTGGCTAGTAGGTGGCATGACAAGAATGAGAAACTGAGTAAATCGCTAGAAATGAAAATAAAAAGCAGTCTTGTAAAATAGATAAGTCACAGAGATGTAACATGTAGCATAGGGAATGTAGTAATATTGTAATAACTCTGTATGGTGACGATTTTGAAATGTATATAAATATTGAATCACACCAGTTAATCCTAAAGGAAATAAATTCTGAGTATTCACTGGAAGGACTGAAGCTGAAGCTCCAATACTGTGGCCACCTGATGCGAAGAGCCAACTCATTAGAAAAGACCCTGATGCTGGGAAGGATTGAAGGCAGGAGGAGAAGGGGACGACAGAAGATGAGATGGTTGGATGGCATCAACGAATTGATGGACATGAGTTTGAGCAAGCTCCAGGAGATAATGAAGGACAGGGAAGCCCGGAGTGCTACAGTCCACAGGGCCACAAAGAGTTGGACATGACTGAGTGACCGAACAACAATGATGTACCAAGCAGATACTGTGTGGAAATGATCCTTCAATAAAAAGGGAAAAACCAGTCTGCAACACTGAATGTTAGTCATCTGGCATGGTGGCAAACATTCACATGTTAGTATCCCATAGGAGCACAATGAATGAACAAATGCACTCTCCTCTCACACCTCCCCCTCAACAGGCTCTTAAGAAAGGAACCGAGGGGCTCAGCCTGTGCCTCCCAGGGGACTGCACCAGGACTACAAAACCTGAGACTCTGGTTGCAGCAATTGGCGCCTGCTCTTCAGATCGTCAGCCTTTGAAAGACTGCCCCAAGTGAGCTGGACGCGCCTCTCTTCTGGAAGGGCCACCCAGCCTCACCTTCCTGGGCACCAGCTGTAGCACGACTGGGCACGTATTCCAAACCAAAGGGACTGCCTTGAGCCGGGCCCTCAGGCCCCAACAACGCATCCTGTTCTGAGTCAGGACGGGGAGACACATTTGTCTTGGACTTGGACCTGTTCTTTCATCGTTTGGCCTTTGTGAAGGGAGAGACAGAGCCCCCTCGGTTGAGCCTTTTAAAGCCGCTGCCGAAGCCAGCCTGCATCTCTCTGCTCCCTAAGGGTGTCCCAGGAGCCACTGGCCTGTGCTTCTCTGCATGGGGCACTGGACTCTTACTCCTCTCCCAGTCCTTCCTTGGCTTACCCTGTCTCACTGTTGCAGCAGCTGTAAGTGGAGAGCATCCTGTTTACTCAGTGGTCTCTGCTTTATCCCTGGATTCCCAAAATGCTGCTCTAGGTTAGCGGGACGTCTCCTCTAGGTCTTGCCGGCCTGTGCTCACATGTCCTCCGTGCAGCCTAGCAGGTCTTCCATAGGACCCTTCACACATATCTCTCTCTGGAATCTTAGTTCCGCCTTTTAAAAGAAGAAACTGTAGTCGAATTCATAGCAACAGGAAGTGGAATGCTGGTTGCCGGGGGCTGGTGCAGAGGGAGGTGGAGGGCTGTTATTTAATGAGCATGAGGTTCAGTTTTGCAAGATTGGCTGCACACCAGTGTGAATGTACTTAATACTCCTAAACTGTACACTTTAAGATGGTTAGGATGGCAAGTTTTATTTTTTTTTAAACCACAATTTTAAAAAGTGAAAGACAATTGGATATCATATTCCTCCTGAGGAAGAGGGCTTCCCTGGTGGCTCAGATGATAAAGAATCTGCCTGCAATGCGGGAGACCTGGGCTCAGTCCCTGGGTTGGGAAGATCCCCTGGAGAAGGGAACAGCTACCCACTCCAGTATTCTGACCTGGAGAATGCCATGGACAGAGGAGCCCGGAGGGCTACAGTCCATGGGGTTGCAAAGAGTCAGACACGACTGAGCGACTCACTCCACTCCTGAGGAGGAATATACCATTACCTGTGAAATAGTCTTGCCAGAAAATCAAATCAATTTAAATCCAATCAATCCTCTGGATTTAACTCCCAGTTTACAGAAAATACAGGAATGGAGGAATATATTAAACAATGTCACATGGAAGCAATCAGCAAAATCCAGACTGTGGGAAACTCTACAGGAAAAACAACAGTTTCTTCAATAAATAAATTACAGAGAAAGAAAAAGTAGTAGTAGGAGGAAACCATAGATTAAAAGAGTCTTAAAAGACAAAAACCAACAGCAACGCATGGAGTTATTTGGATGTCAATTCACATAAACCATAAAAATGTATGAGACAATCAGGGAATGTTTGTGAACATTCAGGAATCTAGTGGTTATTTTGAAGCCCTTATCTTCTGGTGATAGATACTAAAATATTTTTGGTGACAGAGTATAATAGCTGGGGCTTGCTTCAAAATAGTTGCGGGGGGGATGTTGGAGGGTATAGAAGAAATAAGGTTGGCTACGAGTTTGTAGCTGTTGAAGCTGGTTGACGGGAGATACTACTCTATTCTGTTCTGTTCTACCTTTATATCTGACACTTTCCACACACACACACACACACACACACACACACACAAATACTAACCTTTGGACTTCCCTTACAGTCCAGTGGTTATGATTCTCTGCCTCCATTGAGAGGGCAGAGGTTCAGTCTCTGGTTGGGGAACTAAGACCCCACATGCTTCATGGTATGGCCAAAAAAAAATTTAATAAATTAAAAAAAATAAAAACAGTAACCTTATAGTCTTCTCGAAGTGTTCCTCCTCGACCCTCAATGGTACAATGCAGGGGATGGGACATGGTCTGCAAACTCTCCCTTCTCTCCCTCTCCCCTGCACCTGGCCTGCTGGGTCCAGGCAGGGGTGGAGCATGCTGGGCAGAGCAGCCCCCTCCCTGTCCACACAGCCTGGCTATTTGTGTGGCAGGGGCTGCCTGCCAGGCCTCCTGGAACACGTCCGTGGGTTCTCCAAACGAGCCTTCAGCTGGCCCTTCCCCAGCAGGCAGGTCAGGCTCCAGCTTGAGCGTGTCTTCTCCCCAGCCACAGTCTCCACCACAGCAACCCTGGGTGAGGTCCCTGAAGAAAGCTTATGTTCAGACAGCTACTGAGCTGCCTACACACCCATGTAATCCAGGGTCCTTTCTATATCAAATGGAGTAAACGCACCTGCCCAAGTGGCACAACCGCTCCTGGCCATCTCTCCAGCTATTTTCTCCATATTCAGATGGCATCAGACAACACCTGGGAAACCTGTAGACAGAAGACAGAACGGGGGCTGGGGTCAGGTTGGGCATATCCACTCTTTGCCATTGATTACCTTGACGTTTCTCTCCTTGTTTCCTGAATGAATGAACACGTGATAAAAAGCTCCATGTAAGATATGGCCAAATTGAGTCTGCGATTAAATTCTACCAACCCAAGGATTCCAAATAGGGAGAGTCTGGATTTCATGTGATGTGTAAAACTGGCAACTGGAATAAACTTGATTATTTTTTTAATGACTATGTTCTATGAAAGAATCTCTAGTTATTAAATATTTCAATGTGGGAGATATATTTTACAGATATGAAGAGCTGTAATAGCACCCAGGAGCATGAAGTTGGTATCAGATCATCAGTTCAGTTCAGTTCAGTCGCTCAGTCATGTCTGACTCTTTGCAACCCCATGAACTGCAGCATGCCAGGCTTCCCTGTCCATCACCAACTCCAGGAGTCCACCCAGACCCATGTCCATTGAGTCAGTGATGCCATCCAACCATCTCATACTCTGTCATTCCCTTCTCCTCATATATTTCCCAGCATCAGGGGCTTTTCAAATGAGTCAGCTCTTCACATCAGGTGGCCAAAGTATTGGAGTTTCAACTTCAACATCAGTCCTTCCAGTGAATACCCAGGGCTGATCTCCTTTAGGATGGACTGGTTGGATCTCCTTGCAGTCCAAGGGACTCTCAAGAGTCTTCTCCAACATCACAGTTTAAAAGCATCAATTCTTCAGCACTCAGCTTTCTTTATAGTCCAACTGTCACATCCATACATGACTACTGGAAAAAACCATAGCCTTAACTAGGCAGATCTTTGTTGACAAAGTAATGTGTCTGCTCTTTAACATGCTATCTAGGTTGGTCATAACTTTCCTTCCAAGGAGTAAGCATCTTTTAATTTCATTGCTGCAATCACCATCTGCAGTGATTTTGGAGCCCCCAAAAATAAAGTCAGCCACTGTTTCCACTATTTCCCCATCTATTTGCCATGAAGTGATGGCACCAGATGCCATGATCTTCGTTTTCTGAATGCTGAGCTTTAAGCCAACTTTTTCACTCTCCTCTTTCACTTTCATCAAGGGACTCTTCAAGTTCTTCTTCACTTTCTGCCATTAAGGGTGGTGTCATCTGCATATTTGAGGTTATTGATAATTCTCCCGAGAATCTTGATTCCAGCTTGTGCTTCTTCCAGCCCAGCGTTTCTCATGATGTACTCTGCATATAAGTTAAATAAGCAGGGTGACAATATACAGCCTTGACGTACTCCTTTTCCTATTTGGAGCCAGTCTGTTGTTCCATGTCCAGTTCTAACTGTTGCTTCCTGACCTGCATACAGGTTTCTCAAGAGGCAAGTCAAGTGGTCTGGTATTCCCATCTCTTTCAGAATTTTCCACAGTTTATTGTGATCCACACAGTCAAAGGCTTTGGCATAGTCAATCATCAGAGCAATACTTAAATACATTTCTTACTATGAAAGCATCTTTCCTAGCAGAAAACAAGTGCACATGGAAGAGTCAAAAAACCTAATAACCAGCAAAAAAGAGAACAGCCAATACCACTGGGTAGCATAGGTACAAGGCTTCCCTGGTGGCTCAGAAGGTAAAGAATCTGCCTGTAATGGAGGAGACCCAGTTTTGATCCCTGGGTTGGGAAGAACCCACTCCAGTATTCTTGCCTGGAGAATCCCCATGGACAGAGGAGCCCAGTGGGCTTCTGTGCATCAGGTCTCAAAGAATTGGACATGACTGAGCGACTGACACTTTCACTTTCAAAGGTAAGTACTTTGTAAATGTTATCACACATAATCCCCATAACAGTCTCATTGGCTCTGCATCATTGTCTCCACAGAGAGGCAACCAGAGCTCAGAGAAGTTACCTTAGTAAATGAGGGAACCAGGATTCAACTCCAGCTCCATTTGACTCTAAAAGTTGAGTTCTTAATCTCCATTTGCAACTTATAATAAAACACTAAAAGTATTTGTCAGGTGAGGAGAATGTATATGCCTATGGTATAGATATGCATGTATATATATGATAAAGATAGATATAAGGATAGATGTAGATTATATATATTAATATTCAAGTTAAAATTTATTGCCATATATGGCAAAACCAATACAATATTATAAAGTAATTAGCCTCCAATTAAAATAAATATATATTAAAAAATTTAAAAAATAAAATAAAATTTATTGCCCTTCTAAGATACAGGGTTGATGAAAAGCTTAGTCTACAAGTTACTCTTTACATGCTTTAAAAAAAAAGTTTTATAGGAATATAGTTGACCACTAAGTCCTTACATATTTAACACTGCTTCTAATCTATCTGAGGAGCTGCTTTCCAAAAATATGTGAATCCCAGCTGAATTGAAGAGTATTTGGGAAACATTACAATGTTGTTTATATAAGTCTACTGGATATCCCTGTGGGATTTGCTTTTATGAAATTTGAAACAATTATTTAGGTAAGCCTAAAAAGAAAAAAAAAACACACACACACACAAAAATTAGCCAGTGTTATAAATAGTAACAAGTTTTTGGGAACCATTTTAGTTTCTTAAGAAAACACCTGAGGAAGCAGGAAGAAAACCTGGTATATTCCCTTAGACAGTGACAAGAAGCCCCTTCCTGTCCTAAGAGTAGCTGGTGAGTTATTTACTTAATATTTAAGTAGATGTTGTTTAGTCACTAAGTCATGTCTGATTCTTTGCAACCCCATGGACTGTAGCCTGCCAGGCTCCTCTGTCCATGGGATTTCCCAGGCAAGAATACTGGAGTGGGTTGCCATTTCTTTCTCCAGTGAAATTGGATGGATGGGAGCTCTGTTACAGAAGAAAAGCTCTGACATAGAACTTATTTGACATAAAACAAATAATCCAATAAGGAAGCAGCCAGAGCTTTGTAAAACCAGCCCCTGGGGCTCCGACCTGGAGATGGCTGAACCTCAGAAAGTACCCCCAAAAGGGACAAAGCTGAAGTACCCAGGTTCTCTGAAGTCAGGACAGGGGAAAGAGAAAGAGCTCTGAAGATGCAAAATGTATCTTCAGGTCAAAAGCAAAGAAAAGGGCTCAGGAAAAAAAAAAAACAACAACAAAATAAACTTAAAATGAAGCTTTAGAAGCTTCCAAAGAAAACACAGGTATGGCTACTTTAAAGTTGAGATTAGACAAATAAGGTTACATTTCATCCATTACTGAGCAACAAAAATCTTAACTGGATTTTTAACTTCTCAAGATTTAGAAGTCTCTACAAAAGAGGAAAAAGGATACTGGAGGTACAAAAGGCAGATTTCTCTCAAAAGTAAAAAAGAAGCACAAGAGAAAAAAGAAAAGAAAGAAGGACTTCCCTGATAGTTCAGGGGCTACGACTCCAGGCTCCCAATGCAGGGGGCCTGGGTTTGATCCCTGGGCCGGGAACTAGATCCCACACACACTGCAGCTAAGAGTTTAAGTGCTGCAACTAAACAATCCAGCATGTCACAACTAAGACCCAGCACAGCCAAACAAATTAATAAATAAGTATTTTAAAAACAGAGGAATATAAAAGAGGGGTAGAGGTTGTACCGTTAAGAACACAATCAAAGTAAGTCTATCATACAAATTCTATTGTTGGCAATTGACATGCCTTCCAAGATGAGACTATGTTTTAATAACTATGACAGTACTTCAAGAGTTCAGATGACTTAGATGAATCTTGTTGCAGGTAAAGAAGATGAAACTATTTGGAAATGGAGACGTATTTGAAAGTCAAAGTTTTTAATATCTAGGTAATGTTATGATTCTGAAGACCATTTGCATATATGTAAATGCATCTCCTGACACTGTAAAAGAAGGTAGAGACAGGTGGAAGGAAAAGCACTGCCACACTGTGTTGCCTCAATCCCTGGTGACTCAGCACTACTTATTGAGGGCATAGCATGGACCCAGAAGTACAGTAGAATTTAGGGGGATTCCCAAGGGAATCTCCACAAGCCATATATATATCCAGGATTTGCTTGAAGAAAATTTAGAAGTCCCTATGGACACATTGTTCGGCTAAATGCCTTAGCTCCCTATAATTTCTAAAACATTTAAAAATAAATATCTGTTGCATAAAAACCAAACTAAAGATTTGTTACTTTCATTTGTTAGAGGGAACATACATTTCATGATGCTAGACATGTTTCACACAAGATGTAAAATTTGATTATTCATTTACTTTTTATTTCAAATATCCTTTATGCAAAAGGCAAGTTATATTTTACCTCTTAGGAAAGAAAATAGACTTGGTATCTAAGACAAATATATTTAAATATTTTATGTAATCAAAATATGATGGAGATTAATTCAGACCTTTTATCTCTTTTCTAGATAAAACTAGTGTTAGTCACTAAGTTGTGTCCAACTCTTTGAGACCCCATGGACTGTAGCCCGCCAGGCTCCTCTGTCCATAGGATTCTCAAGGCAAGAATAGTGGAGAGGGTTGCCATGCCTTCCTCCAGGGGATCTTCCTGACTCAGGGATCAAACCGAAGTCTCTGGTATTGCAGGTAAATCCTTTACTGTCTAGTAGGTAATTGCATTAGTTACCTACTGCTGCATTGCAAATGATCCCAAGTTCAGTAACTTAAAACAGCAAAAAACATTATTATCTCAATACTTGTTGTCGGTCAGGAGTTTGGGAAGGCTTCACTGGTGGTTCTTGCTCAGGGTCTCTATCTCTCAAATCTAGTTGCTATTTTAAAGTGAAAATGAGCTAAAACATGTAAGTGATCATTAAATTTTACATGCAGCATGAATGAATTTAGACCTTCAGGAATTTGAAAATCCAAAGGTGAAACCATCAGGAAAAGTCAAAAGAGTTGTTAATGCTCCCCCTCGATGTCCTCCTGCCCCTCATCTCTCCACCTTCCCAAGAGGTGCTTGAGAGGCAAGTGGAGGCGGGAGGAAGAGACATGATGGATGACAGAAATAGCCTCACCAGAAATAAAATACACTCCATATACATGTCCTGACAGTGTTCTCGGTTGCTAATCAGGAAGCAGAAGTCCTTGCATTGTGGCCTTAACAGAATCTTTCCTAAAACCCTTTTCACACACCTGGACTCTCCTTGGGTCCACTGCTACAGGCTGCAAAACATGTCAAGCCCAGTGGTGTGCAGAGATAGGACTCTTTAAAGGCTTCTTAGTCCATACAGAGTACCCTGTGTCTTTCCCCAGAGCAATCCATTCTTGCAATCATATAGAAAAGAACTGAGCCCTAATTATGTTCTTATGATCCATATGACTTCTCTCCATGAAAATACTACTTTGAACCATCATATAGAAAAAAAGTGCCATGTCTATACATGTTTCATTATACCTGCTATCTTTCTCATACCTATATGAAACTATAACACTCATCATCAGAAGGGTATCTATTTGAAATTAATTTTCTAGTAAAAGAGATGGATTTTCATTGCCACCCTCTCTCTCTCCCCTGTGATCAGCATATACATTTACAGGGAGGTCTGAGGCTATGTTTTCTAAGTAAGGCAAGTAATAACACCTGCTCTAGATGCTTAGAGTAGCCACAAGAAACAATAAATTCAAACAGGCATGGACCACCCACTGCAACAAGAAAGTAGACCCTGCTTGCCACAACTAGAGAAAGCCCATGTGCAGTAACAAAGACACAGTGCAGCCAAAAATAAATTAATTTTAAAAAGAAAACAGACCTGGATTTGCATATTGATTCCAGAACTTATGGCTTGATTTTATTTTTTTTAGTTTTTTAAAAATTAATTTTAATTGGAGGCTAATTACTTTACAATATTGTAGTGTTTTTGCCATACATTGCCATGAATCAGCTGTGGGTGTATGGTTTGATTTTAGATGCACTGTTTAGCCTCTCTTCATGCACATGTGCATGCCCAGTCATGACCGACTCTTTGCGACCCTATGGACTATAGCCCACCAGTTTCCTCTGTTCATGGGATTCTCCAGGCAAGAATATTGGAGAGTTGCTATTTCCTCCCCTATTCCAGGGGATCTTCTGGAGATGGGGATCGAGCCCATGTCTCTGGTGTCTCCTGCACTGGCAAGTAGATTCTTTACACTGTGCTTCCTGGGAAGCCCTTAGCCTCTCTGAGCCTCATCTAAAGAATGAGGATAATGATATATTTCCTATTGGGTTCAGGTGAAAACCCCTAAGACGCTATGTTTAAAGTACCAAACACAGGGCAGGGGACATAAAAATAAATGTTGGTTTCACTCAACTTTCCTTTTCCTTCCTTTAGTTAACTTCAGAGCTAAAGGCATCACTTGAGTTCTGATGTTTTGTGAATTTGACCTGAACCCAAACCAAGTATCTTTGACCTGAATCAAGTATTATTGACCCGAAAGCAGAACATGATTATTAACAGTTGTAAACAGGATGAAATGATCTCTAGCAAATCTTCTAGTGTCAGACAGAACTCACTGGTTCAGACTAACAGCTACGACTGGGCCAACCAGCCCAAGACAAATAACAAATGTGTTAATTAATGAAATGGGATTAATAAGGAAATGGTGCAAGAGTTTTCCATGTGATTGTGTACATGGCAAGTCCAGACAAGATGGGTTTTGGAGGAGGTGGGGTGGCGTAGGAAGTCACCTCCTTGGTCCAGCTGATTGGGAAAGGCTTTGGGAGAGAAGTCTGATTTGGGGATTATTTGAATAGTGGTAGGTGGGGGGGTTTCAAGCTAGACACAAAGGGGTGTTTCAGGTTAAGGGTGTGTCCTGAGAAAGAGTTCAAAGGACAGAGAGGATCTTGGTGTAGAGGGAAGGAGACACCTAACCACAGCCAACATTAGTCAAAAGCAACCACTGACCCATAAAAAGAGACAGGTGGCATCCATGGGTGAGGCTCCTGGAGAGTTGGTAGCAGTGTCAGCCTTTACAGAAGCACACAAATGTGTCCATGGGCACTGGTTCAGTTTAGGGCCCCAACTTAGAGTGAGTGGCAGGGAACCTGGAGCCATTCCAAAGTCAAAGAGGTTGGGACTCATAATGTGGACAGCAGATGGCTTAGGAAAGACCTAAATTCTCTTCATTCTTTAAACGACTCCCTTGGGGGCAGTGTGACTGCCTCTTCTCCATTCCCATTAATGGCAAAGTCACAGAAAGGTTTTGAGTTTCAGCAGAAGAATACAGTCGAGATAAGGAAAAAGCTGTGATTCACAGGAGTAAGACAAGAGGACAGTTTGATCAGAGGGCTATAAAATTTAACTCTCTAGAGTTCTCTCTGAAGTGGCGAAATCTTCATGCTACATTTGTTCACAATCCCTCAGTTTATGACATTCTATCAATGGACATTTGCGAGAGCCAAGTTCATAAAGGCAGAAGGTAACCTTAGCCTGCCCAGTGCCCAAGGCTCTGCCTTCACGTAAGCTTCAGATCTCCTTTAGCTCGTGTTTTAGGAAATCGGCTTCCACCCTCTTCATTCACAGGTCCCACTGCGGCTGCATCATTTCCTGCTCCCTACTTCCGCTCACAGAGACCTTCATCTTTCTTCAACCAGGCAACTTCCCTCCAGCGGGCTCACAGACTTGAGCATGAGCCTCCAGAGAGGAGAGGCGTTCCTCTATCAAGGAATGTGGAAGAAGAAGGGTGGAAGTGAAGGGTTCTGAGCAGAAGTCAGAAGTAAACACACAGGCACACACAATTCTTAAACTAGATGGTACGGCAGAGACTGCTGTGTGTGTGTTCACTGAAGTCTGTCTCCCTTTCCTCCCAGCAAACAGTAAGTCTGATTTCTCAGTTTCCCTTGCAGCCCCTTGGGTGATGTGGCTGAGTTTTGGGGAATGGCAAGTGGGCAGGAGTGATGTATGCCACTTCCAGTCCTAGCCCTTTAAAAATTCCCATGAGCTCCTCCGACCTGGAAAAGGACTAAGAGGTCACAGGGGCACAGAGGCATAAGATGGAAAGAGCCTGGGTCCTGAGTGACTGTGTGGACGCCTCCTCCCCAACCAACTCACACTGGCTGTGATGAGAGAGGGAAGGAAACATTTATTGTGTTGGGCCACTGAGATGTGGGGAGATGCTGGTAACACTGTGTGGTCTACCCTGACTAACATACATGGAGATTAGAGAGTGGCTTCTCTTTCGGTTACAGATACATTAGTGTACATGTTACAGAGGATCACTTGTGGGAGGGCCTGGCCATGGTGCTGAGCTATGGGGCCAGAAATTATTGAAAATAAACAGATGTTCAAAGGAATTGGAGTAACACTGAGTGAAAATGTAGGATACCTAAAAATCTATTCCATGCCAAGAGGGTTCAACACAGAAAGAATATTATTTTCAACAAATGGTGCTAGGACGACCGAACATTCACATGCAAAAGAATGAAGATGGACCTGATTGTTATACTGCACACAAAATTTGACCCTAAATGTATCAGAGATCTAAATGTAAGAGCTAAAACTATAAAACTCTTAGAAGGGAATATAGGAGTAACACTTTATGGAGCTGAGTTAGGCAAAACTTCTTAGTAATAACATAAAAAGTGCAACAACAAAACAAAAAATAAATTGGACTTCATCAAAATTTTAAAACTTTTGTTATTCAAAAGGACATCAGGAAAGCAGAAATATAACACGCATGATAGGAGAAAATACTTGCAAATCACATGTCCCATGAATCCAGAAATCTTACAACTCAATAGTAAAAAGAATTTTATTTAAAGTGGGCAAAAAGTATGAATGGAAATTTCTTCAAAGAAGATACACAAATGGCAGATGAGCAACAAAAGATGCTCAAAATCATTAGTCATTAGGGAAATGCAAATCAAAACCACAATAAGATACTGTTTCACATCCACTAGGATGGCTGAAATAAAAAAGACAGTGATGTGTTAGGGAGGATGTGGAGAAAGTGGAATGCTCATACACTACTACCGAGAATGTGAAACAGTGCAGCGTCTTTAGAAAACAGACTGACAGTTTCTCAAATTGTTAAATGTACAGTTATCCAACAACTGAGCAATTCCAATTCTAGGCATGTATACACCCAAGACAAAGGAACGCTTATGTCCACAAAACATCTTGTACATGAGTGTTCATAGCAGCATTAAGAGCTAAAAAGTGGAAATAGCCCAAATAGCCATCAACTGAAGAAAGGATAAATATATATCCACACAATGAAATATTATCCAGCAATAAAAAGAGCTGAAGTACCGATACACGGTACTACTTGGATAAACCTTGAAAACACTGTTCTGGACATAAAAAACAGTCTCAAAAGCCCACCTATTGTATAATGTCATTTACTTGAAATGCCCAGATAAATCTATAGAGAAAGAAAGGGAATTAATTGATGGCTGCTTATTGCTAGGATGGGAAAGAGAAGACTGGGGGGAAATGGAACTGGCTTTAATGGGTACTGAGAGTGACCAACATGTTCAAAAGTTGATTATGGTGATGGCTGCACAAGTCTGACATGCTAAGAAAAAAAAAAGAAAAAAACCATTGACCTGCATGCTTGAAATGGGTGAATTGTATGGAATTTAACTTATATCTCAATAAAGCTTCTTGTTTTGTCTCTTTTGTTTGTCAAAAAAATAGAACCTTTTTTCTTTTAAAGAAATTATAGTTGGCTTACAATAATTAATTTCAGGTGTACAATATAGTGATTCTGTATTTGTATAGCTTATACTCCATTAAAATTATTACAAAGTAATGGCTATAATTTTCTATACTGTACAGTAGATCCTGTTGTTTATCTAGTTTATCCACAGCAGTTTTTAATCTCTTAGTCCTATACCCCATCCTGCCCGTCCCATCTCCCTCTCTCCTTGGTAACCACTAGCTTGTTTTCTATATTTGTGAGTCTGTTTTCGTTTTGCTATATATATCGTTTGCTTTATTTTTAGATTCCACAAAAACAGACACATAGATCAATGAAACAAACTAGAGAGACCAGAAATAAACTCACACAACTACAGTCAATAGTCAATTAATCTCCAACAAAGGAGGCAAGAATACGCAATGGAGACAAGACAGTCTCTTCAATAAGCAGTGCTGGGAAAACTGGACAGTTACGTGTAAAAAAATGAGATTAGATCATTTCCTCACACAGTATACAAAAATAAACTCAAAAATGGATTAAAGACATAAATGTAAGGCTTGAAGCCATAAAACTCTTAGAAAAGGACATAAGCAGAACACTGTTTGACATAAATTATAGTAATAGCTTTTTGGATCTGTCTCCTAAGGCAAAAGAAATAAAAGCAAAAATAAACAAATAGACTGAATTAAACTTAAAGCTTTTACACAGGAAAGGAAACCATGAAAAAACAAAAAGATAGCCATGGGAATGGGAGAAAACATTTGCAAATGAAATGACCAATATGGGGTTAACATCTAAAATAAACAGCTCCTACAACTCAACAATGAAAAACCAAACAACCCAATCAAAAAAAGGGCAGAAGGCCTGGACAGACATTTGTCCAAAGAAGACATACAGCCAGCCAACAGGTGCATGAAAAGATGCTCAGCATTGCTAATCATCAGAGAAACGAAAATCAAAACTACAGAGAGATACCATCTTACTCCTGTCAGAATGGCTATCATCACAAATAACAAACATTGGTGAGGCTGTGAAGAAAAAGGAACCCTTCTTTACTGTTGGTGGGAATGTAAATTGGTGCAGTCTCTATGGAAAACAGTATGGCGGTTCCTCAGGAAACTACAAACAGAACTACCAGATGATTCCACTACTGGGTTTATATCCAAATAAAATGAAACCACTAATTTGAAAAGATACATACACCCCAATGTTCACAGCAGCATTATTTTATTTACAACAACCAAGATATGGAAGCAACTCAAGTGTCCGTCAATATACAACTGGATACAGAATGTTCAGTGTGTGTACATATACACACATACACACAATGGAATATTGCTGCTGCTGCTGCTGCTAAGTCACTTCAGTCGTGTCCAACTCTGTGCGAACCCAGAGATGGCAGCCCACCAGGCTCCCCCGTCCCTGGGATTCTCCAGGCAAGAACACTGGAGTGGGTTGCCATTTCCTTCTCCAATGCATGAAAGTGAAAAGTGAAAGAAAAGTCGCTCAGTTGTGTCCGACTCTTAGCGACCCCATAGACTGCAGCACACCAGGCTCCTCCGTCCATGGGATTTGCCAGGCAAGAGTACTGGAGTGGAGTGCCATTGCCTTCTCTGCAATGGAATATTACTCAGCCATTAAAAGAATGAAATTCTGCCATTTGGACCAATGTGGATGGACCTAGAGAATATTATGCTTTGTGAAACAGTCAGAGAAAGACAACCAGTATATGATATTACTTATATATGGAATCTGAAAAATAATACAAACAAATATGTATAACACAACGCAAACAGACTCATGGATACATAAAAACAAATAGCACCTTTAAAGATAATGTATAGCTATTCACTGGCCTCCTAGGAAGGCAGGGGTGAGGGTTCCCTGTTCCCTTTTCCTGATGAGCTAGGATTTGTCCTGGACTCCTAAGCAGTACCTTCTCTGTGCTTCCACAGCTCTTGGTTTATTTTTCTATTACTGCACCCAGTCAGCAAATATTTCTTGAGCACTCAGTATGTGCTAGGCAACTGGGGATATAATCATAAAATGAGCAACTCAGTCCCTGTCTTCAGGAACCTTCGAGTCCAATGAGTACCTTATATTAGTACCTTACCCATATCTATGTCTGTTTCACGAAGAGCCCAAACAGCCGAGCCTTCTGGACCCTGTAGGTGCTCAATACAATTTGTTAAATGAATGATACGGATCAGTAGAGACAGACCTGGGCCATGTCTCTGAAAGCTCCCAGTGAAAAATCTACCCTGAAGAAACCTGAAACTTCGATTTGTCAGAATTGGGACACAAGTCTCCCAACTGCCATCTTCCCCCAGGCCTTACAAATGGATCGAGTTCTTAGCCACACAAAATGAGTGAATCGATACGTGAAATGGAAATTTCAGAATGACTTAAACTTTTGGGTCAGAGATACCCTGAAGAGAAAGCAAAATGATTGTTCAAATGCTGTTTGAAGATTCCTGGACATGGCAGTTTTTAACTGCTGAGAAGCAATCTATTTCTAACCAGCCATTGCATGAGAATTTAAGAAATGTCTTTTGAAAAATCAAATGAAGACAAAAGGGGGAATGAGGGACAGATGGGAATGTTCCAACCCCTTCCAGCCATGCCTGTCTATCATCTGCCTGACTGCAAACATCCTGGACTCAAACACCCTCAAAGAGACACGTAAACCTTCAGAGCACATACGTGTCTCATGCATGCAGGACCACCAATGACCAGGGGGACAATCGGTGTCTTTTGGTTTTAACAAATGAACTCTTGAAAAAGGTATTTTGCAGGCAAAACAGCCAACAGTGATTTCAAAGGCAAAATCAGTATAAACCGAATGGACTTTTGCTCAGTCAGTGCATTCTCTTGATATATTTAAAACGATCACCATGATGCCTGATTTTATACAAATCAAATGGGGCCTCCTGACTTTGGAAGATAGTTTATCTGATGGGGTAAACAACTCTTTTCATCTACAAGGAAATAACGTGGAAAAGTTAAAATGTTTATGTCCTTTCCCAAACAGTGTCACATCCAACAGGAAAAACAATGAGAAAACATATGGAAGACTCCCCCAGACAACTCACCCCACCTCAGCAAGCCACTCTCCACCGCTGGATAGTCCACAGCAAGAGGAACCGCTTCACCTGTAACGAAGTCTCTGTGGTCACCCGGAGAATAGGGCATTAGATTCTGCAGCCCCGTGTCCAGGGTGGGCGTCACAGAATGCGCTGGAAGGGAGGCCACAGACCTTGCTTGCTTCATAGGAGAGAAAATGGAGGCCTCAAAGCTGGCAGACCTAACATGACATCCAGTAACACCTTTACGTTCAACACGCTGTTTGTCTTCTCAGATCTACTCTCCACCTGTCTTCCTCCCGTTGTTGTGGGAGGTCCCCTCGTGTGGACTCACCAGCAACGTGGTCCCTAGATGAACATCCTCGGTTTCACCTGAGAACTTATTAAACATGCAGAATCTCAGCTCCCACCTTAGACCTACTGCTTCGGGGACCAGAAGCTTTGCGGTGGGGTCCAGCCATCTGTGTTTTGCCAAGCCTTCCAGGGGATGCTGACTTTCTATAAGGTTAGAGAGTCACCTCGGACGGGATCCTTAACCTGTGGCTTCCAGCTGGGCTTGGCCTAGGGGAAACCCTGGCCCGAGGTCCCAGGCACGAGGAGGAGTGAGTTAAGGGTAATTTTTTCCCTCAGGTTCCCTTTTGGTGGGATTGTCTAGGGCTGGATTCACCCGTGCACCAAAGGTCACTGTACCTCAAGGGGACAGCCTCAGAGCCGTGTGACTCACTCCTTCTTGAGCCAGTAACTACCCATTCCCCTGACTCTATAGGTCTAGAGATGATAACAATTCCTCCTGCTACTCTAGAACAGGGGTGCCCAACCTCTGGCAATGAATGCCTGATGATATGAGGTGCAGCTGGTGTAATAATAATAGAAATAAAGTGCACAATAAATGTAATGCACTTGAATCATCCCAAAACCATCCCCCACCACCTCGGTCCGTGGAAAAATTGTCTTCCAAGAGACTGGTCCCTGGTGCCAAAAAAGACTGGGGACGACTGCTTTAGAATACTGTCACATCCTTTGTGATTGCCTGCCCACATCTTTGTAAAGGGTCCCTCTTCTTAGCCCTCCTCTAATTATCCTAACTTACACGTGCTTCTTGGGATGCCCACCTGATACAAATAGAAAGATGATTGCTTGAGTGATGGGTAAGAGGCATAGCCTTTATGGGAACTTTCTAACTTGGAATCTTTTTGTTTCTCTCCAACTTTATAACAGGAATGACTTTGGGAGAGTTCCAAATACCATATTTTACAGCAAACGAGCATAAAATTTATTTATGCTAAACATGACCATGATGTTTATTGTGTAATTTTCAAGACATAGCTATTTCTCCCCACAGATTACTTATTTTGAATTTCTTCTTCCCATCCTCTCCCTTCTCCTTGTCACACAACGTGAAGCAAGACATTTGGTTTAGTCTGGCTCAGACCTGGCTTGCTTTTATCTGCTGATCCATCTCCTAAGGCCTCTGCTCACAGACTTGTCTTTCCTTTAAAATTCACTCTGCCTCTTGTTTTTTTAGTTTTGGGGCCTTTTTTTTTTTTTTTTTTTTGGTGGTGAAATACACATAACATAAAACTTATCATAATGGTTTTTAAGCACATGGTTCAGTGGCACTAAGTACACTCATATGGCTGTGCAACTGCCACCACTGTCTACCACAAACTGTTTTTTATCTTGTAAAACTGAGACTCTGTGTCCATGAAACAAAAACTCTCCATTCTTGCCGCCCAAGCCTCTGACAACCACTACCCTACTTTCTGCGTCTATGAATCTTACCAGTCTAAGGATCTCATTCATATAAGTCAAATCATACAGAATCTGTCCTTATGTGATTGGCTTTTTCACTTAGCATAATGTCCTCAAGATTTATTCATGTTGTAGGAATATGTGAGGCTTTCCTTCCTTTGGGGGAATGAATGAAATTTTATTGTATGACTAGATCACATTGGTTTATCCATTCATCCATCAGTGGGTGCTTAGATTGTTTCCACCTTTCAACTATTATGAATAAAGCTACTGTTAACAAGATGTACAAATACACATTTGGTTCTTCCTTTTAATTCTTTCAGGTGTATACCCAGAAGTGGTACTGTTGTATCACATGGTAGTTCTAGTTTTAATTATTTTTTAAGAACATCCGTACTGTTTTCCATAGCACCTGCACCATTTTACATTCCCACTAACAGTGTACAAGGGTTCTAATTCCTCCGCATCCCCACCAGCTACTTTTTGACAACAGGCATCCTATGGCATGTGAGGTAGTATCTCATTGTAGGGTTTTTAGAAATGCTATCTCCTCCACCGAGAATATTTTTGAACTGTGGTGTTATAGAAGACTCTTGAGAGTTCCTTGGACAGCAAGGAGATTAAACCAGTCAGTCCTAAAGGAAATCAACGCTGAATATTCACTGGAAGGACTGATGCTGAAGCTGAAGCTCCAATACTTTGGCTACCTGATTCAAAGAGTTGACTCATTGGAAAAACCCTGATGCTGGGAAAGATCGAGGGCAGGAGGAGAAGGGGGTGACAGAGGATGAGATGGTTAGATGTTATCATTGACTCAGGGGACATGAGTTTGAGCAAACCCCAGGAGACAGTGAAAGGCAGGGGAGCCTGGCGTGCTGCAGTCCATGGGGTCTCAGAGAGTCAGACACGATTGAGAGACTGAAGAACCACCTAGCATGCCCTCCCTATGTGCCTATTAAGCACCCTGCCCAGATGAAATTAACCACCTCTGCTCCTGTTTTCACCACAATGCTTGTTCTGCTGTTTTAATCCTAATGTGTTTTCCTGGGCTCTCTTTTCTCTGAGCGACTGGTACTCCTGCATCCCTCTTTCCTGATAAAGATGTCTGTGTTCTCACAGAAAACCCAAAACGTAACTTACAGGGCAGGAAGGATATCTAATCTGGTGTCGAAGTCTTTCATGACGCTGTAAGTGAACTGGCCCCAGAATCTTCCAGGCATCCGCTCATTTGCTTGCGATCTGGGGTATGAATTCCTCAATTGTTTGGCCCTCGTGTCAGCTCTTGAGAGTTTTAGCCACAGGAGTGTCCTGGAGATTATGATTTAAGCCCCTGATCAAGCAGCCAGCATCCTGCTGACAAGACTGCCCTAAGCCCCAACGGCCTCTCAGATCTTACAGAAAGCATCTCATCTTATCACTTCAGAGAAGAGGTCTTCCTTTGCGGCATTGAGCTCCAAGTGGGATGCTGTGAGATCACAGGATAAGGGCCACTTCCTGCCTTCAGTCTCTTTGATTTCTTCTTTGGAGAATCTAAGAGGAAAGGAGAGAGAGATGGGAAAGTCTATGGTGCTCCTTTTAAGGGTCTTCTCAGGGAACCTGCCACCCTTCACAGGGCTTGAGGGGTCATCATAACAAGTTCCATGGGCCCTCAGAAGAGGATTGCAGTAGTGTGAGAGGCCACACACAGCAATCCTGTGAGTTTCCATGGAGGTCCTGGATGGTGAGGCCAGGCATCAACAGCCAAAACATCCCCAAGTGTCCTTTAAGTTTCAAGTGGATGAATCACTACCTGTTGTTTTTGGAGGCCTCTCTTGATCCCTGTGGTGGGTGCTGCTGTCCTTCCTGCCACCAGAATTCCTGTCGGAGCTTGTCCCGAGGGAGTACCACGCATCCCATCTGTGTTTCGGAGAGATAGAGCATGACACAGTTTTTCCAGGGCTGTGCTGCCATTTTTCATGAAAAATTCCAGATGCTTCCTCATTAGACACGACTTCCTTTCATCCCCAGACCCCCTCCAAGTGAGGCGCACCGCACTCAGTCACTTTGGAGTCTCATGGGACATAAATTCCTTGTCAAAGACATTCCTCCCACTCTAGTTGCTCCTTAAACACTCATTTCTGCATTGATGCCAAGCCAGAAGAAAAACAAGGGGCCATTGCTGTCATCTGATTTGAAAATACATAGACTTGGGGTCAGAGTTTCAGTCTGTGCCTACATTGAGCTGCTGCCATGACGGACCAGGAGGAGGGGCCTTTACAGTGTTAGGGGTGAAGACTTCAGAACCCTACTGCCTGGGTTCACAGCTTGTCTCTGCCATTAGTTATGTAACCTTGAGCCAGCTACTTGACCGCACTGAACATCAGTTTGTACATCTGTGAAATGGAGAGAACATGTCATCCAATCTCCCTACCAATGTTGCCTGGTGAATCCACGCAAAATACTCAGTGCAGTGCCAGATACTACTAATGAGTAGAGGATACTGGATTTATCTGGTAAGAAAGTAACTTTAGTAACACAATATGTTTATAAGTCACTTCCAGAGCTCTCTGCCATGGTAAACCTTGATCCCTGGAGCATCAGGCACCAGGATCCTTGAGTTTATTCTTGGCCCCTCAACCCTGTGCTGTTCCTGTGTATTCACTCAGTTCCTCCATCACCCAGGCCTGCCCTTGTCTAAAGGCTCAGTGGCTTCCTCGCTGTCTATTTCATTCAGGACCTGATGATAAAACTAGACAAATGGGCAAGCTATTCCAAGATGTGAATTTGTTCAATACCTTCAGAGCATGTGCCAGTGCATGGGAGGGGCTTCAGGGCGCTTGGAACATGTCATAAAGTGACAAGATGAGGCCAGAGGGACTAGCTCTCAGGGCAGGCTTTCTAGTCCCAGTGTCCCCCTGCCATCTCACACTCTCTTGGTGGCTGAAGTAGGTAAATGATAATCAGGCAGTGACCCAAGTGGGCTTCCTAAGTGCTAGGATTAGAGGAGAAACCACAGGCCAAAAAAAAAGTAAAAAGAAGTCACAGCCTAGGTTGAAGAAGTGAAGTCGTTCAGTCATATCTGACTGTTTGTGACCCCATGGACTGTCGTCTGCCAGGCCCCACTGCTTATGGAATTTTCCAAGCAATAATACTGGAGTGGGTTGCTATTTCCTTCTCCAGGGGATCTTCACGACCCAGGTATTGAACCCGGGTCTCCTGCATTGCAGGCAAATTCTTTACTGTCTGAGCCACCAGGGAAGCCCCTAGGTTGGCATGGAGTGAGACAGGTGAAAATAGAAAATAGAATAGTTAGTACTTTAATCTTTTGTTGCACTATGTTTATAAATTTCATGTATGCATTTATTCCTGAATATTCTACAACTCATTCTTTTAATTCAGCAAATAGTTATGAGCTACCTGCTCTGTACTAGGCACTGTCTAGGTGCAGAGCTGATTAATCCTCACAGAACTTACTGTCCAGTGGGGTGAACAAAGGTAGTTCAGTTCAGTTCAGTTGCTCAGTTGTGTCTGACTCTGTGCGACCCCATGAATTGCAGCACACCAGGCCTCCCTGTCCATCACCAACTCCCAGAGTTCACTCAGACTCACATCCATCGAGTCAGTGATGCCATCCAGCCATCTCATCCTCTGTCATCCCCTTCTCCTCCTGCCCCCAATCCCTCCCAGCATCAGAGAGTTGGACTGTGAAGAAGGCTGAGCACTGAAGAATTGATGCTTTTGAATTGTGGTATTGGAGAAGACTCTTGAGAGTCCCTTGGACTGCAAGGAGATCCAACCAGTCCATTCTGAAGGAAATCAGCCCTGGGATTTCTTTGGAAGGAATGATGCTAAAGCTGAAACTCCAGTACTTTGGCCACCTCATGGGAAGAGTTGACTCATTGGAAAAGACTCTGATGCTGGGAGGGATTGGGGGCAGGAGGAGAAGGGGACGACAGAGGATGAGATGGCTGGAACAAAGGTAAGACAAACCAAAAAACAAACAAACAAAAAAAAACAAGGAAAGAAAATCACTGCAAGTTGTAATAAAATCTGAAGGAAATAAATGAGAACCCAGACAGGACACCTGCCTGCAGAATGGCATGAACTCCGTGAGTGTTTGACTTACTCAACAATCACCAGGTGTGTGGCAAGGGATGCCTGAAGGGGCCGTGGAGATGGTCATGGTCATGCTTCTTGTGTTCCTTCCCGGCACCGGGGACAGTTACCTAGAAATGCTTCAGAGAGGATCTGACCAGAGAATTGTCATTGGTGAGCTATTTGGGCGGACATCCATCTTATTCTAAAATCTCTCCTCCTTTGCATTGAATCACTGGCCATTTCTCCTTCCAAGAAGTACCAAGAGCCTCCCCTTCCATCCCTTTGGGATGTCAAAAATGTCCTAGCCCACATTTTTTTTTCTTTTCCATTACAGTTTATTACAGGTATATTATTATTATTATTATTATATTATATATTATTGCTGCTACTGCTAAGTTGCTTCAGTCATGTCTGACTCTGTGCAACCCCATAGATGGCAGCCCACCAGGCTCCCCCGTCCCTGGGATTCTCCAGGCCAGAACAGTAGAGTGGGTTGCCATTTCCTTCTCCAATGCATGAAAGTGAAAAGTGAAAGTGAAGACGCTCAATCGTCCCTGACTCTTAGCGACCCCATGGACTGCAGCCTACCAGGCTCCTCCGTCCATGGGATTTTCCAGGCAAGAGTACTGGAGTGGGTTGTCATTGCCTTCTCCGTATATATATATTATTGTTATTATCTATACTATTATCTATTATTATCTAGATAGATATAGATATATATTATTATCTATTATATTATTACAGGTATAGTATTGAATATAGTTCCTTGTGCTATTCAGTAGAACCCTGTTGTTTATCCATTCTATAGGTGTTAGTTTGCATCTGCTAACCCCAGACTCCCAATCCATCCCCCTTGGCAACCATGAGTCTGTTCTCTTATGTTTGGGGGTCTGCTTCTGCTTCTCAGATAAGTTCATTTGTATTGTATTTGAGTTTGTACATAGAAGTGATATCCTACGATGTTTGTCTTTCTCTGACTTACTTCACTTAGTATGATCATCTCTAGGTCCATCCATGGCACTGCAAATGCCAGCCTACTCTTCAATGTCATCTCTCGGCTCCTTTTGCCTTCAGTTCACTTAGGACAATGGGTGCAAATGCACTCTCTTACAGATTGGGCAGGGCAGGGCCTCCCCACAAACAAATGCAGAGGGCTCCTCTCTCTTGGAGTTGAATCAAGGCAGTCAGGCAGTGAACACTTTCTGTGGGCCTACCACAGCTGACACTGTCCAAAACTTATCTTCCAGTCCCCACGGGTTCTACTTTATGATGAAGAGAGGGCAGGGGGAGCCTGCCTGGGGTTGTCAGGCTGGACCCCAATATAAACAGACTTCTCATGCATTGTGGGATTGCTCTGGTTGAGCCCCCCCTCAGGCTGCACCAGTCTCCTCCCCCACACTCCACAAAGGTCCTCCTGCCACATACACAACTTAGAAATCTCCCTTCTTTCCTGGGAATCTCTTCCCTCTTACCTCACCCTGTCTAAGTATATCCCGCCCACAGCCCCTTCCCTTCAATACCTGCCTTGTGGCCCCACGTCCAGAAACTTGTCTGTTCTTTGTCCTTGGGTTCCTCAGAATACCTGTGGGCAGGTTTATGAATCAGCTTTCAAAGGTCAAGCCAGATCTGTGTACAATTTGGAACAACTGCTATGACAAAGCAAAATGTGAACCCAGAAAATGAGAAAACATATAAACACACTCAACACAGTACCTGTCCCAGACAGAGAAGGGACAATAGAAAGTAGTTATCAGTCAAAAATAGATTGTTTGTGTATGTATAACTGAATTTCTTTGCTGAAACTAATAGAAATTGTAAGTAAGTCAACTATACTTCAATTTGGAAAAAAAAAATCATATTCCAGAAAAGAAAAAAAAAGGAGGAGATTGTTTTAAACTCTGCATCTGCTCTTTTAGGGAAGAAACCAGTGAATATGGTCTAGAAGGGCACAGGGTGAACCCTCTTCCCTAGTTACGTGATTCCCCCCTGCTGGCAGCCGCTGCCACTCAGTGCTGGTGCTTTTCCCACAGGTTCTGTGAAGAGCTTCTTAATAAGTGCGGTTCTCACTGTGAAGAACAAATTACAGAACCTAACTTCACAGTAACACGTGGAAGGCATCCATGACTTTCCTCTCCTCCCTGTTCCAGCCCATCCTTGTTATCACCTGCACATTTCCATGGCATTATTCCGTTCTGAAAAAGGAGGTGAAATCAAAGTGGCAAAAAGGTTTGAGGGAATGTAGACTCCCCAAGATGACCAAGGTGAGACGGCATCGAATTTGCCCCTTCAGAGCCCAAAGCCAAATTTCTCTATAATGTAATCATTCCTTAATTGGTCACTAATGAAAAAGAATTTTAACATCTGATAGGATAATTACATACTGTAAATCTATTTACAGAAAAACTAAATGCTGCATTGCTAGCACACCAGGAGAGATTTATAGATAATATAAAGGTGGTGATATTATTTGTTAATTGCTTGCCTGCTTGCTTTTTCCTACTTTCTAAATATTCTTTAAGGGACTTCCCTGGTAGTCCAGTGGTTAAGACGTCATGCCTCCAATGCACAGGTTCAAGCCCTGGTTTGGGATACATACTTTGAGGGATGGCCAAATAAATAACTAAAATAATATTTTAAAAATAAATATTTTTTAAAGTGGTCTTATAATAAAAATATCTATCCTTCATGATTTGGCCACCTGATGCCAAAGGCTGACTCATTGGAAAATAATGCTGAGAAAGATTGAAGGCAAAAGAGAAGAGGGTAAGACAGGATGAGACGATTAGATAGCATCACCCACTCAATGGACATGAGTGTGAGCAAACTCCGGGAGATAGTGATGGACTGGGACGCCTGATGTGCTGCAGTCTGTGGGGGTCGTAAAGAGTCAGACACGAGTGAGTGACTGAACAACAACAAATTTGATTTAATTTTTTCTGGCATTCCCTCTGCATGTGTATTTAAATATTAATTATACTCCATTGAAAGAGGAAAGGTAATAAACTCTTTAACATAAACACACTGAGCAAATGAAAATCTATGCTGCTCTGGCCTGTTTATTTCTTGACAGCACCTACAGCATCACAGAAAGTGATGATTCTTTGCTCAGCTTGAGTGTTGAGGTCACCCGAGGATCTTTAGAAAAATACAGAGGTTTAGGTCTTGCCCACAGAGATTCTGATGCTCTGTGGTATGGCCTAATTTGAGGTTTTTCCAAGCTTCCCAAGTAATTCTAATGTGAAAACCACTGACTTTAAAAAAAGGAAACAGGAATGAACCCCACTGAGAATTTATTAAAATAAAGCATCTTGTAGAGTATCTCTGTGAAGTACAGCCAATCTTGCTCAAATCAGGAGAAAAACAGTATTCTGGTAGTTGAAGAAAGAAAAATACCCTAGAAATTTAAGTCTATTAGAAATAACCATGATCCTCCTTCCTCAGCATTTGCCTGGCATTTTACGTATATCACCTCTAACCTTCCGTAATTGTTCTAAAAGTTAAACTGTGTGGTACCCATTTTATTTTTTTGGCTCCACCATGCGGCTTGTGGGAACTTAGTTCCCTGACCGGGGAATCCCTGCTTACCTCCTTCTGGGGAGTCAGGCCCATCACTTTTTGCTTTACATACTTTAAATATTTCTGTTGTTTGGATGTTTTCACGATGAGCATGGGTTCTATTTGTGATGTATAATCTACAAAAGTTAATACTGAAGCAACCTTCACCAGCAGTTGGGACTCAAGTCCAGTCGAGGGTTCCCTCAAACTTTGTCCTCTTCACTGTCAACTAGGAGTCCCAGGCCTGCTTTGGAGGCTTTTGTGGGGGATTCACACAAAATGAATAGTGTACTATACCTACATTATATTACCTATAATCATCATAAAAATCTATGCATCACTTTGCCGTACAGCAGAAACAATATTGTAAATCAGTTAGACGCCAAAAAAAGAAATTAATCGACAAAAATCTATGCAGTTCTTTGCACTGAAAATATCTTTAAATTTCTTCCTTGTTTAAAAACCTGGCAGTCCATACACAGTAACTCCCATTTTTTGTGGATGGGGAACCAAGGTCCGGCTCATTATTCAACAGATGTCCACACTGCTTCTTCGAAGTTTCTGAATTCTGAATCTCCTGTCCTAGCACCAGCCCTCCTCCGACTCACATCCTGGGGAGGCTGGTGCTTTCCCATCAAGTAACACCGGACAAAGATTAGATCATTTTAAAAGCTTGTTTTCTCCTTTAACCATGACGGGGGAGAAAAAAAAATCAAAATTCGTTAAAACAAAACAGCAACCATCTGTGTCCAGAGATGTCCATGGAGAAAGTGAAGAAAAACAAGCTGCTCTCCCGAGTCTCCTCGCAGCAGTTTGCCTCAGCTCACTCTTTAAAAGCTGCAGGGTGCCAGGCCCTGGGCTTTATCAGACCCTCACAGCTATCCCTGAGGTTCTCCCAGGACTCATGGTGGGGGACCAAGAGTCTGTGGTGTGGTTTCCAAATGTCAGGGCAGGCCTGGTTACCAACAGTTCCATGTTCTTGTTTTTAGCATAAGACAGAACAAATAAACTCTGTAGACTGCTTCATCCTCAATGGAGGGGGAAACAGCAGATCGCAGAGATGCACTTTAAACAAACAGGATGTTTGTGAGCCAGACGAAATTATACGAGCAGGACCAAGGGAGAAGAACTCGCTTTGGAGCACTTGTTGAAACCCTCCATTCAATTCTCAGATAAGAACTCCAGGATTTAACTGGTACCTTGACATGGTGTAAAATACAGAGCACCTACTTCCTGGAGGAAGTTGACTATAAGTTGAAGGGAAAGGAAAGATTGATTTTCTCTCCACAGGAAGCAGGGAGATCCTCGTGGTCTCAGCAGCCCTTTCATTTGGACACGTAGCCATGAGACCAAGGTTCAGGCCGAGTTAATGAGCAGCGGCTACTCGGGAGAAAGTTCCAAGCAGGATGCAGAGGTGGGAGGAGAGGCGGGCTGGAGCGCACGTAGGGGCCGACCCATCCTGCTGGGCCTCTGATGACAAATGGGATGTGGGGCGTGGGCTGGGAAGTGATACTGGTACAGAAGAGAAAACACACACGTGCTCTGTCTCTCTCACACACACATACACAAGTAGGGTGGGAACAGAAAACAAAACCCTGGGAATTGTGATGAAAAAGAGCTAAGTCCCAACAGGAGCCTGATTAGAGAATGCTGAGATGCTGGCAAGCCAGACACATCCTTGGAGATCACCGAGGATGGTCCTGAAATGAAGGACCCAGTCAGCCTTCTGGTAAAGAGAGAGAAATAACTGGTGAAGGCAAAGGGTGTGTAAAGACAGGAAAACGGCTCATCAGAGAAACGGCTCCAGGCCTCAGGGCCGGCGCCCTGGGTTAGAGAGAATGAAGCCAGGGTTAGAATCAGGGGAAATGAGAGGGCGGCAGCTCCTGTGGACCAGGCAGCACCCTATAGGCATCCTTCAGCTGTACCATCTCAGTTTTTCCCATCGACTTGAGGTAGTTTCTAGAAAATTCCTCGGAAGGAATTCCGAGGCTGCAAAAAAAATAAGTACTGTATTAGGATCAGCCTTATGCAGTCAGAAAAGGGGGCAGAGATGGGACTTCACCTCAGTGTGACCCGACGCCAAAGCCCCTTGCTCCATACCCTCCACCATGCTGTCAGTCAAGGCAGGGACAGACCATGGAACACCTTAAAAAAAAAGAAACAGCCTGAGAAAGTTGAGAGCAATAGGAAGTCAGTCTGACTGACCCTCTTGAGGGCCCTGACATCTTAAGATGCGTGTCATACGTGACACAGTGCCTGAGTAGGATCGTTTAATATTTGGGCATATTGTCTTTCTGGGTGTGGTGTGCTATTGTTACAGGATGCACACCCAGACAACATTGCTGCTTACCTGGAAACTCCGGGCACCAGCATTTTAACTGCAAGAGTCAGAAGGGGTCCACCCTGTGCAGGTATCTTGCTGTAATAATAGCTGGCAGCAATCTGTGACCCACGACTTCATGAAGATAACAAAAGTACAGAGAAAGCTTGAAGCCACATTAGGAAATGAGACCGATCCAGGTACTTCCAACTAACTTACAATTTTAGGCAACAAACTGTATGTGATACAGAAAGGAGTTTTGACATAAACTCCCAAATTCTTCTCCCTAAAGGGTAAGAAAAACCCTTAGCCAGGGGCAGCTCACAGAAAATTCTGGTCCCGTCTGAAGTCCTCTGCATCTTGGGTTTTTAAATTCTGGTGATTCTCCAAAGCATATTCCACGTTGGCCTTAGGTCTCTGCATGGGATTTGCTCAAATTTCAATTATACAGTAAACATTCAGTCATAATATTCCTAAGGAGGTATGTTCTCTGTGGGTGAGCCCAAATAACTGCTACTCTTTTACTGCTGCTTTGCAGACAGGTTCTCCACCAGAAAATCTGCACACTCATTGTTCTGACCAGTGGCATAGGAATTCTGCCCAGTTGGTGTCAGAAGAGATTATGTCCAGCTTGTTTTAATGGGAAGGGTGACCTCTTTACTCAGGACCCTCCTCTGATCAAGCACAGGAATGCTAGGATACTTTCTGTGTAGTCCATCACAAATCTCTAGGTGCCGCAGTTCAGGAGGTTTCCTAATTAACTATTTCATCCTCAGTGCTGTGGGGGCTGCGAAAGGCAAATTGGTCTTAAAAGAAAACCATCCAGGTTTTTGATAATAGGGGAACTAACTTAATGTGATTTCAATGTGGCCACTCAGGTTTGATCCCTGGGTTGGGAAGATCCCCTGGAGGAGGAAATGACAACCCACTTCAGTATTCTTGGCTGGAAAATTCCATGGACAGAGGAACCTGACAGGCTACAGTCCATGGGGTCACAAAATGGTAGGATATGACTTAGTGACAAAAAAACGGCTTTTCATGTGCTAGGTACTATGCTAGGAGCTTCATATGCATGCTTTCATTTAATCCTCAGATTATCTTTTTGAGGTGGGTGCTCTATGCCCGTCTTACAGATGAGGAAACTGAGACTAAGAAATTTGCTTGTTTGTATGAGGTCAAGGTCACACAGCCATTGGGAGATTTATCTAGGATCTTTCTTTTTTTTGGTGGTGGTGGTGGTAAAAACACATAACATAAAACTTACCATCTAAACTCTTTGTAACGTAGTCTAGTAGCGTTAACTCTATTCACAGATTGTGCAAAAAATCTCTGTAATTTTTTCATCTTGCAAAACTGAAACTCTAGATCAGTTTTGGCAACCCGCTTCAGTTTTCTTGCCCCATTTCCCTTCCTTGCAGCCCCTGGCAACCACGAATCTATTTTCTATGAGTTTGACTACTCTTCTTATTGTTATTTAGTTGCTCAGGTGTAATATACTTGTTAATAAGTCACTCAGTCGATGGTCATTCACTCAGTCGTGTCCAACTTCTTATGAAACCACAGACTGTAGTCCACCAGGCTCCACTAGTATTCTCTGTCCATGGGACTCTCCAGGCAAGAATACTGGAGTGGGTTGCCATCTTCTCAGGCCAGCGATCGAGCCCACACCTCCTATGTTAGCAGCTGAGTTTTTCACCACTGAGCCACCCAGAAAGCCCTTGACTACTCTGGATACCTCTTATGCATGGAATCACACCCAGGATTTTTCTTTTCGTGACTGGATACTTTCACTGGAATAATGTCCTCAAGATCCATCCATGTTGTAGCATGTGTCAAAATTTCCTTCCTTCTTAAGGCTTCATGATATGCCATTGTGTGTAGAGACCACATTTTCTTTACAGAGCTAGGATTTTAATCTGAGTTTGGGAGACTCCAAATCCCATGCCTCTTTCCTGTGCATAAGCCACATTCCTTTGTCAGTGCTTTAAAGAGAATTATAACTTTCACATTTTACATTAAATGCAAGAAAAGTGAGCTAGTGGCGTCCTGGCTCTGTTCTCAGCATTACAAGCTCAGAGACAGTGCCGGAAGGGCTGACAGACCCCTCGGAAGTGACTTACGTACTTCTTGGGGAAGCACCCCATCCTTCTCATCACACAGGGCCCAGCCTTCTACTCCTCCCATCACCCTGCACTGCCCACAACTGCCTCCCACCACCCTCCAAACTCAGCACATGCCCTGGCCTCTGCTCTCCTGTAAGTCACGTACCAAGGTCTCCAGGACATCTTCAACAAAATATAAATAGCCCTGAGACCTCAGAGTCTCCACCCTTCCTCACGCAGCCTGCCCTGTTGCCCAGCTTCTCCATCCTCGTCCTTGTGGGCTGTGCCAGTGTCCTCCTGCTTCTGCAAGCTTCTGGCTTTGGTCATTTCTGCCGCCTCTCTGGTTTTCATCACTCGCCAAGGACAGCAGCTTCCTCCTCTGCAACCTGAACCTTTCCCTTCCCCCAGAAGCCCATCCAGACCCCTCCTCCAGGCCCTGATGACTCTGCACCTGCACCCTGGGTCTTTCTCCCCCACCCTCAAGACTGGTCTTGAACCACCTATCACTGGTCTTCTCCACTATCATCTAATCAAGTCAAACTCAACAGATCAGATCTTCCCCTCAGCTGCTCGTCCGCCATCTTCACCTGACCCTCTCTGGTCAGCTTTGTTCGGTTCATGAGCATTTTCTGGCTCTGCCCCAACCCCCACCCCGATCCATTCACCTCACCTTCACCTCCAGCCTGCCGACAGGCACCTAAGCCACCATGGTCCTGGGTCACCTTTCTTGTCCAAGCATCAACCCTGCCTTCTTCTCCCTCTCTCTCCTTAGGTTGCAATTTGTGACCCAGATTCACTCCATCCCATTATCTTATCATTTCTGACCTTTCTCAGGTTTTGATATAATTAACCTGTATCTTTATAAATATTTTAATAAACTACATATGGATTTCTCTTTCTTTTTACCTAAGTTCCCTTGAGCATGAACTAGGCTGGCTCTTCAGACTCCCAAGTGGCTCCGTTGCCCTCACAGCATGTATTATACCATAAATAAATTATGCCATAAATAAATCAGGGCCGAGGAAAGGCAAGGTAACATCACACTGCTTTTCCAGCCAGGATGAGTCCAGTGGAGTCAGGGATGGGAAGGATGAGACTCAGAGGCAGTGGAGCCAGGGTCCAGAGGCTGATGAGTGCCTGAGAAGGGGGTGGAGTCTTCTAGCAAAACGAGCTCTGATGGTGATCCCTGAGAAGTTTCAGGGGTGTTTCTCTTCAGGTTTGGCGTCTAAGCACAAGGGAGGGCTCCTCGGGCACTCAGCTAGAGCAGGATGCTGAGGGAGACTGCCCCCCCCCCCAGCTACACCCATTCCCCAGGCCGGATGCACAGAGACCCCAAGGAAAGGGAAGCCATAGGAAGGACACCACAGTCTGGTGGGAGCCTCACTGCTGCCTGGGGCCAAGAGCCACACTGGACCAGGGGGCGAGTCCCCACTCATCAGAGGCCAAAGATACCATGGAACAGATGCAACCTGCTCTTGCTCCCCACCCTTTCACAGACATAAAATTAGCTGGAGCCAGCCTTCACCATCAGGAGGAAACGGGGTTGAATTGCTGAGCAGGCTTCGCTGGCAGGCTGTGGAACCCTCTCTGTTCAATGATGTGCCCATAAGCAGCCTGTAGAAACAGGCATCTTGTCCATTAGGTCCTCTGGGAGGGCAGGGGCTTTGGAGGTGACCTAGTGGGGCCTGTCACTTCAGTGACATTGACCCAGACTCTGGCAGGAGCAGGAATATGGCCAGCAGGAGGGGGCCCAGCATGGGTGCCCACTCCCCTGCCCCCTCCCCCCCAGGCATTCCATAACTGGTCACTGGGGCCCAGCACTGCTCTCCCATGAAAGCAGGAGACACCACACTGAGGGTTAGAAGGATAGGCAAAATGCGTTAATATGACAGCACTGGCTTGAATGACAGAACTTACTAATTCCCAATACCATGCTGACATCAGCATACGCAGAGCCAAAAGAAACTATTTAACATAAAAATCTAGGTGGGACAGAGGGGCTGAGGGGGTGGGCAGGTCATTGCCAGACCCCGGGTTGGGGTAACTTGGGGTCAGAGATCAGGCACCAGGAGCTCGCATCCTACTAGCATCTATGGAGCTAAAGGGTTAAACTTCAGGCAGTCCTCATTCAAACAACATTTGTTTTACCTTTCACAGGACAGGTGTTTCCCTCCCCAAATCATACTCATTCCCATAATCACCTAGCACTTCTTCACAGTTCCAGAGAAGTGAATGCAACTTGTTCTTACCTTTTTCCCCCTCAGCTTCTGAGCTAAGAGTTGAAGATGCTGGTGTCAAAGCTGAAGATGCTGCAGTGATTGAAGATTCATCGTCCACATGTGATGCTACATTTCCCCCACAGAATCAACCAGGTGTAGCACAGAAGCAGAGAAATGTACTCAAAATCATATTATTAATATGAGTAATCTCATCAGCTCATTAGGAGTACAGTTATTCTAAGTGATAAGTGAAAGTGGATACCTCTTTATATGGTGTCTAGACAAGCATGCCTAATGTTTCAGAAGCACTTGTTGAATGAAAAGTGTCTCAGTGATTGTAGCTAAATGTCTCCTTCCATGTAATTGGCTGGAATAAGCTGAAAATTATTGTTAATCATACCTGTCATTTATAACCCAAGCTATTGCTGTTTTTACACTATAAGACAAACATTTTCAAGTCTGTGAACCTAGTTTAACCCGTCAAATTGTTTCTGGCTAGCTTTTAGCGGTGGGGGTGGGGGTTGCGGAGGAGACAGGCAGATGATAGAGATGCCTGGGGCTTTGGCGAGACTGTCTGCCTGGGCTTATGTCCAAGTTGTCGTTCAGTCGCTCAGTCGTATCTCAGTCCATGACTGCGACCCTAGAGACTGCAGCACACCAGATTTGCCTGTCCTTCACCATCTCCCGAAGTTGGCTCAGACTCATGTCCATTGAGTCAGTGATGCCATCCAACCATCTCATCCTCGGTTGCCCCCTTCTCCTCCTGCCCTCAATCTTTCCCAGCATCAAGATCTTTTCCAATGAGTCAGCTCTTCGAGTGAGGTGGCCAAAGGATTGGAGCTTCAGCTTCAGCATCAGTCCTTCCAGTAAATATTCAGGGTTAATTTAAGTGTGTCCAAGTAAAAAGCCATAAGTAAAATCTTGAGTTGTCCAGCCCAGGGAGCTAGGAAAGGGCCTGAGGTTGGTGGTGCTATGGACTGAGACAGGAAGCTGAGGATGGGCAGCCAAGTTGGAGGCCTGTAGTCCTTCCTGCTCACAAACCCCCAGGTCATGACACTTACACAGGTGAGGGTAGCCAGCACCACTTCCTCGCATGGAATGCAAGGACAGCTAAGTACTCTGGTGATTTTGTTCAAGGGAGAGTCAAAGGTGGCAGGGCTGATAGTAACCATGTGACTAAGGACCGCAGGAGGAAGGCATGATGGACCCTGACAGAGACTGACCACTCGTGCCCCAACCCCCACCTCCACACGTTGAAACCTAATCCCCAAGGTGATGGGATGAGGAGGTGGGGCCTTTGGGAGGTGATTAGGTCTTGAGGGTATGGCAATCCACTCCAATTTTCTTGCCTGGAGAATGCCCATGGACAGAGGAGCCTCATGGGGTATGATCCATAGCATTGCAAAAAGTAGGACACAACCGAAGTGACTTAGCATGCACACATGTGGGTCATGAGGAGGTACCCCTCCTAAAGAAGATTCATGCCCTTATAAAAGAAACCCTGGAGAGCCCTCGTGCCTTCTGCCCTGTGAGGACACAGCAAGAAGGTGCCAGTTATGAACCAGGAAGTGGACTCTCACCAGACCCTGAGTCAGATGCAGCCTTGATCTTGGACTTCTTGGCCTCTAGCACTGGGAGAAAGAAATGTCTATTGTGTATAAGCCATCCAGCCAATGGTAGTTGTGATAGCAGCCTGAATGCGTAAGACAACCCCTTTCACAGGTAAAAAGGTCTTTGTGTTGGTGGGTAAAGATGGAAGTGGCAGCTGAACCCTTCAGTACATACCCTTGCTATGTTTTCTTTATAGTAAATAAATCAATGAGCACTGGAGACTCACTGTGCACCGGGTACTCTTCTAAACGCTTGGCTCAGGCTAATGTGTTTATTCATGGTGACCCTGAACCTGTCCACTCGGCCACGGAGGTGAAACTGGGCCGTGGATGCTTCACAGCCGGGCTAGCCTGTGCCCAGGCCCTGCACGGCACTGTGCTGAGAGTCAGCGGTGCTGAGTCGCAGTGTGCTCCCCGCCCTCTGGCTCTAATCACCTCTGTAACCACCTGACTATCTGTTTACTCCTTCAGCACCATGTCCTCCAAGATGGCCAAGACTAGCTGCATGACACCCTGCACCGTCTCCAGGACCCAACACGATACCTGGCACATTGTAGGCCTTAGAAAACGAATGGCTGGCTTCAAGGATCTGTTCTATTCATCTGTCATATACGTGGAACTGAGCTGAAAAAGGGAACAGTCTTAGAATTCATCTTGTTTGGTTGAAATGAATACATTCCAAGTATATGAGACATTTCCAAAGTCTAAAATCATCTAAAATCTCTGGTTTTGCAAAACAGCAATATGAGATATCATCTATTAAAAATGTACTCTTTTCTAGGCAGTTACATTAAGTATGTGGCATGCATTTTCTCATTTAATTCTTATCACAACTTCATAAAGTAGATACTACTTTGTCTATTTTTCTTTTTGTTGCCATTTCAAATGTACTAGAATTGGGTTCATTGTAACTGGGTTAATTGGTTCAGGACACATTGTCGTTCCAGGCTTGGCCCTCTTCTGCTCATCTTTTATTCATTTATTCATATTTTAAATAACAAAATAAACTTGCCAATGAACTTACCGCCCAACCTAAGAACAAAAACATGAACAGTAACTTGTGTCCCTCTCTGTGCTCCTCCCAATCCATTTTCTTGTCCGCCCCACAGACAACCTCACTATCCCGAATTTTGCATTTCCTTGTTTTTTTCCATTGTACGCCCAAATGCTTGATTGCTCAGCTTTCATTAGATTTGGACTTGATGCAAAGGGTGGCAGGCTTTTGTTCACCAAGCATCACATTCCTTAGGTTCATCCATGCTTTCACAAGTGGCTGAGCTTCATTCATTTTCCTGGCTGTGTGATTTTTTTCCATACATACTTCCGTTGAGTGGCATTTCTGCTGCCTTTCCTTTCTTTGCTGTTATGAAGGGTGTTTCTCTCGGGTATGATGTCGATTTTACAGAGGAAGAAATGGAGGCACAGAGAAGTTAAAGAACTCACCAAAGACCTCCCAGCCAGGAAGTGGCTGAACCAGTATCTGCTAGATCTTTAGCTCTAAAGCATGTTCTACAGCTTCTATCGGCCTTCCCATGAGAAAGAGATAACAGGAGGTAAAGGGTACATTTTCCTTCCTCATTTTACCCCACCCTCACTTTGTCTATAGGAGAAGAAAAACTTGTATGTTGACTTAATTAGCCTTTCAAATAAAATCACTTACCCTCTTGAATCCAGCAGTTATCCACTCCTCCCCATTTCAAAAAAAATTGTTGGGTACAATATTTATCTCAAAGATGACATGTCCAAATAGTTTGGCTTTACACCTTACAATCCCTTTAGCTCTTGGTTTGGGGCCTAAATTCCCTTTACGATAGAATCAATTGCACATGCCTATATGTTTTGTGGGTTTTTTTCCCCCCCCATTAGAAGTTTTAAAGAAGAAAATGGTGGGAAAATAAAGTAAAATGTTCACTTCTACAGTCTGCTGTTATGTATCTAGAGGCACCTCTTCAGGTTAAAAATAGGTTTTACATGGAAGACAGCTCAGTAACATAAAAGTTGATCATATAAACTACAGACCACAATTTTAAAACACAAATGATTTTGCTTACTGGTGAAGAAACTTTCCAAAGAGAATGCCTAGTTATTTGGAATTTAGAGAAAGAAAAAAAGGAATGAATACAATATGTTTGCATTTATCCAGTTTGCTCTTGGAAAAAAAATAGATGCTGCTGTACTTCGGGCACTAAACAAGGTACACCTTGACTTGGTGGAGATGTTACCTGTGGACCAGACTGAGGTCTGGTTTCTAAAAGGTCATGCTCTGGCTTCAGAAACCTCACTGGCTCCTGTGCTATCACCCTTGCATTCCTTGCAACAGACCATGCTGTGGGCGGCCTATTTCCTTAACAGCTATTTCTCATGTCTGTTTGCAACCTTTCTGGGCATGGGAATTTGAGGCACATAGATGTTCTTACTATTGCTTAAAAATATGAAACAAAAATGTTTACACTCATATAACAACTGGACATAAAGTTTAGAAAACAGAAGGAAAAAAAAATCTAACATACTCTCACCATCCTCAGTCAAACTCCTGCCATTGTTGTTTTTCCCTTTCCTCCTGGCCTGTGTGTGTACACGTCGTCTATAGGGACAAATACGGATGTGGCTACAACTCCCTGTGCTGCAGATCTTGAGACAAAGTAGTCATGCCAAGGTAGTTTATTTGAGGAGTGCAGACAATGCCACTGGGGGCAGGGGAATCCATACAGTGAAGGAGAGGAGCCAATAAAGAGCATCCTTATCAAGCGATAGAAGCTTAATCCTCAAGGAAATTTGGGAACACAGTGCTAAACATGCAGCTCAAAGGGGTACTGGAGGTAGGGTACTTGTACATCGACTGCTCATGGCCACTGCTTAAGGACTGGTGTGGGGTGGAAAAGAGGAGGTAATTTCTCAACTGTGTGTATGTCCATAATTGGGGGTGCTTGGGGCAGAGCTCCCCAATTCAGAGATGTTCAGCCTGGTGGCTGGAAATTGGTTAGAACAACTGAAAACCCTTAGAGACATGGGTGGACCCAGAGTGTCTCCTCTATGGCTTTGTTCACTGACATTTATTATGACACTTACCTAGACTTCCTTGTTGCTACAGTCTTATACCCTTATGAGATTAGTTTCCACATAACATTTCATAATGGAATCATAATCTACTCCTCTGATAGAGGATATTTACATTGCTTCAAAATGGAACAGGTGAGGGACTTCCCTGGGGGTCTCTGGCGGTCCAGTAGTTAGGATGCTGAGTTTCCAGTGAAAGGGCATGAGTTCCATCCCTGGTCAGGGAACTAAGATCCCATGTGCAGTGCGGCAAAAAAACTAAAAAGGAAGAAAGAAAAGAAAAATGGAACAAGTGAGTTGGCAACAAATAGCTAACTTATTTCTGTCCAAGCTCTCAAATCTGAAGCTGTGTACCAGGGGAAATATGTGTTTTTAAAGAAACTGAAAGTTCTCTGGTCAAACAAGACAAGTAGAATACCTCAGATGAAGACAGCTGAGAGAATCATGACCAAGTCGCCCAGTGGCACATGCTCTAAATAGGAGGTACTGTTATTTAGAGTGACTCTTTAATTGTTGGTGTTCTTGTGATAGCTGTACTTTGTTCTTTAAGATGTCTAAGGTCTATAAATTTTGTATATGAACACATTGTACTGGGGCCGTGATAGTTGGGAAACACAAGTTATTAAATCATTTGGTACCAGCAAGTAACACTAAAACGAGGGACCTATCTGTGGTTGGCCCCCAGGTAGATGCGCCATCTTGGGGCAGCCACGCATATCTGTGTCTCACCTGAAAGTCAAGGTGCGTGGCAAATACGGTCCGAAGCTTCTCCTATAGTCATTACCACCCTCCCCCTTCTTCTTTACTAGCACTTCTCTGGTTTTCTGTAGATACCAGGTGGAGACTCTGTTCTTGGGGTAAGCAGTCCTAACACAACCCCAGGGGAAAGTCCTGATTGGCTGGAGCCACCTCTAGTAATTCCTTTCTCCTCAGCCACATATGCACTTCCCCAGCTTCCTCTGAAGTTAGGAAAGTGATGGTCATTCAGTCATGTCCTACTGTTTGCGACCCCATGGACTGTAGTCTGCCAGGATCCTCTGTTTATGGGGCCTCCTAGGCAAGAATACTGGAGAGGGTTGCGATTCCCTTCTCCAGGGGATCTTCCGAACCCAGGGGTTGAACCCATGTCTCCCATGTTGCAGGCAGATTCCCTACCATCTGAGTCACGAGGGAAATTAGGAAAAGGCCAAGTTAAAAAAAAAAAATTAAATCACAGATGATGTAACATTTTCCATATGCCCCTCTTTAAATACTTCATGTATATTTCAACATTTAATTCTCACAACCACCCTGGGGCTAAGCATACTATTACCATCCCATTTACCAAGGAGGAAACTGTGCCTCAGAGAAGCCAAGTGAATTTCCCAGGATCACATGACTGGTAAGTCTTGGAGCAAAGACCTACCCCAGCTCATTTCCAAGATCAATGCTCTTTTGTCATATGAGGAATATCCAGGTTTGTCTTTAGGTAGGAGCCCATCCAGATATGTACCTAATTAGCAAAGGCTGTCCTGTGGAGACACTGGCTTCCTGCACCACCTTCCTCACCACTAAGTCCCACAGGAGTCACCTCCCAGCTTTGAAGGATCAAAATTCGTAGTTTCTCGTAGAGGCCTCACAACTGATTATGAGCATCAAAGTCATGTTACTGAAAGGAAGGAATGCTTAATCCCCTTTCCCTTACTCTATTAAGGTTAGGTTGTGTGGGTTAGACTGCTGGCAGAACTGTCTTCTCTCTAGTTCTTCCCTCTGTCTCACAGAAAAGTACAAGTGCATGTGTGCTCTCATGCACACACTCACAGAGACACACACACCAAGCACCCATATTAGTGGTGCTTCAGGACACTCTTCTTCTCCATGCTCTTTCCTCAACTTCCTACTTGGAGAAACTTCCTCAAACCTCATCCCAACCTGCTCTCATATCTTGAGGTCACTGACTTGTACTTTTTCTTCAGGTTTTCTGTTGACTCTCACTTGTTGGTCCATGACGGACCACAATCCTTCATGTGAGAAGGATGGGGTCTTTTTCAAAGAGTCCTTATTTTCTGTCTTAGCAGTTGGCTGACACACTCCCAAGTCCACAGGGTCTTTAGGTCCCAGCTACCTTGACCCCGACCTCCAAAGGAGCAACTTTGGTTGGAGCATCAAAGACTCAGGCAGTAACTTTAACTATCGGTTGTCAGCAACATGAGGCTTTCCAGTGAGCCCTGCTCATTCTTCATCCTAGGTCCGGGTCATCAAACCATGGTCCTGAAGGATATGACTTGAGGTTATATTTAAAGAACCATCCTGATTCTCTTTGATAAGAGTGGCCAGAACACTGGTTATAGGAAAACATTGTCTCGGAGTTCAAATTGGAGAAGGCTGTATTACAGAAACGAAACCCTTCAGCTTAATCTGCCCAGGACACAGCCAAGAGCATTCAGAGAATAAGTTCATCATGAAGTAAGAGTCATCATGAATTCATGAAGAACAAATCAGGCCAGGCTGACCTTGCCTTCACTCTTGAGAGGACTGGTAAATGAGGAAAGCAAGTCTTTAGCCTCACTCCTAATACTATCAGTGGAAGGAGGGCAGTAGAGGTATAAATTGACCCCCAGGAGTTAGACATATACTCAGTCTATATTAACCTGTTCTCTGCCTCTTGAAATATAAAAGAGAAAACTTTAAACTGGGCAATTGTTACATCTGAATACTCAGAGGGCTGTTTGTGTAGAAAAGGATTAGATTTCCAAGGGCAGAACCAGGAGCAGTGTGTGCAAACCGCAGGGAGGCAGTCCTGTGGACCACACGGGGAAAAACCAGCACACGCTTAGAGCAGAGCTTCTTAAACTGAGTTATGCATATACCTCATACAGAAAAGAACATTCTTCAAATCCCCAGGGTTTACAAGTATTTTTCTATAATGTCTCTCTTCTTTTTTATTGGTGTAGTAGATTTACAGTGTTAGTTTCAGATGTACAACATAGTGATTTGATATGTTTATAGATTATATTCCATTTAGTTATTACAAAAGAAGGGGCTGTGCTTGTGGGTTAGACTGCTGACAGAACTAAAACAATTCTCTGTGCTGTACAATGTATTCTTGTTGTTTATCTACTTTATATGTAGTAGTTTGTATCTCTTAATCTCATACCCTTATCTTGCCCCTTCCTCCCCTTCTCTTCCCCATTAGAAACCACTAGTTCACTCTCTGTATCTGTGAGCCTATTTCTGTTTGGGTATATACATTACTTTTTAGTTTCCACGTATAAGCCATAACATAGAGTACTTGCCTTTTCCTGACTTATTTCACTAAACATTATACTCTCTAGGTCCATTCACATTGTTGCAAATGGCATAATTTCATTCTCTTTTTAAATGGTTAAGTAACATTCCATTGTAGATACAAACATACCACATCTTCATTCATCTGTTGATGGAAACAGGTTGCTTCCATATCTTGGCTGCTATAAACAGTGCTGCTATGAACACTGAGGAGCATATATCTTTTCAAATTAAGTGTTTTCATTTTGTTTAGGTATATACACAGGAATGAAATGGCTGGATCATATGGCAGTTCTATTTTTTTTTGAGGTACCCCCTTACTATCTTCCATAGTGGCTACACTAATTTACATTCCCACCAACAGTATACAAATGTTCCTGTTTCTCCACATCCTTGCCAATGTTTGTTATTTGCAGTCTTTTTGATGACAGATACTCTGACAGGTGTGAGGTGGTATCTCATTGTGGTTTTGATGTGCATTTCCCTGGTGACTAGCGATACTGAGCATTCTTTCATGTGGCTGTTGGCCATCTGTATGTCTTCTTTGGAAAAACATTTACACAGGTCTTCTGCCTGCTTTTTATTTATTTTTTTTATATTGAGTTGGATGAGGTGTTCATATATTTTTTTATATTAACCTCTTAACAGTCATAGCACTTGCAGGTATTTTCTCTATGAAAGTGAAAGTCACTCAGTCGTGTCCAACTTTGTGACCCCATGGACTATACAGTCCACAGGATTCTCCAGGCCAGAACACTGGAGTGGATAGCCTTTCCCTTCTCCAGGGGATCTTTCTAATCCAGGGATGGAACCCAGATCTCCCACATTGCAGGCAGATTCTTTATCAGCTGAGCCACAGGGAAGTCCAAGAATATTGGAGTGGGTAGCCTATCCTTTCTCCAGTGGATCTTCCTGACTCAGGAATTGAAGCAGCATCTCCTGCATTGCAGATGGATTCTTTACCAGTTGAGCTACCAGGAAAGCTATTTTCTTTACAGCATTTCTTAATTATGGGCAAAAATCCTTATACTTACAGTTAAACAAATTTACAAATTAAATTAATGAACTACATTTATAAATGTATAAATTAAATGTAAAAAAATTACAATGTCAACAATATTGAAATAGCCTTATTTTAATGTGAGAGATGATGTTGTTTGCTGAAACAAAATCACCCTTCAGGACATGAATATGGTACCAATGATGGTTTTTATCTTGGAGGTGTAGGCCACTGCATAATTTGAAATGACTCAAACAAAACATATTTCTTTTACTGAACCACAGACAGACCTCCGTTAGTGGGGCATGCTGTCACTTTCCTTCACTAAAATTAACAACACTTGTTGCCTGTTCAGTCCAGGTCTGTTCTTTACTTATAAGTCCCAAAGAAAGTTGAACTAGTCTCATAACACAAATGGAAAAGAATATGAAAAAAATGTGTATATATGTATAACTGAATCATATCACTGTAGAGCAGAAATCAACACACTGTAAATCAACTATACCTCGATAAACTAAAAAATAGAACCTCTAGAATGTACAACACAAAGAACAAACCCTAGTACAAAGTATGGATTTTAATTAATAATAATGCACTGATGTTGGCTCAACAAATGTGCTACACTAATATAAAATATTGGGCTTCCCTGGTGGCTCAGAGGTTAAAGTGTCTGCCTCCAATGCAGGAGACCTGGGTTCGATCCCTGGGTTGGGAAGATCCCCTGGAGAAGGAAATGGTAACCCACTCCAGTATTCTTGCCTGGAGAATCCCATGGACGGAGAAGCCTGGTAGGCTACATACAGTCCACGGGGTCGCAAAGAGTCAGACACGACTGAGCGACTTCACTGCTACTAATGTAAGATATTAGTCATATGGAAACTGGAGGTGGAGGAGTCAGGGGGTATAAGGTATGTCTATACTTTTCACTCAATTTCTCTGTAAACCTAAAACTGATCATAAACAGCAAGTTTACTAAGTAGAAAAAAATGGTCACTGTAGCATGTTTACATATTAATTCTCTTTCAGTTGTTGTCCAAATGAAAAGACAAAAATTTGCACATCTCATTTAGAACTCGTAACCCTCCAAGAATATGTTTGTGTGTTCCAGGCTCCTCACCATGGTTCAAGAAGTGCTAAAATCAGGGGTTTGGGAATGGAGTGGGGTATTCTGAAAAGCCGTTAGAACTCTTTCTTCAAAGTGTCCCAGAAAATGTCTTGAAGGTCATCTTTCAAAGATGTTCTTCTGGGGATATTTGTTTTTGGAGAGAGGTTAGAACACATGATCTCTAATTCCAAGATTATATAATTTTAGTTTTTATGAAGATTTAACCCTCAATTAATTTGCTTTTAGTTCTATTTTTCACAGACTGCAGTGGCCCAATGCCAGAACAATAATATGCTTGAACTTCTAGCTTTCTAAGTCTTTCTCCTAATTCCCACAAGCCTGTCCAAATAGCAACAATTTCATCTAGGCCAACCAATTGTCAATTTTTGGTCCTGGGAAAAAATAACTAATAAACCCCACTTCATTCCAGCAAACCCAGATCACATTCCTTTCTGATGGCTTATCGCATTCCACTCTGAGCTGAGTTCCATAGTTCTAGCTGCACTTGACATCTTTGGGCAATGCTCTTCCTAACTGTTCTCTTAGAGAAACCCTAGAAAACCTATATATTTGTTATTCCCTATGGAAAATATTTCCTTCTAGAAATCTGAGGCTAGATTTATAAAGGACTCCTGTAATTCTAAACATAAACACGTTATTGAGTTCACATGTGTACATCTTTGTTTCGTTTTAGCAAACAGCAATGGCACATTAGAAGCTGGGACATCTTGGGCATTGAGAAAGTAAAAAAAAAACCTTCTGCAAAAGTGTTCACTGGATCTGAATATTGAATTCTTTCAACTGGGGTAGAATAGTTTTCCATTTGAAAGTAAGAGGGATCCTAGTCATAAGCATGGGTGTCTAAGGGAGGAGTAGACACCCACGATTTCTGGCTCCCGACTGTCTCTCTCTCCTGTCGCATTACATCAGACTGCTCACACTTCTGATGGGACTTCCAGCAAGGATGGCTGGCTGAGGCACAGCTTTTCAACGCCACCTACCATCTGCCCTGAGAACTGCATTAGCATCTCAGACGTCCTGGTCCGGAATCCATGATGGATTCGACTCTCCCAATTGCAGGAAAAGATGTATTGGAATAAAAAGACAGAATAAAATGGAAGAGGAAGTGAACAGTCAAAGATTCTGGGGAATAAGCCTGAAAAATGAGGCGACAAGGAAAACCTGTCTCTATTTTGATATTTCCAAAAGGGAACCCTTATTTATAAAAGGTTACAATCAAACTCAAATAGGGATGAGTGATGTTTCCAGTGTAGTAAGATCTAGTAATTACTCTCAAGTTTAATTAAAAGCAGTCATTTGATAACGTACCCATTGAAGGATGAAAACATCCTTCTTTTAATATTGCTATCCCAGTCTGTTCCCTGTCTGAAAGCTATCACAAGGTATTTTTGAACACAGTAACAAGTTAAAAGAAAGACAAAACATGCCTCCTTAAAGTGTTGAGACTCTTCTATTTTCACTTGAGTGGTAATTTTTTTCATACTTTCACCAGTTTCAGGAAAGGGTGGGTTAGAGTCAGGGGCTTCCTGAAACTTTTCAGAACAAAAATTCTAATTCAGTGTGTTCAGAGGGGCCCCGTGAGAATCGTGTTTTGGAACATACCGACCCCATGTGGTATTATCTTTGCCAACTTTGCAGTTTCGTGTGAGATTTATTTTTAATCTTTAACAAAGCATGCCTGTGTTTATCTTAACTTACGAAAAAAGTATAATCGTTTAAAACAAAACTTTTAAAAATAATTACATATACAATGAATGCTGAAACATAAAAGTCAGACAGAATGTTACCTTAACAAGAAAGAGTTTCCTAAAGATCAAAGGATTGCTGTTTGTTTTATTTGCTTAAGTAACCAGTACTTTCACTTTAAGGGATTTGGTGGCTATTTGAAGGAGGCTAGGAGGTCCCCATTGCCCAACCCCCACCAAGATAAAGGCTTCCCACCCTTCACATTGAGAGCTGGGAACTTTACTTATTGACACTAAAAATATATTCTTCGTGTTTAGAATGGAATGCTGAGATTTGATTCAAGACAGTACATGAATCAAGTGAATGGCATTTCGGGGGTATGTCTTTCAATCTTATTTAGAAGTTTTGGGGAAAGACCATCTTTTGAACTTGCCTTTTGTGTGTGTCTGTGGCCATATGTCATCACTGTAGCACTGAGGAGGTCCTCTATGACCATCATGAAATGCAGTGCTTCCGAGTGCAATGCACCTCTTATATTATTTTAATGCTAGCTTCAATAAAGGAGAGAATAAATGGGCTTTAGAGCATGAATGTCTTTTTTTCGTCTAAGTACCTTCAGATTTGGGTTTTCAGTCAGCGATACTAAGTCATTTGTGGACTGACATGTGAGAACAGGATGAGATGGAAATACATTCTCAGTTCACTTGGTGGTGGCCTGTAAGAGGTGTTTGTGTAATGGTGGTCCCTCCTTCTGAGGCCACTGTGATCAGCCAAAGCAACCTTAGATGGTGCAATATCCGGTTGCTCCCAGTCTGCTATCAGGTGAGCACTATAAATGCTGCATAAACACCACTCAAAGAGAAATGATAGTTCATTTGTCTATGTGCCCCTCCAAACAGCTTCAAAATCTTTGCTACTTTTTCTGAAAACTTTCAACCAATACTTATTTTGCATGTGGCTAGATCATGATTTCTGGGGTTTTTTAAAGGGCACTGTGGCTGAATTTTCTACCCAGGAAGTATAGCTGAAGAGGGAATTCATAGGGCCTGGACTCCATCTTAGGCCTGTTCATGCTGATCATGCTCGGCCACCTTTCCAATGGACTCTGAACTCTGTGTTTAGTGCCTATGAAAACAACAACAGAAGGATAAGACCTCCTCAAGACAGGGGAACCTTGAAGATCATATCTGGGTTACTCATCGCCTAAGAGAAACCATACACTAATCACCCCTTCCTCCAGACAGGCCATAAATTTTTCTGTATCTATCGGAGTGTAACCTTGGGTTTATTGATTACTGGCTAATTGTTTGACTGTTTGAGCACATGAGCACATAGCACATGAATGATGGGGTTACTGGGATTATATTTTCCTTGGTTTACGTAAGTCTCAAGGAATTTGGAGTGGTGGGTTCAGACACGTACACATAGGGTATGAAAGATTTTCACAAATGCTGGTCAGGGTCCTTGGCTAAGAGGAGACTCTGCCTTGGGCCCACCGGTGTAATAAACTGCACTCCACTATCTGCATTGTCCTTCTGAGTGAGTTTGTTTCCCAGAATGTGTGGCTACAACATAGCAAAATGCTGAGCTTGAGCTCTAGAACCTGACAAATTGATTCTGTCACTGACTTAATGACAGTGCAGTGAAGGTTTCCAAGTCTTAATTTGCTCATTTGCAAAATGGCAATTATTAATAATGTTTAATTTGAAAGGTCTGAACACAGGTGGAGGTCTCAACACATGGTCTGGCATTATGTGGGAACTGTTTTAAGGAAGGATATGTATCCAAGACCCTAAATCAATTACCAGAAGCCAAGTCAATTACCAGAAGGTTGAGGGAATCTCACACCATCTTTTATTTTTGCTTTTTGGCCATGCCATTCAGTCAACCAGGGATCAAACCCACACCTGTTACAGTGGAAGAAGAGTCTTAACCACCGGATCTCCAGAGAAGTTCCCCACACCACCCCTCTCTTTTCACCTTGGTTCCTTTCTGTTACCATCTCATGGAATGATCTGGAGGTTCTTCTCAGTAGGATGTTCCTCAGCAGGCAGTCCACAGGCTCATGCTGTGAGGGTGGAAGGAAGAAAGTCCTGAAGCAAAGACAGTGACCCTGACAAATGCAGAAAGGACAGAATATTCATGCTGAAGAGGGTTTTTTGGTTGTTGTTGGTTCAATCATTCTTCAGAACCCTACACAGGACTGAATTTAATTGCAGTGTGCAACAACTATCCCAGGACTCCAGGAAATCTTACAGAAAACAAATCCTCTCACGGTTGGGAGAGCCATAATGCAAACATTCCAATCAGATACTCCCCAAATCATGGTTTAGGAATGCACTGAGTCAGCAAATTACTTTGTTTTGCTTAGTTTACTCTAATGGGTGGCAGGCAGTATGGCAGAATGGTGAAGTGAGGAAGCGCGGTTGTTAAAACAGTTTTAAAAATTATTTAATGGTATTGTTACCAATAATTGCTTGATTGTTGGCTGACACCTAATAACTACAAACCCATCAGAACTGGGAAGGTAGACCGTATGTATGAGAGATAATAAAAGCAAGTTTTAAAAGTACTGAATGAAGACAGGGCAGGGGGCTAGTAATTTTAAAAGGGAGGAAAAAATAAGACTCACTATTTGGGGTAGGCTAATTGTTATGTCAGGTTTCCAAGAGAGTTGGTTTGCAGAAAGACTTGAGCTTGGATCCTAACAAATAAAGGCTTTTATTTAAGTTTCCAAATGACTGAATAAGTGATTTTTTAAACCCTTCATTTCATCCACAGCATGACGAACAAGAATACTTGGACTGAGTCCACGGTGCTTTTCCTAATGTTGATCTCACAGCTCCTTTTCAATTCTGGATTCAGAGAAGTTCTAGCCTGAGTGTGGCTGACTCAATGAAGTTAGATGGCTCTGTGGGCTCTGCTGTATCTCTGCTGGAATGTTTTTATAGTCACATCCTCAACTGCAAAATTACTGATGAGTAGACACTTGTAGCCCTAATCCCGTAACTCTACCACAAAAATAGAATTTCAGACTCTTTCAATATGAACATTATCTAGAGAAAACTATATCTAGGTCTTCCCTGACAAGTTACATGATTCAGTGCTTTGTTTCTATAAGCTAAAGTTAGAAACTCAAAAGTGACTCACTTTTCTTTTTTGCATGCATCTAAGTGAACAAGGAAGTCACACTGCTTCTGGTGTTGCTTTCTTTACAAGGAAAAAAAAAAAAAAACTTGCTCCTTCTTGAGCATCCTTTTTAGGTCAGCAATTTTGAAATGCAGGACTTATTGGTGTCCAAGCGGAAAGGGCTGATGCTCTGATTTATCACGACTCCCTCTGAGTGGAGTTCTTCCATGGCTGGAGAAAGGAAAACATTTGTTGTACTAATACTGAATGTGCTTCCTGTGTAAAATAACCTTTAACTCTGTGGAGATCCCCCATTTAATGACTAGGATATAGTAGAAATAGAAGGAAATCCAAATGCCCCAGTAGCAGCCACTCTCCTCCCCGGTAGGTCAGGCTGCAACCCTCTGAGGGACAGAAATGGTTGCTTGGGAAGCATTCAAGCCTTCTCTTTCTCCTATTTTAAGATATGACCATATTGACTGTTTAAAAACGTGTGTGAATTCTGACCCTTTAAGGAGCCTGGGCTATGTCAATCAGAGGGAATGAGGTGGGTAGACTGGGCATTTACACATTTGTCGTGGGGATGGGAGGGACTCTTGTCAACTGGAGAACCAGTTCTCAAACCCAAGCCAGAATGCAGCTTCCTGCATCTCCCTATCTTCGTGATACAAATATGACTGAGTCTACTCAGTCTACCTCAGTTCTACTGCTCAGGGTGACTGCTCTGAGCACTGAAATGATTCTTCCTACATAGAAGCTGAAATGTGATTCCCTACACTGAATGAGGTGAAAAAACCTTGGGAGTAATCAACTAACGAAACAAGCTCTTCAAGCATATTTGAGTTTTTGCAGTGAAGTTGTTATTTAGTCTCTAAGTTGTGTCTGACTCTTTGCAACCCCATGGACTATAGTTCACCAGGCTCCTCTGTCCATGGAAATTCCCAGACAAGAATAACGGAGTGGATTGCCATTTCTTTCTCCAGAGAATCTTCCCAGACCAGGGATCGAACCTGCATCTCCTGCACTTGCAGGCAGATTTTTTACCACTGAGCCACCAGGGAAGCCCTTTGTAGTACAGTAAAGGCCAGCTCTTTAGGAGCTGTGAGAAAATGTCTATGTGATGGGGAAGAGAGGTTAAACACACACTTTCGGAGCTTCCCCAGATTGTAGGCTCTGTGTGTCCTCGTGCAGCACAAGATCACGTTCTGTCCCAGAAAGCCACACCTGAATAATGCAGTCAGCATTCTTAGAATGCATTTAACAGTGGATGAATAGGAGCGCTTTCCACAGGTCAATCAACAGCGTCTCTGCTTCTGGCTGGCTTGCAGATTGCTCCTTCTTAAGACATGTCTTCTTTTTAAAAGAGAGCTGAGCTGGTTGGAAGACAGAAGAGTAAAGACAATCAGCTGTTCTGACCTCTCTATCATTCTCTATCTCACTCTTTCCTTCCTCTTCTTTCCTGCTTACACTTGCAACTCCTTCAGGCCAGATTTTCTGATTAACCTTGATTTTCATTTCTTTTGCCTCCTCCTTCCTAAGACTCAAGAAGCATGTATGTCTCCTATGTCTTTGACTGCATTTCTGGTTCCTAAGAATTAACTTAGGAACCAGAGTTCAGTTCAGTTCAGTCGCTCAGTCATGTCTGACTCTTTGCAACCTTATGGACGGCAGCATGCCAGGCTTCCCTTGTGGTACTTGTCCAGCTAAGTCTGACAAGCTATGGCATAGTAGAAGAAACACTGTCTGGTACTTTTAGTAGGTATTTGATATTAGTTTGTCTTTTTAAAAATTGATCTGTAGGTCAGCTACAGGTTTTTGATTAAAAAGAAAATTCTTAAATCAAATTTATCGATATTTTCAAAGACAAACAGACTTCTTCACATGATTCAATATGACCAGTAGTTGTTTGAAATGTTACTGAGCACTTACTCTGTTACAGTGCTTGTTGCACTTCACAGAGAAATAAAGGATCATGTTCTGATTAAGATTAATTTTGGATGCAACTGAGTAACTGACTAAAGAACAAACATTAAGCAAAAAGGCGATTATTTTCTTCCTAAACATGAAGACTGGTGGTGGTGGTGATTTAGTGACCAAGTCGTGTCTGACTCTTGCATCTCCATGGACTGTAGCCTGCCAGGCTCTTCTGTCCATAGGATTTCCCAGGCAATACTGTAGTGGGTTGCCATTTCCTTCTCCAAGCATGAAGCCTAGAAGTAGGCAATTCAGTGCTTGGTGAGGTTAAGGACTTAGATTCTTTCTCTTCTACTCCTCCATTCTTGTGTTTGTAATCTCATGATTTCAAGATGATTCTCACAGGTCCAGATCTCATAACTGTGTTCAAATGAGGTGGTGGCTGAGGGAGGAAGGACAGGTCAGGTAAATGTGACTTTTTTTAGGAGTGTCGTCCCTGTTTGAGCAAACTCTGGGAGACCGTGAAGGACAGGGAACCCTGGCATGCTGCAGTCCATAAGGCTGCAAAGAGTTGGACATGACTTAGTGACTGAACAACAACAACAACTCCCGTTTTACCACAGAAATATGCCCAACAAATTCAAGGCATGATAAATAAAAAGGCACATTCATACCAAGGTACTTTGTGGTCAAAGATAAAGAAAAAAATCTTAAAAGCAGTCAGAGGGAGAAATTGATTATGCACAGGGGAAAAACAGACTTTGGGCACAGTTATCAAAAGCAACATGGATTTCAGAAAGCACTGGAATGGTACCTTCAAAATGCAGAGAGAAAGTAACTGACAACCAAATTTTCTATAACCAACAAACTATCTTTCAAGAATGATGGTGGAATAAAAACATTTTCCAACAGACTCAGAGAAACTTATACTTATAAAGGATATACTTTAGGATGAAGAAAACTCATAGCAGAAAGGTGAGAGATTCCAAACAGTGAAGAAAATGACGAATACATGGATAAATCTATAAAATAAATGTGTTAAATAAAAATGACGCCTTAATTATAGGATTTGGAAATAATATAGAATCAAAATGCTAGTAGAAAAAAATGGCATATAAGTAGGAAGGATATAATAGGAATAAGGCATTCAAAGGTCTGTACTTTCAAGAGGATAAAACACTGACTAACTGAAGACATTAAATTACACATTTGATTAATTACACACCTTACTAAATTACACATACACACTATGTACATTAAAATTCTAGGACATCTCACAAAATATTAAAAAGAGGTAATAAGCGCTGAACTAATAAAGGGAAAAAACAGAGTTAAGAGAAAAAAATTTAAAAATGAAGCTTAATCTAAGAAAAATTCAAGATTAAAAAAATGTAGGAAAAGTAAGAGTTAACAGAATTCATAACATAAGATGGTAGAGATGGAATACAAGCTGAAAGACTACTACAGTGTTCCTAAAGTAAGATGAAAGCTCCCAAAAGATGGTGAATGAGATTTACAAAAGCTGAAAAAGATAAGGAGAGGCACATGTGCAAACAAGTGCAACAATGTGCTACAGCTGCAGTCAAACAAGTATGTGTATGTTATGGGGCACAAAGGATCCCTTCTGCCTGAAGCGGGGAGAATGGGGCGGTGGAGCAAGTCAGGTAAGACTTCACAGAGGAGGTGATGCTGACCTGAGATGGTGCAACAGAGCATGCCAGAAAGAGGGGAGAGCAAGAATAAAAGCGCAGGGGCATGAAAGCAATGACATTTTCAGAGAATTCCAAGTAATCTAATATGACTGAAGTAAAAGTTTTAAAAATGAGGTTAGCAGTCAGATCACAGAAGGCCTGTTTGCCATTGGACAGAGTCTGGAATTAATCCTGGAGGCCAGGAATGAGGAGCAAGTGAAGCGCTTTGAGGAGGAAAGTCACAGATTTGAATTTTAGGACACAAAACGTCTTTGACAGCAGCAGAGAAGATGATCTGGAATAAGGCAAGGAGTTCTTCTTGTGGCTCACGCAACGGGTAATTATTTGTTAACTATGATACCCTATTTCTCATGAGATTTCACTGTGGTATTTGAGAAATAATACTTTCCTTTCTCACTGACATAAAGACATCTTAAGCAAAATGATAAACAAGGTCTTTTTTTCCCCTCTAAACTCTAATGTGTAAACTTAGTTGTACATTCTAATAAATGGAGTGAGGCTGAATAGCCTTTGGCATCAATCCCAGAGACTAAAACAGTGAGAAAACAACAAAACATGGAACATAATATCTATCCATAAATCCAATTGTATGGTTAGGTCTATGGGGCATTTTAAGAGTTATGATTTCCCTGGCAAAGTACCAAAAAAACGTACCTTCAAAAATTACTCAGAACAGCCACTTGGCATCCAACCACACTGACAGAATGAAAAATGTTGAGTAAAGAGCCTACGTGTAATTCCCCATTCTTGAAGAAGTAAAGGAAGGGTGTTTTCTAAAGCTTCAGAATGACATATTTTACTAAATAATAACATGGCCATGAAAAAAGCCAAGAGGAAACTTCCCAGCTCACGTAGAAAATGGAGTCACTCTATTTTCTTTAAAATGATAAACATATTCTGTCTTATAAGAAAATGTCTCAGAGCCCCTGTGTTCACGAGGTGGTTAACTCTGTTCTCCATTCCCTTTTTTACCCCTTATATTGTTTTCTAATTTTCTACAATGAGCATGCATTGCTTCTACCAGGAAAGAGTCAAACCAGTCATACAATCAGAGTGACTTAGGCTGTCTTTTTCAGCTTTTAGATTCTAAATCAGCTTTTAGATTCTAAATAAGATTAATATAAACTGCTTCTGAGATAATCTTCTAGTGTGCTTTGAAATATGCAGATTTTCTCTCAAATTTTTGTCTCAGGGAATAAATTTTCCAATTTTCAAAAATATTAAAACTTCCCCTCTCAGTTATTCATGACAGTGGAGGGGAACACTGACACTATTATCCAAAAACAGCATCTAAACAGAAAACATTAGGCATGCAGGCATAATATATCAGGCTTTGTAAGGCACTGCACAATGTTTGTTGGCAGATATATCTTCTGAATTAAAATTTCTAGTTACTATTAAAATGATTCTATGCTCCTACATGTAGACTGGTAAATGAAGGGTAAAAGAAACGGGTCTAAAATTTTAAATTCTTTGCATATAACCTACCAGCTGTATGCTCCACAGGCAAATAAATAGACTCTCCATGCTTAAAATATAAACCGTTTCCTAAAAATACAGACTCGGGGCTTCCCAGATGGCTCAGAGGTAAAGGATCTGCCTGCAATGCAGGAGACACCGGTTCGATTCCTGGCTCAGAAGATCTCCTGGAGGAGGGCATGGCAACCCATTCCAGTATTCTTGCCTGGCAAACCGCATGGACAGAGGAGGCTGGTGGGCTACAGTCCACGGGGTTGCAAAGAGTCAGACATGACTCAGTGACTGAGCACACATACACCAAAGGTAAAAATTAAAAAAGTAAAGGGGAACTTTCTTGGTGGTCCAGTGGTTGGGACTTTGTGCCTCCGATGCAGGGGGCACAGGTTTGATTCCTGATCAGGGAGCTAACATCCCACGTGCCTCACAACACAGCCAAAACAAACAAACCACACATAACCTGAGACAGGGCTGTGAAAGCAAGGAAAATGGAATGCTAACTTTAGTTGTGCCTGAGGCAATGCAGACCTCAGAGAAAACACCTGGATTCCAAAGAGTCCACTCTAGTATTATCAAAACCCAGCTTTTCATAAGCAGAGGACACTCTTTAAAAGTAGCTCTAACTGAAATCATAGCAAAATATTTCAGAGGAAATAGGAAACACCCACCTCTGAGGGTTAAAGGGTCTGTCAAATAAACTTGATGTAACATACTCCTTCATCTCTTAACATTTATAAAGGGACTTGCAAAGAAGGATGTGTAAATAGGATTTATCTTAAATTAAGCACACCTTAATTTATAAACCTTTCCCAACACTGTCAGAATTCAGACAGTTTAAAGAGCAGCTGGAGGTACTCTTTATAATCTGGAGGTTATTTCATGGTCCTCTGACTTTCTTCTTAGTTGAAATTTGTACCACCCTTGCCAATTGCAATTTCTGAAATTTATACTTAATACAACAGTTCTAAGTTTACCTTAGATGTTTACCAAGGGAACATTTCATGCAAAGATGGGCACAATAAAGGACAGAAATGGTATGGACCTAATAGAAGCAGAAGATATTAAGAAGAGGTGGCAAGAATACACAGAACTATACAAAAAAGATCTTCATGACTCAGATAATCACGATGGTGTGATCACTCACCTAGAGCCAGACATCCTGGAATGCAAAGTCGGCCTTAGGAAGCATCACTGTGTACAAAAGCTAGTGGAGGTGACGGAATTCCAGTTAAGTGAAGTCGCTCAGTCATGTCTGACTCTTTGCGACCCCATGGACTGTAGCCTACCAGGCTCCTCCTTCCATGGGATTCTCCAGGCAAGAGTACTGGAGTGGGTTGCCATTTCCTTCTCCAGGGGATCTTCCCAAACCAGGGACCAAACCCGGGTCTCCTGCATTCCAGGCAGACGCTTTAACCTCTGAGCCACCAGGGAAGTCCCGGAATTTCAGTTGAGCTATTTCAAATCCTAAAAGATGATGCTGAGAAAGTGTTGTGCTCAATATGCCAGCAAATTTGGAAAACTCTGCAGTGGCCACAGGACTGGAAAAGGTCATTTTTCATTCCAATCCCTAAGAAAGGCAATACCAAAGAATGCTCAAACTACTGCACAATTGCACTCATCTCAGATGCTAGCAAAGTAATGCTCAAAATTCTCCAAGCCAGGCTTCAACAGTATGTGAACCGTGAACTTCCAAATGTTCAAGTTGGATTTAGAAAAGGCAGAGAAAACAGATCAAATTGCCAACATCCAGTGGATCATCGAAAGAGCAGGAGTTCCAGAAATACCTCTACTTCTGCTTTACTGACTATGTCAAAGCCTTTGACTGTAATGACTGCAATGAACTCTGGAAAATTCTTCAAGAGATGGAAATATCAGACCACCTGACCTGCCTCCTGAGAAATGTGTATGCAGCTCAGGAAGCAACAGTTAGAACTGGACATGGAACAACTGACTGGTTCCAAATCGGGAAAGGAGTACGTCAAGGCTGTATACTGTCACTCTGCCTATTTAACTTATATGTAGAGTGCATCATGAGAAACGCTGGGCTGGATGAAGCAAAGCTGGAATCAAGATTGCCAGGAGAAATATCAATAACCTCAGATATACAGGTGACACCACCCTCACGGCAGAAAGTGAAGAACTAAAGAGCCTTTTGATGAAAGTAAAAGAGGAGAGTGAAAAAGCTGGTTTAAAACTCAACATTCAGAAAACTAAGATCATGGCATCTGGTCCCATCACTTCATGGCAAATAGATGGGGAAACAGTGGAAACAGTGACAGACTATTTTTGGGGGCTCCAAAATCACTGCAGATGGTGACTGCAGCCATGAAATTAAAAGATGCTTGCTCCTTGGAAGGAAAGCTATGACCAACCTAGACAGCATATTAAAAAGTAGACACATTACTTTGCCAATAAAGGTCCAGGTAGTCAAAGCTATGGTTTTGCCAGTAGTCATGTATGGCTGTGAGAGTTGGACAATAAAGAAAGCTGAGTGCCGAAAAATTGATGCTTTTGAACTGTGGTGTTGGAGAAGACTCTTAAGAGTCCCCTGGATTGCAGGGAGATAAAACCAGTCCATCCCATTCATTGGAAGGACTAATGCTGAAGCTGAAACTCCAATCCTTTGGCCACCTGATGTGAAGAGCTGACTCATTTGAAAAGACCCTGATGCTGGGAAAGATTGAAGGCGGGTGAGGGGGACGACAGAGGATGAGATGGTTGGATGGCATCACCGACTCAATGGACATGAGTTTGAGTAAACCTCAGGAGTTGCTGATGGACAGGGAGGCCTGGTGTGCTGTGGTCCATGGGGTCGCAAAGAATTGGACACAACTGAGCGACTGAACTGAAGTTTTACCTACCTTGAAGAGAATATGTTTTATTAACTTTTTCCATGAATTGCTTTCCCTCCTTTCCCTCTCAGACAACGAAGAGCTCACTCTTCTACCTTAAATGCTGAGGGAAAACATCGCTACGGCACCAAGCCTTGCACCAGCCTCTCTCCAAATCCCCCCATTCTGAATTCAAAGCTCAAAAGAATCCACCTGGCTGAGAAGTGTCTAGAGAGGCTGGGAGGGAGAAAGGCTAAGCAGGCCCAGCCAGAATTTGCAGCTGGAGGCAATGAGAAGGCTGGGCACAACACACACATACACACACACACTGTGGCTCCTGATGTCAGCTGATATCAGAATTGTAGACTGTGGTAGGATGGCAGTTTTTGTTGAGTCCAGTCCTGAGGGAAGGGGCATAATTGGAACCAGACAAGGATTCAGGGTCTTGGCTTATAGTGCTGAGCTTTCATGTTGGGCTCCAGGTGCACAAGGGTGCTTCTGGAAACTTCTCCAAACCTACTTCCAGCCTACTTCCCAACCATATTAGTCAGTCTTACCTCTTAGACACAAGTATCCATTTATGCGTTCCTCCCCTCCACTTTTCATTTAATAAACATTAGTGGGTGTTTTCTACAATGCAGATACGACACTTTGTAAGACATGGCCCCTGATTGTAGGAGTCTGTGGGAAACAGTCTGAGTGCTAGAGATTATGGTAAAGTGTGTATAGGCTGCATGAGGGCAGAAAGGAGAGAAACTGACATCTCTACTCAGGTACTCCTCTGCTACTGTGGCCCTGAAAACATGCAACCAAGACTTCCTGGTACCTTTTACTCTGCTGCAAGTTATCTGCACATCTTAGCGCTGGCTGAAACCTAGCTTTCTCACAGATGCCACTGTCCTCAAAAGCTGATCCAGGGCTGTCTGCTCTTTCTTCCACTTGCCACAAGGGAAACCCAACAACACTGGAGTGGGTAGCCTCTCTCTTCTCCAGCAGATCTTCCCGACCCAGAAATTGAACCGGGGTCTCCTGCACTGCAGGCGAATTTTTAAAAGCTGAGCTACCAGGGAAGCCCCAATAAAAGCCCTCAATTAGCTTAGCTGTCACCCTGGCCACCGCCAAAAGCTCCTCTACTGCTGTAGCGCAGGACCCACAACTAGCCGGTTCATTTCTCTATTTCTAGCCTCGGCCCAGGGTTCTAAACACAGGACGCCGTCGATACGTGATTTAAATTTTAAAAAAAAGCAAAAGAAATTGGGAAAACCTTTGGGTTCCAGGTTTGCTGCAAACTAATCACTCATCCCACCTGGGCCTTGCTTATCCTTATGAAAAAAAAAAGTCATTTTTACCTCAGAGATTTTGTACTGACGGGGCGACGCACCTGGCAAAGCACACTGCCCCTCCCCCGGCGGTCGGGGTTGCTGACGAAGAGAGCAGAAGCCCGAGCCCCCGCTCCCCGCCCTCCGCCAGCCCACATCCCTCACAGCGCCCTTGGCCCCAGGTCCCTCGGGACCTCAAGCGTGGGAGCCCCGGCCCCGCGCGGCTCCCTCCAGGCGCCCCGCGCCCTCCTTCCTTCCTTCGCCCGGACGGACGCACTTCCGGCGGATGTTGGGGGGGCCAGCCCGGAAACGGAAGTGAGCGGCGGGGCCGGTTGACCGTCAAGGGGAGAGCGTCTGTACGCCGAGCGAGTGGAAGATGGTAAGTGAGACCCCCCCGCCTTCCCAACCCCGAGCGACCCGAGTGGCGAGCGGGCTCGGGTCGGTGGCCGCAGGAGCAACCCGCCGCCTTCCTGCCCGTCCCCCTGGCAGCGGCGGGAGGAGGAGGAAGCCCGCCTCTCCCGCCATGATCTGTTGAGTCACGGGGTTCAGGGGTACTCGTGGCCGTCCCGGCTGGGCTCCGGCGCTGGTACCGGGAGCCGCGCCTCGGCTTCCTCCTCTCTCACCTCCTCTTCTCTCTTCCCACCCCCCAGATCCCCCAGCCGACCCCGACCTGAGTCTCTTCCTGGAGTCGGCACCGAACTGGCAAGGGCAAACCCGAAAGTTGCGGCGGTCTTGGGGTGGGGGCACCGCCCGTTAGCCCTCCTCCGAGGGGCGAACCCTTGGAAGTCGCGTCCCGCAAACTTCTCACCCGCCCCTCGACCCTCGGAACTGCCTGGATGACAAACCCATAACTATGGGTCGGCTTTCCATCACTCTGCTTTTACTTTGCCAACGTTTTGGCGAGTTGGTAGCATGCCAGGCGTTGGAGGGGGTAAAATTAGATACTTGTTACTCCCCATGTGTTAGCATTGTTAGTGGAGTCCTCCTCCTCCCCCACCCCTTCTCTTTTTTTCCTCTTAACTTAAAAAAGTTTGATATTTGGGAGAGATTTCCTGAATCGTCATTGCCCGTGACTCTTACTACCAGTCCAAATCTAGAAGCTTCTGTTGGTGAATGGGTTCCCTTGTAGCTTAATCGTAAAGAATATGCTTGCAGTGCAGGAGATCTGGGTTCGATCCCTGGGTCGGGAACATCCCTGGAAAAGGGAGTGACAACCCACTCCAGTATCCTTGCCTAGAAAATCTTATGGACGCAGGATCCTGGTGGGCTGCAGTCCATGGGGTCCCAAAGAGTTGGGCATGACTGAGCAACTAACACTTATTACTTCTGTTGGCGAATACTGCTGAACATAGAAAAGAGGTTTTATAAACACTCAGAGGGACTTCCCTGGTGGTCCAGTGGCTAAGACTCTTGGTGTTACCCATGTAGGGGGTGGGGGTTCTTCCATCCCTGGTCAGGGAACTAGATCCCATATGCTGCAACTAAGAGTTTGCATGGTGCACCTAAAGATCCCACATGCTGCAACTAAGAGCTGGCACAGCTAAATAAAATTTTTAAAGACACTCTGAAATAACTAGTGTTAACTTTTCATAGATTTGCTCCCCTCTGCTACTTTCTTAGAAACATGTACTGATTGCGATATTTTACAGAAGGGAATTGGCAAAGTGATAATGGGTAGAACCCAGAGATCACAATCCCCCTTTTCTTTGTGCCTAGAAGAGACTTTTCTTGTGTCACTTTACAATAAAGCAGTCTGGGAGGAGGCGAACTGTGCATGTAGGAAATAACATTTGGGAAGGTACAGTCATACAACTCTAGTCCTGTAAGGAGTTCAGATACCTGCAAGGATGAGTAGGCAGGGCCGGAAAGGTTCCGTGCCTTCATCACAGGCACCTATTAGGTTAGTGACGGAATAGATTCCAGCTTCTTTTCCTAATTGACCGTGACTTCTGTTCAGGGGAGTTGAAACCTGTTGTGCAGGTGCTTGAGTTCCAGGTTTTGGGCCTTGGACATTGTTTTTCAGACAAGGCATTGACGAACCAGTGAAAGATTTTTTTTGTTTGTTTTTTGGTTTTCTCCCAGCATTGTTGGAGGAGATTGCATGTCAAGCAGACTTTGCTGTGTAGAACTGGAAAATGGAAGAGTCTACGGGCAGCAAGACCCAGTAGAGTGCTCTTAAAGTTATCCAGGTGTGAGAGCCTGAACGCGATTAGTAGATTGGAGAAACCCTGGACAGACTACAATACCTGACCGTAGTGAAATGCACGAATTGAAGTAAAACAGCAATTTAAAAAGCTAACTTCCCAGAGTAGTTTCTCCTAGAAGAGTATAGATTGAATGCCAAACTGCTTGTAGCTTTTTGACATTTTTCTTCAGGATTGCAAGGATGTTGTATTTAGCACTGCTGCTGCTGCTGCTAAGTCGCTGCAGTCATGTCCGAGTCTGTGCTGGTTTAAATTCAGCATCTTGTGTTTTACCTGTTGTAACGTTTGTTACATTTTTATTATGCATGTTTATTCTCTCTTCATTAGACTAAGCCCTAGACGCCAGATATGTATCTTCAGCATCTAGTAGAGTGAGTACCTGCCACATAGTAGATATAAATATTTGGTGACTAAATTATAGTGTAAATGAGTAGGGTGACAATATACAAGTACCACATATACTGTGAATCTTAGCATTTTGTTTCTTTTTATTTAGGCCAGCCTGATTAAGTGCGTTTATTTTTCACAGGTAGCACCCTCTTAAGGGAACCAAACGCTTTCTGAGATTCCCTTTTTTCCTTAGCTTCTGTGACCACTCTCTTCTCGCTCTTCTGTCCATTCTTAATTCCATTTCCTTGTTCTTTGTCCTTAAGGAATGGTATTCCCAGGATTCTGTCCTCAACTTTTTTCATTCTGTGCTCATCATTCCAACGTAAAGAAAGGATCTTCCCAGTGAAAGTAAATCTGATCATGATCAGGTGCTCAAATTTAGAACAAAATCTTAATTTCTTTGCATATTTAAGCCTTTTCATTTTTTCTTTTCACCAGACTTTCTTTCTGCCCTACTCAGACAGATAGTTAACCGATCATCTCAAACTACTTGTGGCTTGTTCATTTATATTTTTATACCTTTACCCATGTTCTTGTTTTCCTGGAATGCCTTTCAGTCTGAGAGCACTCAGCTCAGGAATCCTTCCTGCCCCAAATTCCAGATTATTCACTGAACCTTGTGCATCCCTCTACGTGATGCTCAGGCTCATAGTAATGACCTAGACTATAGTCTTAGAGGGCAGAGACCTTACTTTTCTCAGATGCTTAAACAGTATTTTTATATAGAGGTTCAGTGTGAGTTGTTAACATTTTTAAAATATATAATAGTGTTTTTTTAATTTAAACTTTTTTTTTTTTATTTTTATTTTTACTTTATTTTACTTTACAGTACTGTATTGGTTTTGCCATACATTGACATGAATCCACCACGGGTGTACATGAATTCCCAAACATGAACCCCGCTCCCACCTCCTACCTATAATAGTGTTTTTTATTTGTGTTGTAGAATGCCAGAGGACTTGGATCTCAGCTAAAGGACAGTATTCCAGTTACTGAGCTGTCAGCAAGTGGACCTTTTGAAAGTCATGATCTTCTTCGGAAAGGGTATGTAGGAGAGTTGTGACTTTGTTATAATACGTGAATTATTTTTCACAATATTCTTTAAATCTTTTGACAAGCCATAAATATGTATTTATAAGATAGCAAGTAGTATACTTTAGACTAAAGGGAGGGAGGAGAGGAAGCATGAATGTTTCTATAGTGGAAGAAGCATTTTACCAGAATACCAGGTTCCCAAGAAAGTGTGTCCTCCTAGGAGAGATTACCTGGCAGCACGATTTGGTGGGATTCCTCTTTTTGCTTCTGATAACTTGGAGAGCCCTTTGTTCTTCATCTTATTAACTAAGGTAAATTGGGAGTAGTTCACTTTTCTTTGGGAGATGCTAGAACATAGCAGTAAAGAGCATGGGCTCTGGGTTTTGGTCATGACTGCTATTTACTAGATGTGTGTCCATGGGCAGATTAACTTAACTATTCTGTGTCTCATTGCCCTTACCTATGAAATAAGGCTAGTAATAGCATCTGTCTTATTTTGAAGAATAAATGAGCTAATCCCTGGAAAATACTTAGACCAATATGTGACATTAGTAAGCAGTAAGTAAGTATTAGCTGCTTTTGTTTTTCATTTCTAGTTATAGCACAGTTATACCGCTTCCCTTTATGTTTTCCTTTATGTTTTTATATGTTTAGGTCTCATTTTCTGGTACTGGTCCTTTTTCTTGGCAGATGGTTTTTTCTGTTTAGTCAAATGTCCTCCCCACTGTGTACATACTGTGTTTTGAATTTTATATTTACTTGGAAGGTATTTAGTCATAGAATGTCATTCTAATATTGGTCTCTGGAAGCTGACATAATGCCTCATTGTTGTCTTTCCATTTTGTAGTGAAAGATGCAGTATATTGCCTTTGGAATTGGAGATATAATTTGATTTGTAGTATAATCAAATTCATAAGCTAGCCAGTAACCGAGTCCTGATGATTTGGTTTTGGGTTTTGGTCCGTTCCCCCCACTCCCACTACACATACACGAAATGCTCCTTTTTCTTCTCAGATTGTAAGCAGATTGTGAGCAGGACCATTTTCAAATTCCATTTATGGGTAAGGCTTTGTACAAAGACAGTATTCGATAAATACTGATGTTGCAGGATTTCTAAGGTTTCTTTCAGCTCTTAAATCCTGGTTTGGAGAATAAGATGGTGATGTTTATGTATAGAGAGAATGATAGAGACCCGTGGTCCAGTTCTAGCTATGTATCACCTAATGTAGTACTTCGCATATAGTAGGTAATTGGTAAATCTCAAACATGTTTTTCAGTGTGTCTTTATCAAAAATATATTAACTATTGAATATGCATTAGATATGAACAGGAGAGATATAGATACTTTATGTAATAAAAGAATCACATCACCAGAGTAATAGCAGTACACATACTATTAAATTTCTCCAGATACAGAGCGTCACTTAGCACCACTTTTCAGAGGGTTCTCCCCAGTTTATTAGTTCTTGACCTCCAGGATCTACAATAGATATATTTACAACAATATATAGAATACTTGATTTTTTTTCCCTCTTAGTGTAGTTCTGTGAATTATATATGTATTAATTCCCAGTTACCACCATAGTCAGCATACAGAATAGTTTGTTCATCCCCCTCAAGCTCCCTGTGCCATTTCATTGTATGACAGCACTGATAGATAATTGTGAGCTCTAGGTATTGAGTGATCTCCCTTTTAAATGTTTATTTTCAGTTTATCTTGTGTGAAAAATGAACTTCTACCCAGTCATCCTCTTGAATTATCGGAAAAAAATGTAAGTATGTTACCTGTGTTTTTATTTTTACCCTCTGGTAGAAAAATGATGTTAGTAATACATGATTAAAACAATTCTGGTGTTGAGCATTTGACTATAAAGAACATGAAGCTTTGTTTTCAATATCCTATGGAATAGGCTTTGGTTCACTAAAGCTCCCTTTCTACACCTTTGTCTTTTTTATGGACATTTCTAGAGGTTGGTCCACCTCTCCATTCCTCTCATAATATTTCCTCACTTGGTGATCTTTTTTTTTCTTTTATATTTTTCCCCTGCCATTTTTGCTGTTGATATCCAAGCCCGTCCCTCCAGCCTTGGATCTTTTTTTCAGGCCCTTCATCTCCAAGTTACTGCTAGGCATAGGACATACACAGATGGGTGTGACATCATCCCCATCCTTTAGGGGCTGAAAATTTAACGGGAAGATAAGCAGTGGATTGGGACTACCTGAAGCATTGTAGAGGACCACAGATGAAGCAGCCAACCTATGGGAGGCTTTCTAGAAGAGGGGACATTTGAACAGTTTTAGACCTATATTAGTCAGTTAAATAGGTGGAGAAAGGTCACTCCCAAAGGTAGGACATGTATAGATGTCCTGAAGACCACCTAAAGGGTTCTGTGTATGTGTGTGTCACATGGATGTTAGTGCTCACTGTTTCGAAAGCAGAATGTCACATTTAAAATTATGTGTTGCCTTTGAAGTTCCAGCTCAACCAAGATAAGATGAACTTCTCCACATTGAGAAACATCCAGGGTCTTTTTGCACCACTAAAACTGCAGATGGAATTCAAGGCAGTGCAGCAGGTGGGTTTCCAGGTGTCAGTTTGCATGCATCCCATCTGTGTGCTGAATTGATTGGGAGGAGTCTTCTATCTGGTAAAAGCTGTACAAACCTCACCTTCTCTTCTTGCCTGCAGCCTCTTCTACTTTCCCCCTGTTAGGATATGACCTCCATTCGTACTTCATAGAGAAAAGCAGCTTTGAAATGGGAAACCCCTTTGATTAGAGGCTCAGTGTCTGGATATTTACAGGCATCCACTTTTATATTTCTCTCCTTTTGGGGAATTACTTTGAATTTGTGGTGCCTCTAGGAATATCCAAGTGGAGGTGTCTAGTGGGCAGTTTGTATATTGCTGAATACACATGTTGCTCAGGAAGAAAATGTCCTTCCAGGTGTTTAAGAACTGTCCCCCATCTGTGCTCTAGATTCTGTCATATCAGACTGCATTGATTCCAGTGACTGCTGGATAGCTAACAACAGAAAAATGGAAAATTTGGTTTGGCTGCATTAAAGTTTGTTGAGTAAGTGCTTGTGACTGCCATACTTTATAGCCAACTATGTGCCAGTGACTGCCATACTTCATAGCACACTGTGCTGCAGGTGTGAGGGAAAGGTGCTGCTGTCCTGTGTCACAGGTATTGAACCGGGGTGAGACAGATCAGGTAACTAGGCAAGGCTGTAGGGTTGGTGAGTACTGAAAGCAGAATTTGAACCTCTGACTCTATAGCCCATGCTTTCTGCACTATACTTAGGTACTGGTCTGCAGTATGAGTGAAAGTCATCTAGTCATGTCCGACTCCTTGTGACCCCCATGGACTATACAGACCATGGAATTCTCGAGGCCAGAATATTGGAGTGGGTAGCCTTTCCCTTCTCCAGGACATCTTCCCAACTCAGGGATCGAACGCAGGTCTCCCACATTGCAGGCGGATTCTTTACCAGCTGAGCCACAAGAGAACCCCAGTCTGCAATATATGTATTTAGTAATTGGAAAATGTAGATAGCACTAGTTCAGAATGGCACTGTAGTTTTTAAAAGCCCACAGATGACTTTGATCTTCATCTCTAGTTATCACTACTGTTTTAAAGGGTCATTACTTGTGTTTGTGCTATGAGCATTACAGAACAACATACAAAATGAATAATCAGTTTAGTATGTGAAGTAATACTCTCAGTGCATTTCTTCAGAATTTCTTCAGGAATTTGATTGTCCCATGTTTTTTAGAAACAAAGCATGATTTTAGACTTGCGAATTTTGTGTTTCATCACATGGTATGCTTTGGTTTTCCTGGACAGATGCAAAGGTCCCAAATAGTGTGCGGACCTGATGGGATGATTAAGTATTAGTAAAAGCTTTAAATTTCAGTGTCTATATTTTGAATAAGGTTATGAAGAATTAAAAATTTGGGTCTAAAATATGGACTTATCATTCCTCTCCTCCCCCCCTAGTTAAATAGATATTTTATTTAGTTTGTGGATTTTGCAAATAATGAAGACACTGAAGTATGATCGTGTATGTTTTTTCTTTTGCTATTTCTAAGTTTGCTCTTTTATACTTTTCCTGAAGGTTCAGCGTCTTCCATTTCTTCCAAGCTCAAACCTTTCACTGGATATTTTGAGGGGTAATGATGAGACTATTGGATTTGAAGATATTCTTAATGGTAAGTGTCATTCCACACCTTTTTCAGGAGCCCCAGTAATGTACAAGGCAACAGCAGCAAATGAAACCTACAGTGTCTTTGTCATCATGTAGCTTATAGTTGATTAAATTCACTTGTATTTATTCACTGAAATAAGATAAATTTAATGGTAATAATTGTTCTTTAACTGGTTTTAAAAGTGAAAGATGTCTGTGGCGTTCTGAGATTATCGTCCTTTCAGGCAACCGTTGACAGTCATTGATTTCATGTCCTGAGGATAAAGTCTGATGTGTGAATCCAGTATGATATTCTTAGGGCAGCTTAAATAAGGATTGTTGTTGGAGTATTCAGAACATTGGTGGGATATAACTAGCTTTAAAAACATCTAGAAAAAAATGAAAATTTTCTTCAAAAATACCCTCCTTGTCCTCCTAGATGTGACTCTGTAGATGGCGAATACTAAAGAAAAAAATGTTAACAAGTTTCTCTGGATGATTGTATTATGTTTCAGGTCAATGACTTTTAATTAAGAACATGTAGCATCGTGTTTTTTTCTGGTTCTGAGGAAAGAGAGCAAATACAGTTTTGTCCAGTATCGCCTGTGCTCATTGTGCCCCAGCAGTTCAGGAAAAACAGAAAAATGAAGCAGGATTAAATTATACTAGTTTTGCTTGGCTGCCGATGTTTGGTAAGAAGTGCTGTGGACACAGCAGAAGTCTCATGAGCCTCTTCTGTGAGGGCATTTTTTGAGTGCAGGAGACCTCGGATTCCTAAGCTTTTACATTTAGTCCTCATTTAAAACAAGTAAGGTGAACAGCTAGGCCTTGCCTTAGCTGTTCCTTCTGCTTCGAATACTTTCCCCTCACTTCTCAAGTCCCAGTTTAAACGCCACCCCTTCACAGAGGCCTTCCTTGACTGCGCAGTCTAACGTGCTCCCAGTCACCTTGTCACCTCACTTTAATTCTTTGCATATCACTCTTCTGGTATTTTCTTGTTTCTTAATTGTTTTCCCAACTTAAATACAGGCCCCAGGAGAGCTGGGGACTTTGTCTTGTTCACTCTTGTGTCCCCAGGGCCTCCTAAGGTGCCTAGTTTGTGCTGAGTGAGAAAAGCTCTGGCTCACCACTTTGTCCTCATCATCTTTGATACAGAAGGAATTTTAAAGTCTACAGTGAGGGAGTACTGTGTTAATCTAAGTCCAATGTGAAGACTATTAAACTGGGATGAAAATCCATATTTTTTTTAGTGTTGGAGGTGATGAAGGTTTTGCTTGCTTGCTCATCAGAGAAGTGCTTGGCCAACAAAAATCTGCACGCTGTATTATAAGGAAGGGAAGACAATGTGAGACGTTTTCCTAATGCTGCATGTGGTCTTCTGTTTACTCCCTTCCTGTCACTTGAAGATGAGGAAACTGAAACTGACCAAGGTGTCTATTCCTGCCTGGGAGGACCCTCCACGAGCTGGGGCTTGCTCACCAGCACAGGGTGTGCTGTCTTCTAGGGCAAGTGTTTTATCAAATCAAAAGGCTTAGACAAGCAGTTTCAAGAAAGGTTGGCATTATATAAATGAGGATATTCTTTCTTTAAAAATTGAGAACATTACAGCCGAGACTCACATTCTCCATTATTAATTATCCCTAACCCATCTCCTTCCTTCCCTGTTTGGCTGCTGCTTTTAGTTAGTGGATGTCCTTCTAGACTTTCCATATAAAATCAGAAGATACTTGTCATTGCTTAGTATTTATCTTTTAACACAGTTGGTTTCGTACTGTGTGTATCTCACAGGAGGAATGCTGCATCAGCACCTGTGTTGAGGGGTGCATGCTTCTGTCTCATTAACACGAAGCACTGCTTCAGCAGACACCTTTATTCTCTGTACTCCTGTGTAAACGTACCTTTGGGTTTTGGATGCCCCTTGTATACATAGTCCTCTACTCTGTTAATATTGGTAGCAAACTCTTGTATATCTAACCATTTATTAATAATTATAACAGTATCAGCTGTTGCTGAGGCTACTATGTTGTGTGACAAGTGGCCAGAGTCAGGATTCCTGAACTGATAATGACACAGTCATCTCCAGTCTCAGGAGGTCCAGTGAGGAAATATCCAAATCAATTTGTTATGCTTGATAATCATTATTTTAATGATTATTTTAACAAACTGATTTTACAGTTTAATTCATTGGGTATCTATTCTGTTTCTTGTTCTGTGTGGAGGAGTAGAGGGCAAAAAAGAAAACACTTTATTTGTTTGTAGGAAGCTTACTGTTGGTATTCATTTTTTCTTAGGTGCATTATCAAAGTTAAAGTAAGACTTTTGTCTGACTCATCAATAGAGACAAGAGAGAAGATTCCTAAGGTTTTTTTACTCTAGGATTCTGGTTTGTGTATATGTGTGTTTGCAACAGAGCACAGAATAATAGAAATGAAATTGTAAATTGCATTAAGGATTGCTTAATCTCTTAGCGATTGTTCCTAGACTCAACTTGGAAGCCACTGGGAAATTTAAGAACTTTGAAACATGAGAACTTTTTCAATCTATATTTTCTTTTAAAATCAACTGAATTGAGGTATAGTCGATATACAGTGGAATGCATCTATTTTACAGTGTCCAGTCTGTTAATTTTAGTAAATGTGTGCAGCTGTGGAACTGTCTCCTCAATCAAGATATAAAATGTTTTCATCATCCCCCAAAAGTTTCCTTGGTCCTTTTGCAGTCAGCTCCTCCACCCTTGGCCTCAGGCAGCCAGCCGTATATTTTCTGTCACTTTATATTTGTTTTGCCTAATTTAAATTTTCATGTGAGTGGAATCAGAGAATTTATCTTTTTTTGAGACCCTTTAATATGTTTATTTTTGTTTCTTTTCAGACCCATCACAAAGTGAACTAATGGGAGAACCGCATTTGATGGTTGAATATAAACTTGGCTTACTGTAATGCCGTGTGCTGTTCATGGAAGTGGAGGGGCTGCGTCTTGTTTATAGTTGTCTTTTTCCTATAATTTGATGTGCACAACATTAAAAGTACTAACACATGAGAAGTGTTGCCTAAACATCTGTGATCATTTGAAATTGTTTGGGTCATTGCTTTATGTGATAATTAAAAGCACTCAAGGGAGTTGGTTTAAAAACTTATTTATATGAAAGCAACAGCTTTCTAGGTCTTTAAAGAAATGTTACTAATTAGTATTATAAAACTATGCACAGGTTCCAAATCAGCCTATTTTCTAGTTATTCCGTAAATTTATTTTTGAGTAGTTTTGAGCCTGCAACCTTTATAGTTGCATCTTTCAGAATAAACATCTATAATTGATTTCAGTGGCAACATTTCAAAGTAAGGACAGAACAAGACTATTAGATTTTACCTTGTTTCAATATAGTCCATTAATACTCAAAAGAATAATACTTGGTTTGTTGATGCTACATTAGAATTATAGGTATATTCTTTGATTCTTTCAGGTTTTCTATTTTGGTCTTATCTTTAAACTGAAAACTTAAACAACCAGGAGATGTCAGTTTTAAACTATAGTATTGCATAGATTTATGTATTACAAGATGTTTAAATTTAAAAACATAAGACCATTCATGTACATACACATGCTATCCATGAACAAATTCCGTGATAGTTTGTTTAAAAATAAATCTTCCCTATAGTAGTTTGTTCTTAATAAGATATTTTTTATGAACCTAGTTTACAGAAATTAAAGATTATCTGTTTCTCAGGAACATTTTTATTGTGTGAGTCACTGATTTATGACTGAAGGCAGTGTTCCCCTCCGATCTGGGAGGTGGGGGCGGGTCATTGAACAACATCGATGGAAGGTCTGGGTTGTTACCACTTCGGGGAAGGGTTTCCAGCTGGCATCTGGTGCTTGGAGGCCAGGGATACTACTGAATATTGTAGAGTAAAAACTGCTCCTGACTGTCGAGATCAAGTGTAAAACTTTGCCAGCACAGTCTTTGCCACCCCACTTTACACTTAAATTATGAGAAAATATAGAAATAATGAAGGTTCACTTCTTTCTAAACGTGTTCTCTTTCAGCTAATTGTAAACAAAAGTTGGAGATTTCTGTACCTTAGTTGAAGAATCTTAGATACCTTTCCTGACCAGTAGAGGGTACTATGAAATTAATGAACACAGTCTAAATGGTAAAGCTGATGCTTTAAACACAGAAATGGACATGATTAGTGCCTATTTTCTGAAGATCATTTGCTTCCTACCCCCTACCCCCCACCCCTTCCTCTTTAACCTTTGTGTTTATGCCAATGATCATCATCCCTGGGTGTGTGTAAAATCACCTGGAAATTTTAGGGGAAAATGTTTGTATCAGTCTGAATCTCAATCCCAGTAGGACAAGTCTGGGGTGGATCCCAGGAAGTCTGCTTACTTTTGAAAAGCTCTCTCTGATTTATATGCTTGCTTTCCTTTCTTTGCTTGTTTCTGCCTTTATATTAATGACATTTGTCAGCACTGGTTAATTCTTCGGGTGTACCCCAGCTCTAAAATAATTGCTACTATTTCTTAGTCTCTGCAGTCCCTAGTTTTTACCTGGAGTTGGGATAATTTGGGTTCCCTCATAAGAGTAAACTGCAGGTTCCTCCGAGTAAACTGCAGGTTCCTCCGAGTTAACTTTGCTTAGGTGTCAGGCTCTTCAGTTAGGCTTTTTTTGTTTTTTTCAGATGCTGTGATTTTTCTTAAGGAATCAGTTTAGTATTTGAGGAGTCTTAATAGAGTTCACAGGTTGCTGCCTGATTAAAATTAATTTTATTAACACTAAAATGATAAAATTCACAAAAGATATAAACAATGAGACTAGAATGTAGTTTTGTGTTACGTTTTTTAAAATATCTATGAATAAAGGAACTTGCAGGTTTTACTGTCTCAAAGTATTGGGTGGGTTGGCAAACAGTTGAGCACTGTTTGGCTCATTGCAGGGTGGCTCTTTGAGTGAACATGCCTCTTCACACCTATCCTTGTATAAAATACGTATGACAGGCTGATCACTTTAATCAGTGTTTCTTTGCACTGAGTATAATCCCTCTTTCACTAGTAGACAAATATAACCAGTGCTTTCATGCATTTTGTTATTCCTTGGAATATAGACATTGCAAGAATAGAAGATAGCCTGAACAAGTAGATTACTTTTGAAACAGACAATATAGTGTATAATCTAACACTGGGCTCTGCAATTGAGTGACTCTGAGTTTAACAAAGCTTTGACTTGTTCTGATAAAGCAAAATCAAAACTGTGATAATTCATTGAACTTATTTAGCTCATGATTTCAAAATGAAATTCAGGTTCCTTCATATACCATAAATCCTTAATTAAGAACCTGTACTTTGGTTTGGGAGGTGACCAAGATGGCAGAGTACAGAGACCCTGAATGTACCCATGGACATGCCAGAATTACAGCTGTTTACAGAGCAAGTATCTGTGAAAACAACCTGAAGAATAATAGAAAAGATTTCCCACGAGTAAAAACATGAGGCATGAGTCAGGTAGGAGGGACAGAGAGACAGTACAGTCAGGACTCACACCCAGAGGTTGGTGAGGAAACGGGAGGAACATCACAATTATAAAGATTCTCCCCAAGGAGTGAGGAGTTTGCACCCATCGGACTTGCCAGCATGGGGCAGGTACACCAGGAAAACAAGCCTCCAGAACATCTGGCATTGAAAACCAGTGGGGCTTATGTTCAGAAGAGCCAGAGAGCTATAGGAAACAGACTTTGCTCTTAAAGGGTATATATAACCCAGTGTAGGTGTCAATTTGAAAGGACTCTGGGTCAGGCCTGCTTGCTGATCTTGGATCCAGGGAGGCAGGAGGCAGCTGGGACTCCTGCTGGACATGGAGATGCTGGCACTTTGGAGAACTTGCTCTGTCATGATAACAGCAGCATTGGCAGGCATCATTTGGAATTCTCACAGCCTGTTAGCGCCAGGGGCCTGGCCCCACCTACCAGTAGGCCAGCAGCAACCCTGTGCCTGCATGGGTCAAACATCCAATCACGTGGGAAGCCTACCCTCGGGTACAGCTCACTGCACAAGGCACAGCCTCAAAACCAAGTGGGCCAGGGGCCAGCCCCACCTGCCAGCACACCTACAGTAGTCAGTCTTGCCACAAGAGAAGGGCGCACACAGCCCACAACCTGGAGCACAGAGCTCTGTGGCCAGAAGGGAGCATGCTGGGCCCACAGGACATTGGCAACATAGGGTCACCTCCAAGGTCAGGAAAGGAGCTGACTTATGCAACAGAAATAAACACAAAATTGGGCAAAATGAGAGGAATGTGTTCCAAGTGAAGGAATGAGACGTAACTTTAGAAAAAGAATTAAATGAAGTGGACATATGCAATCTCCCTGATACAGAGTTAAGGTAATGACCTTAAAGATACAGACTGGGGAAAAGAACTGATAAGCATAGTGAGATTTTCAGCGAAGCATTAGAAAATATAAAGAAGAACCAAATAGAGCTGAAGAAAACAGTAACAGTAGAAGGAATCAACAGTAGATTAGATGATACAAAGGAATAGATCAGAGATCTGGAAGGCAGAGCAGTGGAAATAACCAAAAACTGAACAGAAAGAGTTTTTAAAAATTGATGACAGTTTAACGAGACCTCTGAGGCAATATCAAACATGCTAACATTTGCATTACAGTAGCACCAGCAGAAAAGAGAGAGAACTTCTTTGAAGAAAAACAAGATAAAAACTTTCCTTATCTGGGAAAGAAACACATCCAGGTCTAAGAAGCATAGAGTCAGTTGTAATAAACAAGATGAACCCCAAGAGGTTCACAGCAAGACACATTATAACTGAAGTGCCCCCCCCCCAAAAATAAATAAATAAAAAGAAGCAAGAAAAAAGAAACTAATTACATGCAAGGAAACTTCCATAAGACTGTCAATTGACTTTGTAGCAGAAACTTTACAGGCCAGACCGGAGAATATATTCAAAGTGAAGAAATGAAAAAACTTACATGACAAGGTTATCATTCCACTATACAATTCACTGGACTTCCCAGGTGGCTCAGCAGTAAAGAATCTATCTGCCTGCCAATGAAGGAGATGTGTGTTTGATCCTTGGGTCAGGATATCCCCTGGAGAAGGAAATGGCAACCCACTCCAGTATTCTTGCCTGGAGAATCCCATGGACAGAGGAGCCTGGTGGACAGGTGAACATGGGGTCACAGAGTCAGAGATGACTTAGCAATTAAACAACAACAACAAATGCAATCCAGCAACCTACTTCTGGGTATTTTTCTGAAGAAAACAAAAATTTGAAAAGGTATGTGAACTCCTATGTTCACTGCCGCGTTATTTAGAGTAGCCAAGACATAGAAACAACTGAAATGTCCATCAACAGAGGAATGCGCAAAGATAACGGAATGCTACTCGGCCACATAAGGAAGGAAGTCTTGCCATTTGTAACAAAGCTAGTGGAGGTGATGGAATTCCAGTGGAGCTATTTCAAATCCTGAAAGATGATGCTGTGAAAGTGCTGCACTCAATATGCCAGCAAATGTGAAAACTCAGCAGTGGCCACAGGACTGGAAAAGGTCAGTTTTCATTCCAATCCCTAAGAAAAGCAATGCCAAAGAATGCTCAAACTATCGCACAATTGCACTCATCTCACACACTAGTAAAGTAATGCTCAAAATTCTCCAAGCCAGGCTTCAGCAATACGTGAACCGTGAACTTCCTGATGTTCAAGCTGGTTTTAGAAAAGGCAGAGGAACCAGAGATCAAATTGCCAACATCCACTGGATCATCGAAAAAGCAAGAGAGTTCCAGAAAAACATCTATTTCTGCTTGATTGACTATGCCAAAGCCTTTGACTGTGTGGATCACAATCAACTGTGGAAAATTCTGAGAGAGATGGGAATACCAGACCACCTCACCTGCCTCTTGAGAAACCTATATGCAGGTCAGGAAGCAACAGTTAGAACTGGACATGGAACAACAGACTGGTTTCAAATAGGAAAAGGAGTACGTCAAGGCTGTATATTGTCACCCTGCTTATTTAACTTCTATGCAGAGTACATCATGAGAAATGCTGGACTGGAAGAAACACAAGCTGGAATCAAGATTGCCAGGAGAAATATCAATAACCTCAGATATGCAGATGACACCACCCTTATGGCAGAAAGTGAAGAGGAACTAAAAAGCCTCATGATGAAAATGAAAGAGGAGAGTGAAAAAGTTGGCTTAAAGCTCAACATTCAGAAAACAAAGATCATGGCATCCAGTCCCATCTGTTCATGGGAAATAGATGGGGAAACAGTGTCAGACTTTGTTTTTTGGGCTCCAAAATCACTGCAGATGGTGACTGCAGCCATAAAATTAAAAGACGCTTACTCCTTGGAAGGAAAGTTATGACCAACCTAGAGAGCATATTCAAAAGCAGAGACATTACTTTGCCAACAAAGGTCCATCTAGTCAAGGCTATGGTTTTTCCTGTGGTCATGTATGGATGTGAGAGTTAGACTGTGAAGAAAGCTGAATGCTGAATAACTGATGCTTTTGAACTGTGGTGTTGGAGAAGACTCTTGAGAGTCCCTTGGACTGCAAGGAGATCCAACCAATCCATTCTGAAGGAGATCAGCCTTGGGATTTCTTTGGAAGGAATGATGCTAAAGCTGAAACTCCAGTACTTTGGCCACCTCATGGGAAGAGTTGACTCATTGGAAAAGACTCTGATGCTGGGAGGGATTGTGGGCAGGAGGAGAAGGGGACGACAGAGGATGAGATGGCTGGATGGCATCACTGACTCGATGGACATGAGTTTGAGTGAACTCCGGGAGTTGATGATGGACAGGGAGGCCTGGCGTGGTGCTATTCATGGGGTTGCAAAGAGTCGGACACAACTGAGTGAACTGAACTGAGCTGTGACAATGTGGGTTGACCCAGAAGGTATTATGGTAAGTGAAGTCAGAGAAAGACATAAGGTTTCAGTTATTGTGGAATATGAAAAACGAACAAACACAACAAAGCAGAAAGAGGCTCATAGGTACAGAGAGCAAACTGGTGGTCACCAAAGGGGAGGAGTTTGGAGCGTTGGGCAAGAGAGATGAAAGGGATTAAGAGGTAGTAACCTCTTGATGAAAGTGAAAGAGGAGAGTGAGAAAGTTGGCTTAAAGCTCAACATTCAGAAAATGAAGATCATGGTATCCGGTCCCATCACTTCATGGGAAATAGATGGGGAAACAGTGGAAACAGTGTCAGACTTTATCTTTTTGGGCTCCAAAATCACTGCAGATGGTGACTGCAGCCATGAAATTAAAAGATGCTTACTCCTTGGAAGAAAAGTTATGACCAACCTAGATAGCATATTCAAAAGCAGAGACATTACTTAGCCAACAAAGGTCCGTTTAGTCAAGGCTACGGTTTTTCCAGTGGTCATGTATGGATGTGAGAGTTGGACTGTGAAGAAAGCTGAGCGCCAAAGAATTGATGCATTTGAACTGTGGTGTTGGAGAAGACTTGAGAGTCCCTTGGACTGCAAGGAGATCCAACCAGTCCATTCTAAAGGAGATCAGTCCTGGGTGTTCTTTGGAAGGAATGATGCTAAAGGGAAACTCCAATACTTCGGCCACCTCATGCGAAGAGTTGACTCATTGGAAAAGACCCTGATGCTGGGAGGGATTGGGGGCAGGAGGAGAAGGGGACAACAGAGGATGAGGTGGCTGGATGGCATCACCGACTCGATGGACGTGAGTCTGAGTGAACTCCGGGAGTTAGTGATGGACAGGGAGGCCTGGTGTGCTGTGATTCATGGGGTCACAAAGAGTTGGACACGACTGAGCAAATGAACTGAACTGAACCTCTAGTTATAAAATAAATAAACCACAGGGATGTAATATACAGCATAAGGAATATGTCAATAATACTGTAATAACTTTTATAGATGGACAGATTGGTACTAAGACTTACCATGATAATCATTTTGTAATGTATGGAAATAAATTATTATGTAGTATGTAGTACACCTGAAAATAACATAATGTAGTAGTCAACAATATTTCAATTTTTAAAAAACCTATACTTTTAGTTTGTTGTAATATATCCCCTTAAATATTATTAAAATATTAGAACTTACTGTTAGGTTTGTTAACAGAATTTCAGGAGGGTTTTTTTTCATATTGAAAAAAATCAAATTTTGAAAAGTTAGTTTGCTCCCAGATCTTGAATTTATTTCTGGAGCCAGTAGATGTGCTTCATCTGCTGTACTTTGTCTTTTTGCTTCTTTTTGGTTTCTTGATCTGGTGGAGACAAGAAAACGCTATATCGTTCATCTCTGTGATGAAACAGAAGTCATATAGAGGGTATAGCTTCGGATCAGTGAGGGACCAGAAGGAATTCTGTTTTCACTTTGGCTAGGCTTATTTACTTTTGGAGAGATGGATTGATTTTAAGTAAAGACTTCGACCACTGTTTTTTTGTTTGTTTTCTGTGTTGTATATAAACCTTGCAAAACAGAAACCATATCATTTTTTCTCCAACTTTTAATTTTGAAACTTCAAGGGAAATAGAATGAATAGAGGGGAATTCCCTAGTCGTCAGGTGATTAGGACTCGGGGTCTTCTCTGCTGCGGTCCCAGACTGAATCCCTGGTGGAGGAACTAAGAACTTGCAAGCCTCATGTTGTGGCCAAAAGAAAAGAAAAAAAAAATAGCACACCCAGCATAACCTTCATGAAATTCACCAGTTGTCAGCATACTGCCTTTATTTCTTCATGAATAGATTCAGGGTAAATGTTTTTGGCAAGAAGTCTGCAAAGGTGATATATGTACTTATGTGTCATACCAGGAGCCATATGAAGCCAGGTTGTCCCACTTATTGGTGTTACTAACTGCAATTGATTTGTTGACAAGTGGTGGCCGCCAGAGCTCTCCATTGTAATAGTACAGTTTTCTTTTTGTAATCAATAATAATTAACAATAGGTGAAGTAATAGTTTGAGACCCCATGTATGTCCTGTTCCTCAAGAATCTTTCACCCAGAGGTTTTAGCATCCATGAAAAATCTTTGTCTCAATCATTTATAACATGGTCACTGGGGACAGGAAAGGACTGAAAAATTGTGATCTTGTTATTCCTTCTGCATTTATTGGTTGACAAATTTTGAAAGGCCAGGTTCCCCACCCCACCCCCATCCCAATTTCTCCTCCTCTTTAAGGTATCCTTATGGACTCATGGATTCTTACTTAATGTTTTATAATCCATTTCTATCACTCCTTTTCTTATGGCCCTAAATCAAATCATTTTAATATAGACTTTCCATTTGAACAGAAAATTACATTGGTGTTAAAGTGCTCTATTTAATTTTTAGCATTACTAATGAATGTTATTTCACAAAATATTGAATATACTTGAGACACGTTAGTGATCATAATCATAGTTATCATAGACGTTATGACCAAAAGATCCCTGTTAGCCACGGGGAAACACTGCTACCCTTAATCCCACCTGTGTCTCACCCGATCCTGATCACATGAGAAAGTCACAAGACCAGAACAAGAAGCAGAGCCAGAGCCTTCCTCCCCATGGCACTGTGGCTTAGAAGAGTCACTACAGGGACTTCCCTGATGGTCCAGTGGTTAAGAATCTGCCTTGCAATGCAGGGGATGCAGGTTTGATCCCTGGCCGGGGAAACAAGGTCTCACATGCTGCTGGTTAACTGAGCTCATGCGCCACAACCAGAAATCCCACAGGAGCCAGTGAAGATCCCAAGAGCCACACTAAGTGAGACCTGGGGCAGCCAAACAATTTTTTTTTTTAAGTTGGCATTATATTAAAAAGCAGAGACCTTGCTTTGTTGACAAAGATCCGTCTAGTCAAAGCTATGGTTTTTCCAGTGGTCACATATGGATGTGAGAGTTGGACTGTAAAGAAGGCTGAGCACTGAAGAATTGATGCTTTTGAACTGTAGTGTTGAAGAAGACTCTTGAGAGTCCCTTGGACTGCAAGGAGATCCAACCAGTCCATCCTAAAGGAGATCAGTCCTGGGTGTTCATTGGAAGGGCTGATGCTGAAGCTGAAACTCCAATACTTTGGCAACCTGATGCGAAGAACTGACTCCTTGTAAAAGCCCCTGCTGCTGGGCAAGATTGAAGGCGGGAGGAGAAGGGGACGATAGAAGATGAGATGGTTGGATGGCATCACCAATTCACTGGACATGATTTGAGCAAGCTCTGGGAGTTGGTGTTGGACAGGGAAGCCTGGCATGCTGCAGTCCATGGGGTCGCAAAGAGTTGGACACGACTGAGCGACTGAACTGAACTGAGGCATTATATTATGAAAATTTAATAGAAGACACAGGAAACTAAGAAGACCCAAGAAGCTTTGCATCATCCTTCTTTTTACATTTTTTATTATGGAAAATTTTAAACACCTGAAAGTAGATGGAAAAATACAACATAATCTCATGTTTCCCTCATCTAACTTCCAGAATTTATCCTTGGCCAATCTTATTTCATCTGTATTTTTTACCCACTTTCCCCTCAAGATTATTTTGAAAGAAATTCCAGATATAATTTATAGGTGTAAATACTTCAGTTTATAAAGCTAAACATAACCACAATACTATTATTATCATAATTACGTTAATACTAATTCCTTACAGTTAAATATCAGTCAGTATTCAGATTTTCAAAGGTCCAAAAAGTTGTCATAATTGTTTTTAAGCTGTTTTGTTTGAATCAGATCCAAGTAACTTACACACGTGATTGGCTCTTCTGTCAACTGTTTCATGATTTATGGTTCTATCTCCTGTTTTTCTTTTTCTTGCTGTTTCTTGAAGAAACCAAGTTGTTTGTTCTCTGGTTTCCCACAGTTTAGTTTTTACTGTTTACATCTTTGTGGTGTAGGTTAACACATCCTTCTAAACTCTGTATTTCCTGTAAATTGCTAGTTGAGTCTGTGAACTTGATCAGATTCAGATTCTGCTTCCTTCTTTTGGGGAAGATCCCCTTATCAGTGGTATGTTCTTCCATAAAAAGACATTAATGCCTGGACTTCCCTAGTGGTCCATTGTTGAAGACTCCACCCTCCCATGGCAAGGGGCCTGGGTTTGAACCCTGGTCAGGGAACTAAATCTTGCATGCTGCAACTAAGAGCCCACAAGCCACAGCTAAGACCTGGCACAGCCAAAAACTGATGTTCGTACCTAACAGGCTCTCATTCTGTGATGTTTGTGGCCATTGATACAATGCATGGATCCACTTATTTGTGAGTATCTGCAAAATGGTAATTCTAAATCTGTCATTCCTTCATTCTTTTTCAATCAGGATACTTCCTTTGAAGGAGACTTACTGTGACCTTCCATTTGGTTACCCAAGGACAGAGTTGACACAGGAAAGACAGGGAAAATGTGCTTTCTTCTTAATTTTATTTTTGTCCATTTTCAAAATAACACGTTTTTGTTTTTGTAATATCCTGTCCAGAAACCAGTTCATTTTTGTTGTTGTTACCGGTATCACAATGAAGGTACATATTGTTTAATCAGTGTTTGATTTGCTTTGGTTTGCTGGTTTGAACACAGAGCACATTACCATTTTAGGGACTAAGCCTGGCTTTCGAAGCCTCTCTCTTCCCCCAATAAAATGAAAACTGAACACCTCCAGGGTTTGGCTTCAAGGGAAATGTAGGCAAAGTCAGTACCCAAGTGCCATTTCTCTCAATTTCCCCGTGCACTGTGTAGGACCTGTCTGTCTTATTTTGTGTGTCTGGCATCCACTGTCACTTCCTGAGAGACTTTGAACTCTCTGTGTTGTGTTGTCTGGGGGAGGTGGTGTCTGTTGTCTCTCTAGAATGCTAGGAAGGTCCACTTTTCTGCTCCTGGTGTCTCCTGGAGGCAGGCATATGATCCTGGTCAGCTGATCAAACCTCAGTCCTGGACTTGGACTCCAGAGCGGGCCAGGAGGGGGACAGTGAGGCCACTTGTCACTGGTGGAGGCTGTGCCCTTCGCCCTTCGTGTTGCATGATGGTAGCTGTGTTGCTGTGACTTTATCTCTGGAGCCCCCCTGGTTCTTGGTTGCTTTCTGAACCTGAGCCTCGTTTAGGCTTTTTTTTTTTGGAGCTGTGAGCTCCTGCTATCATTTCAGTAGATCCCTGTGTGCTTAAATAAACAGTGTAAGTTGGCAAGTTGTTGCCTGCAGTTGGGATCTCTGGATGATTCAGTAATTGGCGTTACACAGTTGGTCTTATAGGAGACACGTCTCCAGAGAACTGTGGGATTGGGGATGAATTATCTGACTGAGTGGGATTAGGCAGAGTCCAAGTAGGAAATCCAGCTGTCTCTGGCAGGCAGTTGTGAAATAGCTACCCCACCCGGTCACATGAATTCACGTTGCACAATTTACAGCAAGGTTCTGGGCAACCAGAATATTAACTAGTCAGGATGGTGGGGTGGCTGCTCCTGCCTGCAGTGGAAAGTTTAAAGCAAGTAAACAACACATTCAAGTCTCCAAATTAACCTACTGAACCTAAAGAACGTCATTTCTTATAGGTAGTGTGCATGTGTGTGTGTGTGAGTGTGTACAAGTGTGCTCGTGCACTCAGTCATGTCTGACTCGTCCAACTCTTTGTGACCCACCCCCTGTGGAATGTAGCCCACCAGGCTCCTCTGTCCATGGGATTCTCCAGGCAAGAATGCTGGAGTGGGTTGCCATTTCCTTTTCTAGGGGATCTTCCCGACCCAGGGATTGAACCTGGGTCTCCTGCATTGCAGGCTGATTCTTTACTACCTGAGCTACCATGAACATTACTGAACATTTCACTGAGGTATAATTTACTTTGCAGGGTTGTTAAGAGGATAAAATAAGTTGATATAGAAAGCACTTTGTAAACTGTAAAGTACTGTTTCTTTGTTTTTTTGGTTTGGGAAGAGCACTGAACAGGAAGTTAAACAAAAATAAATCAATCTGAGAATAGCCCAGAAGAGGTTAGCTAAACCTAAAAGGAATAGTCTTGGAAATAAGAATTTCTAGTATTTTAAAATATGAGTGTTATCTGCTGGTCAAGCAATCATTGATTCTCCTACAGGGAAAGCAGTGCTATAAACAAGACTCTATCTGCTTTGAAGAGTTTACAAAGGAGTTAATCATCTAGGTGTACTTCAGGACATTTGTGTTATTACAGACAGAAACTTAGAAAATGGGAGATATGGGTTAGCGTATTTTTCAATCTCTTTGCAAGGCTGGGCTTCATGACTATGGCATATCATCGGTTAATCTCATACTGCATTAAATATATAGCTTAAAATGATTTTTTACAAGTGAAAACAAAATTCTGTGGTCACTGAATTCAACTTTTATTGAGGATATAATGAGGAATCAAACTGCCCCTGTCCTCAAGGGACTCATTTGCAACCAGGGGAACAAATTTTACAAGACAAGGGAAGACGCTGGGAGGGCAGTGCCCACAGAGAGCTTGGAGACCCTGCAGGGACTAGGGGGCCAGTGGTGGTCGGGGGAGTAGAAATGTTTGGAAGCCACATGGAGAAAGCAGAAGCTTTGCCTTTGCTGAGACTTGAAAGTTTCAGTGCAGCGGGGGAGGGAGGAAGGCCCAGTGGAACATTTCGTGCAGACAGGAGGCAGGAAAGGATGTGGTGTTTTCAGGGACCACGGGGAAGGCAGTAGGAAATGGATTACTTTTCACAGAAATAAGGAATGAATATTGGCTCTATAAGTACTAATTAATTTACATCATGATTGGCTGTCTACTCGGTGTTTACATTTCTTTAGGAACTATTTGTATTTTTTTCCCAATGTTATGGAAATATTATAATTGATGAAACATATTAGGAAAAATGTAAACATATTCATTAAAGTGCTTCTCTCTTAAGGATTTTGCAGCTACTGAAAGCTTTGACTACCGCTAACACCTTAACACCACTAACACCACTAACATCTTGATGAAACAAAGCATTACCCGAGTAGAGGAGAATTATAAAGGCTTGAAATGTCTATAGTTTTCCGATCAGTGACTGACTCATCATGATTTTCTACAGTTATGCCTTCAAAATCTTTGAGAGAGGTCAGAAATCCATTGTGCAGATGAAGAAACTGAAGCAAACAGGATTCTTCTTGGTCTCAATGTGAGAGACCAGAGTACATCAGGGAGATTATTGCTTTTGATCGTATCAAGTTTCTCAGACCGGTAAGTTTCCGTTTGTTTTGTAAATCCCAAAGTGGAAGGCGTTCTGAGATTTCTTCTTCTGTCTACTGGAAATATGTCACTTGTTCTTCATAAAGTGCTCAGAGTGCTTGGTACTGTAAGAAGCTAGAGGAGGGACTCTTTCTCTGAGAGTTTAGAAGAAAGGACCGGCAGCATTGATTATTCATGAAGTCCTGATCGGAGCTAGTTTAGATCCTTCAGAAGTCAGAGCGTATGATATGTGCATTTGGATTTTTTTTAATCACTATTACTCATCTGTCCGAAGTGTCTTCGCTGGATTCTTCTTGTATAAGAAGGACATAGCTTCCCGCATTTCTGCTGACGTACTTGACAACACTGCCAAAGCAAATGAGACATTTAAAACCTGTGATTAAGGCACTACATAAACAATCTGTGTTCCATCCTTTCTCTTGTTACATGATTTTTTAATAAATTATGCAAAGAAGGAGGGTACTGGTTATTTTGAATCTAGCAGACTTTTATGCATAGATTTCTGAAAATATTAATAAAAAAAACTACATGAGTTCTACCTCTTCCAGATTCCTAGGATGTCCATCTCCCACTGTCTACTCTGCATAGTCCCCACAAAATATTATAAGCTATTAGTGAAGTTCATGTTTCATGCCTATAACTGAAACTTGGACAGAAGACATCTAGACATAATTAAAATAGCAGGTAATTTTAATTTTAAAAATATTGAACAGATTTAAAAAATAAAACTCAGAAGACTATCTGCATTTACATTAGAAGCATTATTAAAAGGATAACAGCCTTTTATCTCTCTGCACTAATTTTTCCAATTATAAAAGCAATATGTGTCCACAACAGAATATTTCTAAATATAATGAAGAATAAAATTTAAATGAGCCATTATTCTGCTTCCCATGTAATACAGTTCTTATAAAAGTCATTTTTCACCATATGGATGCACCATCATTTATTTAACCAATTCCTATCATCAGCCATTTTGGTCATTAAAATATTTTGCCATAATGAACTTTTTATATATAAATTTTTGACATTGCTGATCATTTCCTTAGGGTAAGATTCTAAATGGAATCACTGGTTCAAATGCCATGAACTTTTTTGGGGAAACTTTTGATACGTGTTCATGAATTGCTTTCCAAAAATGATAATGCACGATAACACTACTTCCAGCAAAGAACAAGGTTGCTGGTCTCATCAAATGCTCACTGGCTCAGCATGGAGTTTTAGTATTGCCAATTCAACAGGTGAATAGCCTCCTTCTAAAAAGGTATCTGGTAAGAATAGCTTTTCATCACAGTTACAGAGGACTGGCAAACACTCCTGTCGTCGTCCAGCCTCTGCAGATCTAAGTATCAGCGTTCCGCTGAGAGAGACGTGCTAAGGTCCTACTCAGAACAAGGTGCCTGCCCACCTTGAAGGAGTTAAGAGCCTGTGCAGACAGGCTCTGTTCTCCCTCCCTCACGGCCACAGCCCACGGCGCTCAGGGGGGCGAAGATCCCAGGCCCTGTGCCCCAGCTTACACCTCCCTTTCCTGTTCTCAGCCGCATGAGATGGGCAGGCCCAGCAGAAGCCGACTGAAGGGCTCTTGGCTCAAGGCTTGGGCCCCACAGAACGTGTCAAGTATACTTGCTCGTGTGTTTTCACAACCACTTACCTAGATGGCTTACACTTTTTGTTCATTGAAAGGCAGAGGTAGAAACACATTATTTCTCACGTCTGTGCCTCTGGTCATTTTATTCTATGTACTGTTCATAAATAGAATTCTGTACTTGGCATTTATTTGGATATTTACATTTAAAAAGGAAATAATTTAATAAGCCAACTCTCAGGAAAAGAAAGAGAATTCTTAATATCCAGTGCATTCTATCTGCTCTTATCATTTACCCAAGAATCTGTATTAAAGTATATCTTCTCAGAGCAATCTTTGACCTTCAGGAGAAAATATACTATAGGAAATCATTTGAATATATATATGTATATGTGAATATATATATTCTTAGAATATATATGTGAATATATATATATATAGAATATACATATTGATATATATTCTTAGACACTAATTTCCTCAGTTGTTCATTTAAAGATAAGGGGTAGCTTGTCAGAGTCTCTGTCTAATCCAGTCTTTCTTCCTCCTAGTCCTGGAAGGCCATGCCACTATCTCTTTTTTCTTAAGTCTACAAAATTATTGACAGATGTCATAATGTCTAAAAGTTCTTAAGAAAAATACATTCTGAGGCAAAATTTCAACAGATCTATGTTATTGTATTGGTAAAGTCAGGGAATTCGTTCAATCCATCTAGCCTTTGATAAAAGGATAAAAAAAAAATAATGACCTACCATAGACTGATGGCTGGAATTAGTAATAAAACAGCGGAGAGCAGAAAGACAAAGCCTTTGTACCAAGCAACAGTGGCTGAATAAATTCCGTTGAAAGTAGAAACCGCAGTGATTCCGCCAAGTGTTTCTAAGAAAGCAAGACAAGCAAACATGGTGCCTGTTTGGGGGCGGGGTGTGGAGGGAAAGAGAGAAAAGGCTGAGTTACAAAACAACAAACCAAAATAACACAGAAAACTGCAAACATGGGGGCGCTGCCTGGTGAAGGAGGCAGTCACCCATTTTGTGGGTGAAGAAATTGAGGTCAGGAGTTCTCCTTGGACCTGATGAGAGAGGAGCTGGAATCAGAACTTCCAGGATCCACGGGGCAAAGCTAAAAAGCACCGGCTGCTTAGGCGTGTGGAATCAGCTGTGTGTCTGCCCCGACCACAGCCTCAGACACAGAACCACCTGCTCCTGAGGTTCCAGCCTCCCCCCTGCCACTCTTGGTCCCTGGGCTCATCTGTGACACAGCTGCGGGGCAGATGGCTCCCTGTGGGCAACATCCAGGTCAGGTCAGATCTGGCAAGAGTGACAGGCAAGGCAGAGAGATATAATCTTATCACATATGCCTGCGTGCTAAGTCGCTTCAGTCGTGTCTTTTGCGACCCTATGGACCGTAGCCCTCCAGCCTCCTCTGTGCGTGGGATTCTCCACAGAAGAATCCTGGAGTGGGTTGCCATTCCCTCCTCCAGGGGATCTTCCCAACCCAGGGATCTTATGTTTCCTGCATTGGCAAGCAGGCTCTTTACCATTAGCGCCACCTGGGAAGCCCTTGGGAATCTTACCATATGTTCTGCAATTTGAATTTGATCCCTTCCTCTGGAGTAACAAAAGAATCAGTTACATCAGTTTCCTGTTTGACTCACCAGTATCTACCTCACTGCCCTGTGCTCTAGTGAAGGTTATGCCACAGGCTGTTACTAAGTGATTCTCTAAAACATACTTTTCTGTCTTAACCTGCTTACAACTGTCTCCCCTCGGAGGGGACTCTGCTGTCCTTCTTGCTTGCTACACCCCAGGCATGGGAAAGGGCAGGCCTCAGAGCATTGCTCAAGAAGCCTGAAAATGGCTTCGGGGTCAGCTCAAGCTCACAGTCAGAGAAATGGTCCTTATTCCACAAGTTTTGAGACCTGTCTGGAATCCAAGACCATGTTGACTGAAGAGTTAAACTGAAGAGTTAAACCTCCAAAAGACAGTTGAGCATCTTGACGCACTTTTCTTCCTCTTGGTCGAATTTCACATCACTAAGAACACCATGGCTGTTCTCAGCCCCTGGCTTCAGTGGTATAAGTTCCTACAGTTTCTGCAGATCCTTCTTTCTTTTTAAAGCTGCTGTGTTTGTTCCCTACTTTGCCGAGTTTCCTTTTCCATGATAAACTGTAATGCATTTTCCTTATGAGTGAGTGAGTGAAGTCACTCAGTCGTGTCTGACTCTTTGTGACCCCATGGACTGTAGCCCACCAGGCTCCTCCCTCATGGGATTCTCCAAGCAACAGTACTGGAGTGGGTTGTCATTTCCTTCTCCAGGGGATCTTCCCGACTCAGTGATCGAACCCCGGTCTCCTGCATTCCAGGCAGACGCTTTAACTTCTGAGCTACCAGGGAAACCCAGTGCTAATTATGTAAATGATTGTGCTTAATTGGATTGATAAGGAAGGAAAAAGCAAGCTTGAGGATCACCTTTCACAGCTGGATTATAGTTTATAACAATATAAACTATATTTTATAGTTTATAAAATAAGCTATAAACCTCTTGTTTTCCCCATGGTCTTGCTTTTTTAAACTGTGCATTGATTTCTGTCTGTTTATATCTTCACTCTATTATGCACATTCTGGTGTGTGTGTGTGTGAAGTTGCTTCAGGAGTGTCCCATGCTTTGCAGCCCTATGGACTGTAGCCTGTCAGGCCCCTCTCCATGGGATTTTCCAGGCAAGAGTACTAGAGTGGGTTGCCGTTTCTTTCCTTCTCCAACATATTCTCATATATTGCTTCAGAGTCTTCATTGAACAACAGGACATATGTTCATAAAACAAAGCTCTCTCTGCAGAATGCTAAGTTATCAGAGATGTGTCTTCTTTTGACCCCAGTGAAAGTTCTGTCCATGTCAAGTGCAATTTGCTTTGTTCACTGCTATGTCCCCAGGGTCTAGCCGTGCTGGCACATGGTAGGCATCTAATACATACTTGTCAAGTGATTGAATAAAAGCTTCATTCAAGGGCACAGTTATCCATCGTCATGTAGCATATGGACTTGGTGCCTCCATGATAATACAGGATTATACAGAATATTATCATATTTATGATAATACAGGAAGTCAGTTTAATTGGAAACAAGGTCTCCTAGTTATCTAACTACGGCATTGTTTTATTTTATTTCTGATTCCTTGCTAAAGCCAGGGATGGTGCCATGGTGCTAATCCCCTTACACAGTGGCTTGAGTCTTTTCTTGTCGGAAACTCGGTCAGGCTGTGCAAACAAACAGCTACCCTCTCAAGAAATAGCTCTAGCTTCTTGCTGCAACTCCCTGAGTAGTACAATTTGTTTAATAGTTACCAAAGATAAATTGATTAAATAAAAGCACAATGGAGTTTATTTTCTAAACTTAAAAATAATCCAATAGATGTCAAAACTCAAGTCTGTTTGTTTTTACTGGGTCCCATATATTAAAGAGGCTCAGCTGGTAGAGAATCCTCCTGCAGCACGGGAGACCTGGGTTCGATCCCTGGGTTGGGAAGATCCCCTGGAGAAGGGTAAGGCTACCCACTCCAGTATTCTGGCCTGGAGAGTTCTGTGGACTGTATAGTCCATGGGGTCACAAAAACTTGGACATGATTGAGCGACTTTCACTTTCATGTATTAATAGAATTTCAAGGAGTACACAGATGACAAACTAAGAGGGAGTCCAGAGTGCTCTAGCGATGAATTTCATAGCTGTATGGAGCACAGAGATTTCAAAATAATTAGCAAAAGTCAGTTTCTTCCTCTTTTTTACATAAGGTATTATAATAGAGATAGGGAGAAGCACCTGAAAACCTCTATAGCACTTCTCTTCTCAGATTATTTTAAGGTGCCTAACGTGAAGAAAGCTGAGCGCCGAAGAATTGATGCTTTTGAACTGTGGTGTTGGAGAAGACTCTTGAGAGTCCCTTGGACTGCAAGGAGATCCAACCAGTCCATTCTAAAGGGGATCAGCCCTGGGATTTCTTTGGAGGGAATGATGCTGAAGCTGAAACTCCAGTACTATGGCCACCTCATGCGAAGAGTTGACTCATTGGAAAAGACCCTGATGCTGGGAGGGATTGGGGGCAGGAGGAGAAGGGGATGACAGAGGATGAGATGGCTGGATGGCATCACTGACTCGATGGACACGAGTCTGAGTGAACTCTGGGAGGTGGTGATGGACAGGGAGGCCTGGCATGCTGTGATTCATGGGGTCACAAAGAGTCGGACACGACTGAGCGACTGAACTGAACTGAACTGAATGTTTTAACAAAAATATCCATTTTTAGAAGTAATGAAGGATGGAAGTGCATTCATTTTTATACATTTCAATACCACCAGAAGGATTTCTTCATTTGCAGTTAAGAACAAAATGACTCTACTATCCTGGAGCAATGGAATCACAATGGAATTGACAAAGTTATTTCAACTCATAATAAGACATGTCAAAATGCAAACTACACATTTTGAAATGTCACTGTATTTAATAATATGAAACTACTTCTCAAAAGAGTTGATAAATAAACCAAGCTAAACTAAACCAAAGTAAACAATACATTCTGACAAGTCTATTGTAGTTCTAAGTCAAAGCAGGTTGATATTTCTTTTTGTTTCCTGAACAGTTTTATTGAGATATAATTCACATCATATAAAACTCACCCTTTTAAATTGTACAGTTCAGTGGTTCTATGTTCACAGAAACTGGGCAACCATCACCCACCATCTAATTTTAGGACATTTTCATCTCCCAAAGGACTCTTTGTGCCCATTATCGGTCACTCGCTTTTCTCCAGTCTGTGGGGAAGCACTGGTGGAATTTCTGTCTCCATGAATTTGCCTATTGTGGAAATTTTGTGTAAATGGAATCATATTTATATAATAATGTGTGGCCTTTTGTGACGAGCTTCTTTCATTTAGCATAATGATTTCAAGGTTCATTCCTGTTGTAATGTGTATCATGACTTCATTTCTTTTTATTGTGAAGTCACATTCCATGGGACAGACACACCTCATTCTGCTTACGCATTCACCAGTTCATGGACGTTTGCACTGTTTGTGCTTCTTGGCTATTATAAATAATCCTGCTATGAACATTTGTGTGCAAGATTTTGTGTGGACATATGTTTTCATTCCTCTTCAAGGTATACCTGGGAATGGAATTGCTGAGTCATACGGTAACTCTATTTAACTTTATCAGGAGCTATCAAATTGTTTTGTTAAATGGCCACGTCATTTTAGATGATTTTCTCACCAGCAGTGCGTGAGGGTTCCAGCTTCTCCACATCCTCATCAACACTTCTTATAGTCTGTCTTTTTCATTTCACCCATCTCAGTGGGTCTCAGTGTGGTTCCAGTTTGCATTTCCCGGATGGCGAATGATGTTGATCATTTTTCATGTGTTTGTTTGGCCATTTGTACATCTTCTCTGTAGATGTCAGTTCAAATCCTTCACCCATTTCTTAATTGGATCATCTTTTTATTGCTGAGTGTTAGTATATTTTGGACACAAGTTCCTTATCAGACATATGGTTTGCAAGTATCAATATATTTTCCCATTCAGTGGGCTGTCCTTTCACTTTCCTTTTTTTTTTCCCCTCGCTCTTTCCTTTTTATTTTTTTAAGTAGGGAAGTATGGCAAAACATTTACAGGAGACTTGGAAAATACAGAACAAAGTTACATATTCTTTTCACTTTCCTGATGGTGTCCTTTGAAGCAAAAAAGTTTTTAATCTGGAAAAACTCTAATCTATCTGTTTTGTTGTTGTTGTGCTTTTGGTGTTGTATCTAAGAAACCATTATATAATTCAAGGAAGCATCTAAGTTTTTACATACTGTAGTTTTTATATTCCTAAGTGATTTTCCAATTATTCTGCATCACACAATCAACAAATATCTGTGTGAATATATAGCTATGTCTTATGAGTGGAAAAGAATCCAGAAATACATTTTTAAATGTATTGAATTATGCAATCTTCTGCAGTGGGGTGTGGCATGTCCAAAGCAAGCCCTCTGCAGCACCAGGCCCTGGGCAGGGGCTCCCTTGCCTGAATATCAGCTCTTCCTAACACAGACCTTACCACTTGATTCAAAAGTTCTATGCAGAAAAAGGGTTGAGAATATTCTGAAGAAACAGACACTGATCGTACACAGCTACGAGGTGGTACAGATTATAGAGTCATTCTGTTTCTTAAGCAAATTAGACTCACCTTGCTCAGTAGAACGAACCACTTTTGATATCATGGACCGTAAAACAGAGAGCGGCATGACAGTGAAGAGAAACGGCAGCCTGACTGTGAGAGGAAGAGATAACAATTAACTGGCTCGATCGGAAAACTCAAGGTCAGTTTTAAGCCTGAAACACTTTCCCTCTAAATAGTTCATTTTCTCTAAGCATCCTGCTTCATTACTTCTAATGACTTAATTAATTAATGGAAGAATTCTGCTTAATAAAGGAAGATAGACAATGGACAGGTCAGTTTAAGATGAGTTTACTTTCTGCAGATGTAGAAAACAAACTTAGGGTTCCTGAAGGTAAGGGGAGAGAAGGAGGAATTGGGAGATTGGGACTGACACATACACACTGCTAGATATAAAATAGATAACTAATAAGGACCTACTGTAGAGCACAGGGAGCTCTATTCAACACTCTGTAATGGCCTATATGGGAAAAGAATCTAAAAAAGAGTGGGTATACGTATGTATTTGTATCACAGATCCACAGTATGTGTTTTGTTTGTTAATAAGTTTTTTGTTTGTTTTCTGGTTTTGCTCTTTCAGACTCGGCATTTTTAGTGCTAGCATTCTTTTATTGATCTACTCATTGGCAAACTGGTTCCTTATCTTGCTCATCTCTGTGGCTGAAAAATTTCAGGAACACAAATTGCCTTTGTTCTTAAATTCTGACCCTTAAGAGTCAGTAGCATTTTTCATTATAGGATAAAACAGTAAGATATTACATTTGCAGATCACTGTAAAGTTCTCACATATATTAACTGACTTTGGCCTTGGCAATTCCAAGGGAGACGGGGAGAGGGACCTGTCCTTTTCTGAACTCTTGGCATTGTGCTAAGTGGTTTACAGTTATCTCTTCTATTATTCGTGACAATCCTCTGAATCAAGCACCACGATGCCCATTTTAGAGATAAAAAAAATAAGGGCTCAGAGCAGTTCAGTAACTAGCCTAAGATCACCTGGCTCTGCAGATGGAAATTAAGCACAATTCTGCTTGGTCATCCTGCCTCCCTGCAGGGTAGCAAGAGGTTAATACTGCCTTTGTAGAAAAAGACTAAATGGACCTCTCCTGAGGTCTTACTTTACAGATCCTTTAACCTTTGCAAGTGTAGTATTTTCACTCAGGCCTTACAAAAAACACTGATGGGGTGTAGGTAGTTAAGGAAACAGTCCAGCTTGCCAGAATGTGATTCATCAAAAGTTAATTCATGAAATGATCAATTTGCTGAAATTTCAATTTGCAAAGTCTTCTTGAATACATCCAGATGAGATTGGGCATGTTCAGGGTGGTACGGTCATAGGCTTGAAAATATTCAATGAATATTTTTCTTATAAATCTTTTGAGCATCCTTTACATAATAGTCTTATTTTTTTAATCTAAAGTAGCCTTGTTAGTAGCGCTTTAAGAAATATTTTAGGTTGGTGAATATTATATTGAAGAACTGATTCACAAGAAGTTTCCTCAGGATAGTTTTTGGGCAAATGTGCAAATTTAGAAAATTGTGGTTATTAAAAAAAATTATTTTAAGTCAGTTGTTTTTCAGCTTCTGGCAAATTTGCTTTTAACAAATTACCTTTAATTAAACTAGAATACATTAAATAGAGAATTTTGTATTAAAGTTTCTCAACCATCAGACTGCATTCATTTTTATATAAACATCAAATACGAAATTCCAGGATACACTTGTAACTCGTAACTTACCTAAAAACATCATCAATGTTGTTCTGGCAAAAGCAGTCATAGCCATGCCCACCATGGTTGTAAAAGTTCCTATGAAGGCCATGTGAATATCTTCCATACAGTAAGAAAAAAGCCATATTCCTAGGAAACTGCTGAAAAAAGTGACACTACCCAAAGCTGACCCGTAACCTATTAAAACTTCATCCCAGCAGAGCGGCGAATCCAATTCATAAAGGACAAAAATGGGGGAAACACCAATGGTCACGAAAAAGTAAGTGATCATCGTGAAAAGCAGCAAACAACACAAAGACCGTTGCTCACCAGAAGCATTTTTAAAAAGCATGTACGTTCTGTGAAATAGGTTTTTTAAGGTTTCGGTCCACGATACTGAAATATTCTGAGATGAAGACTCTTTCATCGAATCCTCAAGAAAAAATAAAATATAAATCAAGTTCACAAAAAGAGCCACGGTAACAATTAAAAAGGACCACACAAAACCTAACCCTCTAATAAAATAGCCAGAAGACAATCCTGTTAATCCACTAACAACTCCAAACAGGAAGTCAATTATGGCAATTCGGATCGTTCTTTGTTTCTTTTCTTTACACTGATCAACTATGTAGGCAAAAGAGGCTCCCAGAAGTGTGGTGTAATTGCCAAAAAGTGCACCAATGAAGGTAGATGCAATCAGAAGCTGGACTGGAAGGGCAAAATAGGAGAGCAGACAGAGCCAAGCACTGTTTGCAAGAGCGCCGACAGAAGACAAAATCAGAGGGAATTTCCTTCCTCCATGGTCACTGTGTGACAGAAACACGAACGTAGACACGAGACCAGGAATTAATCCACTTATGTCCATCTGCAGGTTAAAAAGAGACACCTTTTTCTGGACTTCCTGCAAAGAAAAAGAAAACAAAGTGTTTACAGAGGTGTTTACAATGTGCCTGAAAGTATTTTGGTATAGACTTTTGAAAAATCAAGCAAGAGCTGGTAAGTCAGGGATGCGGAATTTATAGTGCATGAGTTTTTTGTTTTTGTTTTTAAAAAATATTTATTTATTTGGTTGCCCTGGGTTTTAGTTGTGGCAAGCTGAATCTTTGATCTTTGTTGCACCACGTGAACTCTTAGTTGCAGGTCTCCCCCAGGGCACGGAGAAGGCAATGGCACCCCACTCCAGTACTCTTGCCTGGAAAATCCCATGGATGGAGGAGCCTGGTAGGCTACAGTCTATGGGGTCGTGAAGAGTTGGACATGACTGAGAGACTTCACTTTCACTTTTCACTTTCATGATTGGAGAAGGAAATGGCAACCCACTCCAGTGTTCTTGCCTGGAGAATCCCAGGGACAGAGGAGCCTGTTGGTTGGGCTGCCGTCTATGGAGTCGCACAGAGTCAGACACGACTGATGCGACTTAGCAGCAGCAGCAGCAGCAGCAGCAGCAGCAGCATTGGGCAAGAAGTCTCAGCCACTGGACCACCAGGGAAGCTCTCAACTTATATCTTTATCCAGTTTACAACACAAAGATCAAGAGCCGATATAATCATCAATGCTCACTCATAATGTTCAAGGTCCACAGTGGAGACACTGACCCATAAAAATAAAATGTATGTGTTGGTGTATGTCTGACTCATATCAAGGATCCACAGAGCCCAAGGCCTCAGGACTGGCCATGTAATGACTTCTTTTTCTTCTGTGGACTTCCCTGATAGCTCATCTGGTAAAGAATCTGCCTGCAATGCAGGAGGCCCTGGTTCAGTTCCTGGGTTGGGAATATCCCCTGCAGAAGGGATAGACCCACTTGCCATTATGTCTCATTGGCAAGGTATAATCAGAAACAGGTTCAGTCCCAGGGTCAGGAAGATCCCCTGGAGGAGGGCATGGCAACCCACTCCAGTATTCTTGGGCTTCCCTTGTGGCTCAGCTGGCAAAAAATCCACCTGCAATATGGGAGGCCTGGGTTCATTCCCTGGGTTGGGAAGATCCCCTAGAGAAGGGAAAGGTTGCCTATTCCAATATTTTGGCCTGAAGAATTCCACGAACTGGGGTCGCAAAAAGAGTCAGACACAACTGAGCCAAATTTCATTTTCTTTCACTTTCTTCTGCGGACAGTTCGCACTAAGAGATCGATTTCTAAAGGAAAAAGGATACCTTTTCCCATGATACATCTTTCTGTCTATACTAAGGGAATGAATATCACATGTGAGTGTCATATCTGACAGGCTTTTATTGAGGTAGAGCTCAGTTTTCCTTTTTACATGCATCTCCACAAGTATTCCTTTATCTACTAAAAATTAAGATAAAACCCAAAGATGAGTTCTGTATTGACTAAAGATGGTAGTGTGCCATGAACTAAGGAGTGAGATGAACTGTGCTTTCCTGAGGCCTGACACAACTATGAGCACACAGATTGGTGGACACAACCGTCATTGCACTAGTTATATAATGTAAAGAACTTGGGGTGATTTAAAAACATGGTCTTCTTGCTTCTTCTCTGTATTTTCCAAACTTTATATTATAGCTGGGTGCCATTTTTATAATGGTGATGACTAAACTCAGTTTAAAGGCTTTCCACATGGCCCTAGTGGTAAAGAACCCACTTGCCATTATGTCTCATTGGCAAGGTATAATCAGAAACAGGTTCAGTCCCAGGGTCAGGAAGATCCCCTGGAGGAGGGCATGGCAACCCACTCCAGTATTCTTGTGTGGAGAATCCCATGGACAGAGGAGCCTGGCGGGCTACAGTCCATGGGGTTGCAAAGAGCTGGACACAACTGAAGTGTTTTAGCACACATGCAAACTCATTTTAAAAAATTTATTCATGTCATATTTAGAAGGCACCCTAAAAACCTGATGAACCACAAAAATATCAGATACTGAATTAATTTTTAAATAGTGAGCCTATTTTAATTTTTATATATGTATAAAATTCAAGCCATTCTGTATTGTCAAAACTTGAGTCATCTTTGCTTCTAACCTTTCCCTTCATCTGTGTTCCCCAGCACAATCTCTCCTGCCCACCCCTCCTCCCCCGCCAGTCTTTCTCATGCCTTTATCTTCTTGATGGTCCCATAGTTGCCATGTGAACAACTCCCATTGGTTTTGCTCTCCACTACTCTGGCATCTCACTGGTCTCTTTGCTCAGTTCACGTGTAATACCGGTCTCATCACTTTGCAGATCACAGACCCAGATGCTGGGCACATCTCCCAGAGCACACTGTCAGTGTGTCTCTCACCTCTCAAAGCTGCAGTGTCTCCCCAGCCTGCCTGAGAAAGTCCACGCTCCTTAGGCTGGCGCCTGGAGTCCTCGAGTTGTGGCCTGGCCTCACTCCTCTGCGTCATGCTCACTCACTCCAAGTACAGTCTATGTTCCAGGCACCATCCACAGTCAGTCCTGCTTGGATTTCCCTGAAATTCCCAAACCCCTCCTTCCGAAGCTTCTCACACAACAGTTATCTTCCGCTAGCTATACTTTCTGTGTAACGATTAAGAGCTTGAGCTCTGGAATCAGAGGAACCTAGATTCCATCCAGTCAATTCTGTACACAGCAGTTTTGGGTGATCTTTATAGCTGATTTGAGTTGTAGTATAAACATTGTAAAAAACAAAAAATAAAAAAAATTTTTAAATTCAACAGAAGGATAGAAGACAGTCCTGTTAATCCACTGACAATTCCAAACAGGAAGTCAATTATGGCAATTCGAATCATTCTTTCCTACCTTTCTTAACATTGATCAACTATGTAGGCAAAAGGGACTCCCGGAAGTGTGGTGTAATTGCTAAAAAGTGCACCAATGAAGGTAGACGCACATCAGCTCACGTCACTCCTCTCATCATGAGCACATCAGCTCATGTCACCGTCCCTCAATGACTTTGCTTCCACTGGAGTAAATGCAAACTCCTTGGGGGTGGTGATGTGGGAGACGGGCAGCCCCCCAGCACAGATTCTGCAAACCTCTAGGCTACTTGCTGTTCTCTGCGCTTGATCGATCTGCACACAGCTTACTTCCTTAATTCAGAACCACCTCCTCAGAGAGGCCTTCCCTGACCATCACTCCAACTAAAGCAATCCCACTGACCCCCACCCAACGCTCCAGTCCCTCATCCTGCCATTTTTCTCCCTGGAGACTCACCACCCCTTGACAGTACATGATATGTTACTCTAGATGTGCATTCCATGACCTCCTTACTCCAATCTAAGCTCCCAGGGCAGGTGTGGAACCTTGTTCTGTCACCACAGTACCAGCTCCAAGAACAGTGCTTCCAGGTACTCAATAGACAGATGGATGACATGAACGAACCATCAAGTAAAACAGGAGTCTGTAATTTGCTGTGTGTGAACCTGACCAAACTACTTAACTCCAGAGCTTCTTCATCTGATGAGAGGGAATGTCAACAGTCCCAATCTCGCAGGCTGCCAGGAGACTTAAAATTAAATATAAGGTGCTCCGCACAGGGCCCTCCTACAGTCAGTGCTAAATCACTCATGCCAGTTTTATGTCTATACTAGAATAAATTTCTTGAGCACATCTTGGTACCTCCTACAGACATAGGAGCCATCAAGTAAGTATTTATTGAATAAACAAACAAGTGAAACAGTTATCTTTTAATCAACTCCTCAACAAGATGTTCCAGTTTGGGGTTCTTCTCCCTTTTCCACACCTCCTCCTACGTCCTGTTCTCCTCTCCTTTCTATCCGCTGTCATTTCAACCCAGTCTTTTACACAGACTGCTCTCATCTGCAACCCATGTTTTGAAATGCAGATTTTAACAAAGCAAACTCAAAGCATCTGTCAACCATAAATGTTGAGACAGAAGAAATCCTTGTGTGTCTGTATGTTTTAAACTCTGGAGAATTATAATTATATGTCATATAAGGGTAGATGATAGAAATCAGAGTGAAAAAATGCTATTTCCTATACAAGATGGAACAGAATAACAATGTACTGAGACAGGAGAAACTAAGGAAAGTACTGTCATTTTTAAGGAAGTCACAATTTCATAGGCTAAAATGTATATATTAATTTCAGTTGAGTAGAAAATATTCCTTATCTGCTGGTAACAAGGGACTCTTAGTTATTAAAAGGTTTATATACAAATTCCTGGGCGAGAACAATTTCATCATCTGCTGGGAAACCTGAAATTGTCCCCTCCAAGTTTAGAGGTTTGTCTCTTATTTTTAGGGATATAAGAGCAGTCCACAAACCTCTCAACTTGCATGTGGCCAGAACACACTTAGGGAGCTGGGCCCTGAGACAGCCACTCAGGAAACGGGCAACATGTGTTCTTGGATTTAAAGAGGGGAGAATATTCTCTGAAAAGCTGAACAGGGCCAGGGAGGGGCCCAGAAGGAAGTGCTCTTAGGTCCTAAGGTGCAGGTAGTGAGGAGGTTGCCACAATCCCATCCCAGTTGTGGGCGGGGTGGTATCCAGTTCCCCAATTTGAGAAAAAGCACCTGAAGCTCCAGTGCACTGACTATAAACCAAGGCATCCAGGGCGGTGGGCTCTCCTGACTATTAATTCAATGAAACCACAGTCAGTCAGTGAAAAAGTTTAGCAAAAATCTTCAAAATGAGACCACTGCTCTGGGGAGCAAGGGGCTTTCAGTAGCTGGGCCAGGCGGGAAGTGGGGCCAGTACTCGTGACCCCAGAGGTCACAGAGGTCACCGTGGCAGCTGGACCGAGGCCCGTCTCCCCTCAGCTGGAGGGCGAGGGCAGAAGACTTCAGACGCTCGAGTCCTCTCCTCCTCCATCCCCCTCTCTGCTCCCAGGGCTCCGGTGAAGGAACACACAGAATCAAATGCAGAGATTGATGAGACTCTGGAAACTTCTCACTCCCTGGCAATGACATCCATGTAACAGGAAACATTCTTGTTTGTTTGTTGGCCTTGGCATGCGGAACTTCCCCGACCAGGGATCGAACTCGTGGCCCCCACAGTGAAAACCACAGAATCTTAACCACTGGACCACCAAGGAAGTCCAAAGAAACATTCTTGAAGGGAGACAAAACCAAGAAGAGAGATCCTTGGCCCTTCTGTTTTTATGACCTCCTTCTAGGCCAGAGATGTGATACCCATATGGCTGTTCAGAAATAAATCTCTTTTTCTCTGAGGGTGCAGGTGATCCAGAGTCCCTTGACAGTTTTTTCCTCTTTTGTCTGGGGAGGCAGCCCCACTCTTTTGCCCCTCTTCCCAAGCAGAAGAATTCAAAGCTCCTAAGTGTGGTTGTTTTTCAGGCATTGTTGCTGGGGGCGGGGCAGGGAATTTCCCAATCCGGCTGCTCTCTCTTTTGCATTTGGACATTGGCAGGCTCTGTTAAGAACTGCCTAAGGAGCAGGAGACTGGCAGTGTCCCTCCTGGGGGTGGAGAGTGGATGGGGAGAAGGACAGGCTCTGTGGTATCTGGCAGGACATTTTCACTGACCTCAGAGCACAAATGGGTGCTCTCCACCCCCCACATCCCCATACAGATGCTCCTCAGCATTTGAGGGGTGGGGGTCAAAGCTGATTTGATAACACCAAATGGTGGATGGCACATGCCACCCATACTCCATGATGGACACTGGCCTGGGGCCCACAGTCTTCAGGGATGGGCTATGTTCTGGGGTCACCAAAAACTGGGGCAGGTGGGCAGTGGAAAGAGGCGGGGTGAGGGGGCAAGGGAAAAGTAAGACCCATGTTTCACTCCACCTGTGTCCACAGAGCACTCATTCCAGCCTGCCCTGCCCTACTTTCAGGCTTTCTGTGGGGAAGGAGGAACGAGACAGCCACACAGGAGAGGAGACTGCACTGAAATCTTCTGAGATAAAGGATAAGAGCCAGAATAACAGGAGAAGAAAGGGGCTGTAAGGAGAAGAGGCAGATTAGAGGTGTCAGGGAGCTTCAAACAGAAAGAGAACTGAATAAAGGCTCTTGCTTTGGGACTTTGGGGTTTTAGGGTGACCCTTCAGAGATCAATGTATGATTAGAGCGGTATCCTCCTTCCTTTAAAACCCCGCTGCACATTCCTTTTTTATAATACACTTTAGGGCTATTTTCACGTCTTACCTCCTGGAATGCAAAAATCGGGCTGCTTTTGTTCTTTGCACACTCAGAAGTATTGCTCTCAAGTGCAATGCTATAGTTGCCCGTTTCTTCCCATATCCTCCTGTATACATATTGTGTAGTCAATGGGCTGTTCAGAGTCAGAGCGAATACACTAAGGCAAATGACAGGTTCTACAAATGGAATCTTCATCTTGCTTGGGTAGAGAGCTGGAGTTCTATTAAAGAGAAAAGGAGAGAATCAGTTGTACTCTTATCCGATAGACTAGGTTTTCAACAATGGGGAAGTTAGGGGCATTTTGTGGAGTAAACAAGCACACTAGGGAACAGAAAGCAGTAAGCACTTTCGACGAAAATAACTTTTCAGTACTCAGTAAACCTGAGACTGTCATACTTCTCCTTTTTAAGAGTCGGACATTTAAGTACTCAGGATAATTAACTTGGACCTTTAAGAACTCAAGGGACCTTTAAGGAGCTTTAAGTATGTTAGTCACTCATCCCTATCCGACTCTTTGTGACCCCATGGACTGTAGCCCTTGAGGTTCCTCTGTTCATGGGATTTCCCAGGCAAGAGTACTGGAGTGGGTTGCCATTCCCTGCTCCAGGGGATCTTCTTGACCCAGGGACTGAACCTGGGTCTCCTGTATCCACAGGCAGATTCCTTACTATCTGAGCCACCAGGAAAGTCCAAGGACCCTTAAGAAGATTCTTTAAAATAGTCTTAGTAAGTTATCTCCCACTGGGGCAATCCAGTGATCACACTATAACTCCCACGTTGTATACTGCCGGCTGGTTTTCATAGAGGAAACAGTGAGGTTGCTCTTGGGACACGACAGTTACGTAATTGTTTATTATTGCTTTGGCTGCTGGTGAACAGGGGGCAGGAAGGGGGCCTTTAACGAAGCAGCTCCTAGTCGTAATAAGGGGTTGTTTCTTTTGTTTAACTCACCCCACGGTCACGGTCTTCCTGCCAGGCTGCTGGGCGCGGGTCTGACCATTGTCGGGGCCCGGAGTCTTGGGGAGCTGTCTCCTTTTGGGGGGGCCTGCCTGCAGCGCCTCCTGGGCAGCAGGTGCGCACGGAGGCTGGGTCTGCGCCGCCGCGCTGGGGCGGGAAGGGGAATGAAAGTCCGTTGAATTCGACCAAATGAACCAGCTCGGGAAACCTCAAGCCCTTATTTGAAAGCAAACCAAGACAGCGCCCTTCCGCGTCCAGGGGACAAGCGCGACAGTCCACCGCGCAGCCCTCGCTCGGCTCCGGCGCGGTCCTGCGTGCGATCTTGGTCCGGCGGGTCCTGGGGTCCGCGCGGGACAGCCGCACCTGCGACCCCGGCCGGCAGTCCCTGAGTCCCCAGCCCGGCCTGCGAGCGCGGTGACTCAGCGGCGCCGCCCGCCCCGGGGACGCGCCTCTAGGGTGTTAGTACCCCCGTCACCCCCGCCGCCGGGGCGGGCACTGTCCTGATTTCCTGCGATTGGGCCCCGTGGCCAGAGCCCTCTCGGGGATTGGTCCGCTCCGACGCCACTCTCGAGCTCCCGCCCCCAGAGGCCCGCCCACCCCCGCGGGTCCCTCTGCCACCCCCGCGGGTCCCTCTGCAGCCCCCGCAGCACCCCCGCAAGTTCAAGGACTGTGGGTAGAGAGCATTTCTGGGACCGAATAGCGCTCTTCACGGGAGCACACAGGAGATCTGTTGCAGAAGTGACATTCTGGGGTGCAACCACCCCCGCCCCCAGCAGCTCAGTGGGTTGGGCAAGTGCCCTGGGAAACGCGAAAGAGGGGCACCCGGTAGAGGTGCCCGTGGAGGGTGCAGGAGAGAGAGTGCTCCGAGCAGAGTTAGGTGGTCGAGAGTGTGGTCGCTGGCTCTTCCTGGTGGTACGACCTTGAGCTAATTATTTCATCTCTCTGAGCTTCCATTTATCTGTCAAGTGGACAGAACAGTCTCACAGGATCGTATTGCTGAAACACTTGAGGTGGACACAGAGCATAACCCTGGAGCAAAGCGGGAATTGCACTTTCCCTCCAGCGAACCGCCAGAAACACCCCTGAAGATGAACGAGCTGGATTTACTACTTGTAAGGGGGAGCGATGCATACTCAGGGGACCAGGATGGGGGGATCAAAAGCTGTCTTTTCCAGGGCAGAGGTGTCCAGGAAAGAAGTGTTCTGAAATGGAGGGAGAACCAGGGTAAACTGTTTGGGTGACCCGGATCAACCTATTTAAAACCAGACTCACCAAACAGCTTGACTCATAGACCACAGAAACCTTCTAGTCTAGGCTCCTGACTTTACCCCTAAGAAAACTGAGACCAAAGTAACTGTGTTATTTGTCAACGACAAATTGGCACTTGCTGTCTACCTCTACAAGGATTGAATCATCTGTTGCTGCAGGTTCTGACCTTCAACATCCCCTGAAGGAGTTCAAGGTGGAGAGAAATGAGGCACTCTGTGCTGGGGGTGAGAATGGCTACTGGCAAGACAGGTCTTCAGATAGTTAGATATTTTTAGGAGAAGACTTTTATGAGCCCAATTCTTATATCTCCTCATATCTAGAAAAGGACTAAAATCCATGATGACTGTGCCTCATGAGGAAAATATTTGCTTAATTGCCTGTGCATGCGTGCTTGCTCAATCGCTTTAGTCGTGTCTGACTCTTTGGGACCCCATGGACTGTAGCCTGACAAGCTCTTCTGTTCGTGGGATTCTCCAGGCAAGAATACTGGAGTGGGTAGCCATTCCCTTCTCCAGGGGAATCTTTCCCACCCAGGGATGGAACCTCAAATTACACATATACTGTCCTTCCTCCCTACCTCTTTGAAGCATTTTCTCAGGGATATCTGAGGTGCTGCCTCCTGGGCTGCAGTCCTCATTTTGCCCCCAATAAAACTTAACTTGAAACCCTCACACTGTGCATTTTTTTTTAAGTGTCAACATATTCTTCCTGGAACATATTAGTTGTGGTCTGCTAGTCATCTGCTCAGAGAGATAAGAAAAGGACTCTAGTTGGAATCCAGGCCCTACAACTGCTCATCTTTCTTCCTTCATTTTCCTGATAAAAAATGAGTGGAGTTTTTAAGGGCAGAGGAGTGGTTAAGAAGGCAATTTGGAAGTTAAAGAGACTTTTTTTTTTAAATTTACTTATTTATTTTAGTTTTGATTGCCTTGGGGCTTCGGTGCTGCACGAGGGCTTTCTCTAGTAGTGGCAAATGAGGGCTGCTCTTCCTTGCTGTACATGGGCTTCTCACTGCGGTGGCTTCTCTTGCGGAGCACAGGCTCTAGGTTGCGCGGGCTTAGTATTTGTGGCGCACAGGTTTTAGTTACTCTGCCACGTATGGGATCATCCAGACCAGGGATCCCCAGACTGGGGATCAAACCTGTGTCCCCTGCATTGGCAGGCAGATTCCTACCCATTGCACCACCAGGGAAGTCCAAGAAGGAGACTTTATAAAGGGGAAGCTCTGATGTATGCAGGTGCCCCAGGAAGGTGAATGTATCCTCTTATCTTTCTCCTCGGCAGCTGCTCCCACCATTGCTCAGTATTTACTGCCCTTCTCCAGGCCACTGCACTCTCCAAGGCTATAAAAACAGGGCGGTCACACCACCTTCTCTGTGACACTGAAGGGGAGCGAGCCCTTAGGTATTTTTAAATGAAAGGAACTATAACTTGTGCTGTCAGCATTCACACCAGTCCCGCACAACCAGATGGGTTATTTCTTATTTTATATCTCGTGTAACTCTGACCATAGATTTCTAATCTACAGAAAACCTTCAAGCTGAGGAGAAAAAGTAGGGCAAGAGAATAACCCTGATAGTGAGAAGAGAAAGGGGAAGAGGGAATAGGGAAAAAAGAGAAAACTTTTAAGAGGGGAGAGTTTTTGTTTTGTTTTGCTTTTAATTAGAGTATAGTTGATTTATAGTATTGTGTTAGTTTCAGACATATGGCAACATTTCCCAGTTATACATATATATATCTCCCCTCATTTTTAGAGTCTTTTCCTATGCAGACCTTCACAGAGCATTGAGGAGAGTTCCTCCCTGTACTAGACCTTTTTTTCTTTTTAAAATAAGTTTACTTATTTATTTGGCTGCACCAACCAGGTCTTAGTTGCAGCATGTAAGTTGGGGCATGTGGGATCTAATTCCCTTACCTGGGATCAAACCTGGGCCCCCTACATTGGGAGCGCAGAGTCTTAGCCCTTGGTCCACCAGGGAAGTCCCAAGGGAAAAGTCTTATATCATCACCTTTCTTGGCTTCTCTTTCTCCCTGGAGTATATAAAAGGGTAAATCCAGTCGTTACCTTCTGACCAGTGCCTTCTGTGATGGGCAGAATAGCGCCTGTGTTAGAGAGGCCAGGTCCTCGTCGATGGCACCTGAGGACAGATTATCTTGCACAGCTGCAAGGTATATATGCAAATCCATACCATTTCAGCTTTGTGATGTTTCTGGATGGCCCCAGTGTGATCTCCAAGGGTTCTAACAATGGAAAGAGGGACATCAGAGAGTCACAATTAGAGAAAGAAGATGCTAAACTTCTTGCTTTGGACTTTCCAAGTGGCACTAGTGGAAAAGAACCTGCCTGCCAATGCAGGAGACTTGGGAGATGTGGGTTTGATCCCTGGGTCAGAAGACCCCTGGAGGAGGACATGACAACCCATTCCAGTATTCTTGCCTGGAGAATCCCATGGACAGAGGAACCTGGTGGGCTGCAGTCCACAGGCTTGCAGAGTTGGACACGACTGAAGTGACTGAGCACACACACCTCTTGCTTTGTATACAGAGGAAGTGTCCATAAGCGAAGGAACACAGGTGGCATCTAAAAGCTGGAAAAGTTTAGGAAACTGGATTATTCCCTTAAAGGCTCCAGAAGGAGTGTAGCCCTGCTAGCACTTTGGTTTTAGCCCAGGGAGACCCATTTCAGACTTCTGACCTCTAGACCTTAAGTGAATAGATTTGTGTTGTTTCCAAAAAAAAGAAAAAAAAAAAAAAAGAGAGAGAGAGAGAGAGAAAAGAAAACCTTCAGGTAATCAGAACAGGAAACCTGAAAGTATTTTGGACAAAACTAAGCAGAACTCCTTATTCATGAGCTTTTTTTGTTTGTTAGCCTTTCATTTTCCTTCCCTAAATTATCTGCTCCCCACTGTATTGGGCTTCCCTGGTGGCTCAGATGTTAGAGAATTCGCCTGCAACGCTGGAGACCTGGGTTCGGTCGCTGGTTTGGGAAGATCCCCTGGAGAAGGGAATGGCTACCTAATCCAGTATTCTGGCCTGGAGAATTCCATGGACAGAGGAGCCTGGCAGGCTACGGTCCATGGTTGCAAACACGACTGAGCGACTTTCACTTTCCTTTCCACTGTATTCCCTCTCCCACTGTGTTCCATGCTCACTCCAGCCAGATCCCGGTATCATTCTGGACTCCCTGCTCCAGGGTATTCCTCCACAGATGCTCACTCAGACCTTATGATTGTGCTGTATTCAGTCAACAGCCTGAGGTACTGGTTTCGGCTCCAGAGTGTAAAGAACTTGGAAATCGTCACTCTTGTCCCTAGAGCAAAAGGAGCTGAAGGAGCTGGAAATCAGCGCTTTATCTTGTGCCCTTCAGAGCCCCAGGGCACAGGGCACAGGGCACAGCAACATCCCATGATCTGGAGAGTCAGGAAAGCCCAGATCACAATCAAGATCTCCTTACCCAGACAGCTGGTGCTGGCAGGAGCATTTTGATGAATTGCTGGAAGCTGAGTGTGGACTAGCCTGAGAGTAAGAAGCTCTTGGGGTCTGTCACCTAAGTGGGGCTCCATGATTTTTTGGTTGTCTACAGGAACCCCACTGGTTTCTCTCAGTGAAGAATCCAGAATGATTTGCTTATGTCTCTGGCAGAGGGGCGGGGAGGATTTTGAAATATGCCTAGAGCATCCTCAAAGCCCTACCTCTTAGGGAAAGCACCTGTAACCACCTGGAGGAGGGCCCTTCCCTGATTCCAGCCCCCTCTAGCCTTCCTGTCTCACCTGAGGAAGAACCTAGTTAATAAATGCTTGTGAAGTTCATAGCCCAGTGACATGGGTCCAGTGAGAGACTGCTGCCTAAAATCCTAGCTGGGTTTTCCAGGTGGCTAGTGGTAAAGAATCTGCCTGCCAATGCAGGAGACACACGTTCAGTCCCTGGGTTGGAGAGGTCTCCTGGAGGAGGAAATGGCAATCCACTCCAGTATTCATGCCTGGAGAACCCCGTGGATAGAGGAGCCTGGTGGGCTACCGTCCATGGTGTTGCAAAGAGTCAGACACGACTGAGGGACTGAGCATGCGCAACAAGCAAAAGCCCCAGCCAGACTAATATAAAAGCTCAGACTAAAGGCCTAGATAGCTCAGTTCTTTTACCTGACGAGTCATGTCCTACTTTCAACAAAAATTACAAGGCTTTTAAAAAGGCAAGCAGAAGCACAATCTGAAAAGCACTAGAAGCAGACTGCAGATAAGGCTGAGATTTGGGCATTACTGGACAGACAATTTACAACGGCTATGATTAATATTTTAAGAATACTTTTGGACAAAGCAGGCAACTTGTAAGAACAGATGGGTAATATGAGTAGCAAGGTGGAATTGTTAAAACGCATCAGAAGGAAATGCCAGAAGTCAGAAACAAAGATCCTGCAAGCTTTGTGGTATGGCGCAGAAAAAAGCAAGCAAGCAAGCAAGCAAGCAAAAAACCACTGTTACAGAAATGAAGACTACCTTTCATGGATTCAACAGTAGATTGGACAAGGCCAAGGACAGAACCAGTGTGGGCAGTTCTTTGACTTGCTGCTAAAAAAAAAAGTCAATCTCAAATATAAAACTGGTTGCTCTGCTTCAGTGGTTATACGTCTGTATGCTCAGTTGCTCAGTCGCGTCTGACTCTCGGTGACTCTATGGACTGTAGCCCGTCAGGCTCCTCTGTCTATAGGATTTCCCAGGCAAGAGTACTGGAGAGGGTTGCCATTTCCTCCTCCAGGGGAGCTTCCCGACCCAGGGATGGAACCTTCATCTCCTGCATTGGCAGGCGGATTCTTTACCATTGAGCCACCAGTTACATATTCAGTTCAGTTCAGTTCAGTCGCTCAGACGAGACTCTTTGCGACCCCATGAATCGCAGCACGCCAGGCCTCCCTGTCCATCACCAACTCCCGGAGTTCACTCAAACTCATGTCCATCGAGTTGGTGATGCCATCCAGCCATCTCATCCTCTGTCGTCCCCTTCTCCTCCTGCCCCCAATCCCTCCCAGCATCAGAGTCTTTTCCAATGAGTCAACTCTTCACATGAGGTGGCCAAAGTATTGGAGTTTCAGCTTCAGCATCAGTCCTTCCAATGAATACCCAGGACTGGTCTCCTTTAGGATGGACTGGTTGGATCTCCTTGCAGTCCAAGGGACGCTCAAGAGTCTTCTCCAACACCACAGTTCAAAAGCATCAATTCTTCGGCACTCAGCTTTCTTCACAGTCCAACTCTCACATCCATACATGACCACAGGAAAAACCATAGCCTTGACTAGATGGACCTTTGTTGGCAAAGTAATGCCTCTGCTTTTGAATATACTATCTAGGTTGGTCATAACTTTCCTTCCAAGGAGTAAGCGTCTTTTAATTTCATGGCTGCAATCACCATCTGCAGTGATTTTGGAGCCCAAAATAATAAAGGCTAACACTGTTTCCCCATCTATTTCCCATGAAGTGATGGGACCAGATGCCATGGTCTTCATTTTCTGAATGTTGAGCTTTAAGCCAACTTTTTCACTCTCCTCTTTCACTTTCATCAAGAGGCTTTTTAGTTCCTCTTCACTTTCTGCCATAAGGGTGGTGTCATCTGCATATCTGAGGTTATTGATATTTCTCCTGGCAATCTTGATTCCAGCTTGTGTTTCTTCCAGTCCAGCATTTCTCATGATGTACTCTGCATAGAAATTAAATAAGCAGGGTGACAATATACAGCCTTGAAGTACTCCTTTCCCTATTTGGAACCAGTCTGTTGTTCCATGTCCAGTTCTAACTGTTGCTTCCTGACCTGCATATAGGTTTCTCAAGAGGCAGGTGAGGTGGTCTAGTATTCCCATCTCTTTCAGAATTTTCCACAGTTGATTATGATCCACACAGTCAAAGGCTTTGGCATAGTCAATCAAGCAGAAATAACTGCTATTACATAAAATTCAGATTCCTAAGTGAGACCTACAGCAGTGACCTCTACCTGCTTCTATGGCTTCAACCTTTACCCCTCCCCACCTAGAATATTATGTATAGACACACGGAACTCTGGTTCAGTAACTTGATGCGCTGACCAGCTTAATTCCCTCCTCTTCAAGCAATGTCCCTCCTCCTCCGCATCCTGTCTTGCCATCCAGTTTACCCCTGAGGACACAATTCAGGGAGCAGTGGCCACAGGATGCCTCCCACCACCCCCACCCCTACCACTAATGTATAAGTCAGGTGCTTTTTCTCATGATCATAGTAATTACCACCCTGTAGCATAATCATTGTGTTTTTTTTTTTTTTTTTTTAACTCCTCTGCCCTGGACTAGGCTGTGGGTCTTTTAAGGGAAGGGGCCATGTCTTTATAGGCTATGTATTCCAAGCACCTAGTGCTTTGTCTGACATACAAGGCAACCAGTAAATGTTCCATGGACGAGTGAAAGAACAGATGAATGAATGCAGTAGGCTCTCAGGAGGAAAGAAATGGGTAAATACAAGCAACCAAACTAAACAGATATTTGAGCCAAAAGCCAATTTCCAGGCTGTATTAGTCAGAGTTTTTGGGTACAAACAACAGAGATTGACTCTGGTTCACTTAAGCAGAGAAGGAATTTTCTGGAAGGGCATTACGTTGCTCACAGAATCGACAGGAAGTCAGGAGAGTCAGAGAAAAGACAAAATGAAGACGCTGCCACAGGAAGGGCCCCGGGTCACTGGCCATGGTGCTTCAGCCTCTGCAGGAATCTCAGACTGATGACTCAGTTTCTCTTAAAGGTTCAGAGGCTAAGAGTGAGACTGAGTGCCACACTTGGGTGAAGCGTCTGTGGAACAAACCCATCAGGAGCAGTTCCAACGATTGTTTCTGCTATCTGGGGCCAGTTGGAGCGCGTCGTACAGGAGCACTGAAGTCTCATGGTTTCCCCCCCAGGACACAGTCATAGGTTGTGAATAACGCTGCCCCGTTTGTGGACAGTGCAGTTTACATTTGTCTTTGTTTTCAAGTCTGAGGCTGGGACCTTTAATTAAAAACTTTATTTAGAGCTGGAGAGGGTGTGGAGAGAGGGGAATCCCCCTACCCTGTGGGTGGGAGTGTAAATTGGTACAGCCACTAGGGAGAACATAGAGCTACCATATGACCCTGCTATCCCACTCCTGGGCATGTATCTGGAGAAAAACATGATCTGAAAGGAGACATGCACCCCGATGTTCACTGCAGCACTGTTTACAAAAGCCAGTACGTGGAAGCAACCTAAATGTTTATCAACAGAGGAATGAATGAAGAAGGTGTGACACATATATTCTATGGAATATTACGCAGCTATTAAAAAGAATGAAATCATGCCATTTGCAGCAGCATGGATGGACCTAGAGACTGTCATACTGAGTGAAGTCAGAGAAGGAGAAATAGCGTATGGCATCCCTTTTAAGTGGAAACTAAAAAAGACATGATACAATTTGAACTTACTTACAAAACAGAAAGAGACTCACAGACTTCGAGAATGAGCTCATGGCTGCCAGGGGGAAGGGATAGTTAAGGAGTTTGGGATGGACATGTACACACTTCTATATTTAAAATGCATAACCAACAGGACCTATTGTACAGCACATGGATCTCTGCTCAGTATTGTGTGGCAGTCTGGATGGGAGGGGATTTTGGGGGAGAATGGAACCTGTATATATATGGCTGAGTCCCTTTGCTGTCAATCTGAAACTATCACAACATTGTTTGTTAACCTACTATATGCCAATACAAGATTAAAAGTTTTTTAAAAACACTGTATTTAGAGCCTCTATAGTTGTGGGGACTATTGATCAGTTCTAGTTGGACCAGGCATCTTGGACGGAGCCCTAGGAAGCCAGGCTCCAGCTGGGTTTCCAGTAGCCTCCTAATCTTGGGAGAATCTCTGCTTCTCTCAGCCTCTTTGCCACCAGCCTTTAAATACAGAGTTTGATGAGACGATCTTTAAATTGCCTTCAGATTCTGAAGTGTTGTTTTATGAATGCTAAAGATCAAAATTGTAAAAGCGTGATTTGATGGCAGATCGTTGAGATGATTCCTGTAATATTGCCCTCATCCCTGCAATTTTGCCTTGTCAGCATTCCAGTCCTTTATCTGGCTCATGGCACCGCCCTGGGGCCATGCTGTAGAGGGTGCTGAGGAGCGCAGCTCTGACCCCACAGCACCCAGCCCTGCTCACAAAGTAAGTACCTCAGGGGAAGGGAGCTTCTCACCTAACAGGCCACTCCTTCCCTGGGGGACCACCCCCATCCATGCACTGGCCAAGGGCCTGTGTATCAGCCTGCTTTGGAGGCCAAAACAAAGCACCACAGTCTAGGTGGCTTTCAAGCACACACTTGTTTTCTCATAGTTTGGAGGTCAGAAGTCCAAGATCAGGGAGGGTTGGTTTCTCCTGAGACCTGTCTCCTTGGCCTGCAGATGGATGTTCTCTTGCTGTGGCCATGTGGCCTTTTCTCTGGTCACTCATTCCTGGTACCCCTTCGTTTTCTTAGAAGGACACCAATCATTGGATTAGAGCCCTACCCTTATGACCCTGTTTAACCTTAAAAGACCCTAATGCTGGGAAAGATTGGGAGCAAGAGGAGAAGAGGGGTGACGGAGGATGAGATGGTTGGATGGCATCACTGACTCAGTGCACATGAGTTTGAGCAAAGTCTAGGAGATGGTGAAGGACAGGGAAGCCTCGTGTGCTGCAGTCTGTGGGGTGGCAAAGAGTTGGACATGACTGAGTGACTGAACAACAACAACAACCACTTTAGAGGTTGCATCTCCAAAAATGGTTGTTTTCTAGGGTTCTAGCAGTTAGGGCTTCAACATATGAGCTGTGGGACTGAATCATCCAGGCTTCAGAGCTTCCTAGACACCAGCCACGGCCTCTGCTGCTCTGCTTCTGCTCTGCCCACTCCTCCCACAGCCTCCACTCCCCTTCAGGTGTCCACCCAGAGCCCTTCTCAGTAAACATCCTTGCTCCCAAGGCTCCAAAACATTCCTGTCTGTTTCCTGGGGAACTGGCCCCCAGACATGTGCCATTCACCTTGCCTTCATTCCTTTATTTCTCTTCTGGAGAGGACCACTTTGGTATTAACAGCATATCCAGAAGGCTATAGATAGACGCTCATCTTCATACAATAAAGAATGACCACTGCTGGAGAAGCTCCAGTAGAAAGAGATGGTCTGACCAGGTGAGCTCTCAGGTGGTCTGGTCAGGTGAGCTCTCAGGTGTTCTGACCAGGTGAGCTCTCAGATGTTCTGATCAGGTGAACTCTCAGATGGTCTGACCAGGTAAGCTCTCAGGTCCCTTTTATGGGACGTCTCTGTTCTAACTCATTGTCACCTGATAACTCTTCCTTAAATAGTCAAAGGAAGCAGAGGCTTGAATAAACGTGAAATCTACATTTCTTGTACCTGATTCTGTGGTTCTTAAGCCAAACTTAGCTCCTTCCCCAGGCTCCTAGGTGCCCCCAAACAGTTCCCCTTTCTCTCTTCTTGTATAAATTAAGGAAAGATCTCAGGTCATCAAAATTGCAGAAATGAAAATTACAACAGAGTGAATGTCATTGAGAACTGACAACTGAACAACCCTCCTATATGGGGCATTCCACCATGGGGAACAAAAAAAAAGTGGAAGAAAAACCCTCCTTCTAGAGTTGTTACAGGGAATTCCCTGGCAGTCCAGTGGTTAGGACTTGGTAGTTTTACTGATGTGGGCTGGGGTTTGAGTCCTGGTTGGGGAGCTAAGATCCTGAAAGCCTCATGTGGCACAGCCGAAAAATAGACTCATTGCAGAGCAGGTGGAGGGGTGAGTTATATTTGGACTAAAACTTGTCATTATCATGGGACACTTTGGGGAGAACTCGGTGATGGAGGACTTGGAAAATCCAGGTCCTATGACCAAGGGTAACTCCAGCCTTGAAAATCTCTGTATGTCTCTTCCCCGGGTCATTAAACACCACATGACCTTTAGGAGGCACCAATTAAAGATCTGTGATAATTTTTCTGGATTTTTTCCTTGGGGGAAGATGTAGGGAAGAATGGGTCTCCAGTTGCCCTGGACCACGGTTTCCCATGCCAATCTGGGTGCAATCAGTGGGATAGGACCCTCTTAAAACCATCTGAAAAGCCCTTGGAGTTCTTTGGAAACAGACATGGAGAAAACATAGAGATCACGTTTGCAATATGTATACACAAAGAGTAACACATTTCTCAGTTGCTCTGTTCATACTGGCAACGGCTATTGTTCACAGAATCTATAGCCTCAACAAAAAGTTAGTATATTTATGTCTGTCCTGTTTCCTCTAAGAGTCCTATGCATGTCGCTCAGAAAAAGATCCAAACCTAGAACCTAGGCAGTGAGTACAGGAAATGCTCAAAGGTTTAAAAGACCTCCAAAGACTCAGATGGGGACAGTGGCTGCATGGGGCTCTCAAGACCATTCCCTGCCTTCTGTTGCCTCAGGCAGGAGCCTCAGAAGAGAAGGACCTGTCTCCACTCTCCTCCGGAAGCTTATCTGCCATAGACATCACAGGAGAATCAGCTTTCTGCAGAGCTGAGTACCAATTTTAACCAAAGCCCCCAGAGAGCCTTGGCCTGAATTCTGAGAGGGTCCCAAAGAGTCAGACATGACTGAATGACTAACACTTTCACACACTAGGTGGCGCTAGGCAGAGTTTGGGTCTGTGTAGACTGTTGACCCCAGACTGTTAACGGTTCAGTGCTCAGCCAAATTACATTCAGTTCTTTCTCATGACATACATCTGTCTATGTGTCCTCTGTTGCTGGAAAAGACCCTGATGCTGGGAAAGATTGAAGATGGGAGGAGAACGGAACGACAGAGGATGAGATGGTTGGATGGCATCACTGACTCAAGGGACATGAGTTTGAGTAAACTCTGGGAGTTGGTGATGGACAGGGAGGCCTGGCGTGCTGGAATCCATGAGATCGCAAAGAATCAGACACGACTGAGCGACTGAACTGAACTGAACCTCTGTTGTTAAGACTTATTTTCTTGTAACTTTTTTTTTAAAGAGCACCCCTTTTAGCCTCTGGGGGAAAGTGGGCTCCTCTGCAGTGTGCAGTAAGTCTGGTGAGGAGGAACGAGCCCATTCACCCAATGATGCATAATGAAAATACACTGCATTCACATGTTGGGATGTTCTTGCAGAGACCACTCCCAACCATCATCTGTTTAACATTATAGACATGAAGAAGCCGTATACGGGGCTTCCCAGGAGATGCAAACGGTAAAGAACCCACCTGTCAATGTCGCAGACACAAGAGATGCAGGCCCGCTCCCTGGGTCGGGAAGATCCCCTGGAGGAGGGCATGGCAACCCCCTCCAGTATTCTTGCCTGGAGAATCCTATGGACAGAGGAGCCTGGCGGGGTCCATGGGGTCACAAGAGTTGGACACAACTGAAGTGACTCAGCACATACCCACAGACAAGCATATAGATACACATATGAAACCAGATGGCTATGTACTACATATAAAGATGTAGTGATTTAATGTGTGTTTATATATGTGTGTGAATTAGTATTGGGTTGTTATTGTTTAGTCACTAAAGGGTGGAGCGGAGACTTTGGCCCTTTCACTCTTTGTGACCCTTCTTTCAGTTCACTGGGTGTCTACCCAGAAGTGGGATTGCTCGGTCACATGGTAACAGTTTTTTTTTTTTTTTGGCTGTGCCATGCGGCATCTGGAACTTCCCCAACCAGGGATGGAACCCATGCTGCCCCTGCAGTGGAAGCACAGAGTCTTAACCACTGGCTGGCCAGGGAAGTCTGGCCATATGGTAATTTCATGTCTGATTTTTTGAGGAATCTCCATCCTGTTTTCCTCAGCGGTTGCACCCTTCCACAATCCCATGAACAGCACACAAGATTTCTTAATTTCTCTACATTCTCAGCAACACTTGTTATTTTCCGTTTGTTTGTTTGTTTTTTGGGGGGGTATGGATTTTTTTTTTGAAGATGAGGAATTAACTGGGTTGTAATCAGTGATTCTCTGAACTCTTTCTGAAGATCACCTCCTCAGAACCATGTTATAAAAATGCAGACTCCTATACATAAATAATAAAAATAAATAAAAAGGCAGACATGTAATCCCACTTCAGACCAGGTGGGACTTCAGAGGCTGAGCTTTTAAGTAAACTCCTGTGAGCACTGCCACGGGCACTCTCAAGAACACCGCTTACAAGTGGGACTGCAGAGAATTTCGGGGAGAGAGAAACTTCCGCCCCACCCTGCCCCTCGAAAATCACAGCATGGAGAACTCAAGCCACACCCATCAAGAGAATGGATGCGTGTATAAGTATAGCTGAGTCACTCTTCTGCTAACCTGAAACTACCACAATGCTGTTAATCAGTTATGAAGAAGTGAAGTGAAGGTCGCTCAGTCGTGTCCAAGGCTTTGCGACCCCATGGACTATACAGTCTGTGGAATTCTCCAGGCCAGAATACTGGCGTGAGGAGCCTTTCCCTTCTCCAGGGGATCTTCCCAACCCAGGAATCAAACCCAGGTCTCCCGCATTGCGGGCTGATTCTTTACCAGCTGAGCCACCAGGGAAGCCCTGTTAATCGGCTATAATCCAATATAAATTAAAAGTTTAGTCATAATATTGTAAAGTAATTATCCTCCAATTAAATGTTAGCTTCAAAAGTTCAGTTCAGTTCAGTCGCTCAGTCGTGTCTGACTCTTTGCGACCCCATGAATTGCAGCACGCCAGGCCTCCCTGTCCATCACCAAAGTTTAAAAAGATGAACAACAACCCTAGAAAAAAAGATACCTTCATCACATAGCGTCAAATGGCAGCACACTTTAAAAAGATCACCTTCATTCATATTGTTTTTTTCCAGTTCAGTCTTCTCAGCCATGATCTACTAAAATGTCAAATCAGGGCCTGGAAACATGACATTTTTAGCTAAGGAAATGCTCTTGACCAAAACCTGATTTTTACTGGTGATCCTCACATGAGATCGCCCATTATCAGCTTCCTACAGAGTCTCTGCAGAGCTATTCTAGGGCCGCAGGGAAGCATCTTCCCTGGGACCTCTTCCCCAGCCATCACGTCTACTGGGCTCTGACTCATGCCTTTTGTCTTGTGCCTGGAATTTGTGGATGTTTATGAAACACTGTTGTAAATACTAGTCATAATTCCTCTTTTCACAAGATTCTTTATTTCACAAACAGGAGTAGCCCATCACGTACAAACGTCATGTCACTTCCAGTCCCATTGTCACCTGGAAATATCTCAACTATTTTACTGGAGACTGTTTAAAGATTTTTGAGAACCGTGTGTCATAGAAACCTTCCAGAGAACATCATTTCTGGGTTTCTACCAGTCTTATTAAAATACACTTTTGCATCAACTGTACCTACTTTATCTTTTTGAGGGCAGAAACTGGAGCTTTCCATTAAGAAGTAAATGCTAATGAAAAGCATTTTTTTAAAAAAATGCAGACTCCTTGAGTTTAACATCTGTTTCACTGCTTCACTTAACTTCTCAAAGCAGGTGGCGATGCAATTAACACACACGTCATGGTGATATTTTCTTTAGCACAGTAAAACCTTATTTTCAAATTAGACTGCCCTGATATTAAGCATGAACATTTTAAGGTAAAATGTGCTGGTTCAAAACTTGGCAAAAGATAGAGACCAGATCGCTTCAGCTTTCTTAGCAGGTGGTGTCTCAGCTTTCCACTGATGCCCCCAGATATAGATGTTCGACTAGACTAGATGAACACCGCAAAGCAGGGCATAGTCCAGACTGCCCAGTTTGTCTTAAGCAAAACAAACACAGCAAATGAAAAAGCTAACATCCCATTGAATTCCTGTAAGTAGAAATACCTGCACCTGTTATGTAAACCGTCACTTATCCCTGTTTGTACCTGGCAGATGTTGGTGGAGGGAGAAAAGAAAGAAGTAAAATGGTCAGATGTGTGTCTAATCAACAGTCTGGGAGAAATATGTGTACTGCTTATGGAAGTGACTATTTAAAATCAATTTCTTTTTAAGGGAAAAAAAGTATACTTTTAGTTCCTATAAAGACACACTGAAATGGAATTGTCCAAAGTGAGTGCCATTCCATTCATGCAAATACCAGCTATTGTGAAAGACTCTTGAGGCAGATGAATTATTAATTGGGCGTTTGGTGTCCATTTGACTGTCTGACAACAAGATGGGAGAGAAGACAGTCTGGGAAAAGTTGGTCTTGATTTTTTAAGAAAATAATTTTATTTATTTATTTATTTAATTCGGGCCATGCTGGGCCTTCTTTGTCACTCAGGCTTTTCTCTAGTTGCAGCTCCTGGACTCCAGAACATGGGCTCAGTAGCTGTGGTGCACCGGCTTAGTTGCTCCGTGGCATGTGAGATCTTCCCAGACCAGGGATCCAACCCGTGTCTCCTGCTTTGGGAGGCAGATTCTTTACCCCTGAGCCACCAAGGACACCTGGCCTTCATTTCCAATTCTGTTCAACAGAAAACAGTAGCAATGGCATCTCTCAAAGTAATGTGAATGCGTATCGCCTGGAGTGCGTGCTTAGTTGCTCAGTCATGTATAAGCAACCCCACGGACTGTAACCCTTCAGGCTTCTCTGTCCATGGGACTTCCCAGGCAAGAATACTGGAGTGGGTTGCCATGCCCTCCTCCAGGGATCAAACCTAGGTCTCCTGCATCGCAAGCAGATTCTTTACGCACTGAGCCACCAGGATGGGGTCTGAGAGTCTCTACTGAGAGGAAGCTCCAGGTAACGCTGACATTGCTGGTGGGAGGAACACACTGAGCAGCCAGACTAGAGTTCTTTGTTGTGCTGTCTCTTGGCTGTTCTGGAGCACGTTGGATCTGCACCCAGAGTTGCCAAGAAGATTTGTGTCTCTCACAGCTGCAGAGCAGAAAACCCAGACAAAAGGAAGATGCGCGTGGCTCACACCCTGCACCCTCTCAGCTGTCAACCTGCTTGGCTCTGTTATCAAACTGAGTCCTTGCTTTGAGATTTAAAATCGTGCTTTATACTTTCTAGTGGGCTTAGAGAGTGCAAACGAGATTGGTATGGATGGTGGATGACTTGCCGGCTTCATCACAGACAACAGTGTTCCCTTTTTACAGAGAAATCCAGCCCCTACAGACAACATCCTCCTTTGGGGAGAAGCCCTTGTGGATGGGTGGTGCCACAGACATTTCCCTCTCGTGTTGAGCCCCCCCCCATATTCCTGGTCCTGTCTGTTCTTTTATTTCACACAAAAAGAGTGTTAGTTACATTGTATCAGGAACGAGAGGTCATTTTTGTCCCAGTGTTCTGCCGTAGACAAACATCAGGGATTTATCTAACAGTTTGAAAGACTGAATTTCTGGTGTCCCCTTTCTCTTTGATGGGATAGTTTCTTTGATCCACTGTTTATGCTGGCTGTCAACAGGGCAACACCTAAGAATTTTTTTTTTATGATCTAATGTAGTTTCCCAGAAATTCTCCGAAACACAAACATTTTTAGGGGCAAAAATAAATTTGACGCTTCCATTTAGTTCTTAAACATACCTTATAACTCATCTCCCAGATGCTAGCATTTTCCTTCACACTCTAATACTCTGCCAGAAACTGCATGCTGTGACGTCTAAGATGAGAATTGTTTGGGTTCATTCAGTACATTCTTTTTGGTCTGAGATGTATTTTATTTTGGAAATTGAGAAGAATTACCTGTGTCTTACGTTTAGACTACAGCGACTTGTTTTTCTATCTTATGCATTTATTCAGGTCTGGTCCCTATTTTATTTCACAATCACTAAAAGGGCATTGATTTCAAGGCTTCTTTGGTGAAGTCTCCAGGTGTTTCAGAATTAGGCTATTTACTGCACCTTCCCATTTCCGAGAAACACCCTATTCATCTCAGTTCCTGAATCAAAAAGTTCTCTACAAGTATCTGTAGGGGTGGACATTTATGATGTCCACACATTTACATTTACGATGAGAAAAACAGCATCTCTTTTTACCTCTTAACTCTAAGTGTGTAAACAGTTTTCTCTGTTCAAGGCAAGCTGCATGCACGCATGCTAAGTCACTTCAGTTGTGTCCAACTCTGTGCGACCCCATGAACTGCAGCCCGCCAGGCTTCTCTGTCCATAGGAGTCTCCAGATCACAACACTGGAGCGGGTTGCCATGCCCTCCTCCAGGGGATTCTCCCCACCCAGAGATGGGAACCCATACTGGGAAGTGGGTTCCTTACCACTAGCCCCATCTGAGGAGCCCATCAAGGCAAGTTACTTCTCTCAAAATACTACCACTGAGTTTATTCAGGAATACAACAATCTCACACATACTCAGCAGCAAACACTCCTGAGGGGGAAGCCTTTGCTCCTCTTTCTCCCGAGAACATTCCCCTTTTAGAAAACTGCTGACACGTTGCCTGGCTGCACTCATGAGCCTGCAGTTTCTAACAAAGCCACGTGCTGCAAAGTTCAGTCAGGACTCTGGCCGTTCACCACCTCCCTTGTGATTGGACAGGGCTCTTTGCAATGCCAGCAATGTCTCTTTGGTTGAAATCTCTCTTTGAAACTTCACCTGTGGTGGATTCATGTCAATCTATGCCAAAACCAATACAGAATTGTAAAGTAAAAATTAAAAATAAATTAAAAAAAAAAAGAAACTTCAACAAATACCAAATCACTAAGAATATTTTGGTGGGGTCTCCACTACTCATCGTCAGAAAGGGGC
>NW_024070208.1:31336803-31350441 GCF_014754425.2 Oryx dammah | reverse complement strand
GATCAGAATGGAAGAGGTGGTGGAGGCTTCATGGGGAATGATGAGCTGGGAAAGTGGCGTCTGACTCAGGAACATGTGAAAAAACCTGGACCTCTGAGGGCTGGGCATTTGTGGGAAGGAAGGGTGGAGCAGGCTGAATGTGATGGAAGTCTGCTTCAGTTGAACACGAGTGGGTGGGGGAAAGTCATCTTGAAAAGGAATCATGGCACATGGGTAGCTGCAGCCAGAGTGTCTTAACTGAATAAGTTGATATTTGGGAAGATGGAGAAGTCGTGTTGGTGAAGGAAGCCATGGTCCCGCAACCTCATTCCAAGTGTACCTCCTGGGCCCAGCCCCATGATCGCAAGTAGGTGGCAGCTCACCCGCACACCAGTCCATTCCAGCTATGGTCCTTGTGGTGGAGCTGCAGACAGAATGGAATGATTTGAGAATGGCTTAACTGAAGACCTCAGTTCCACAGGGCTCAGTATATGAACGGATGTCCTCTGCCCACCCTGAGGTACCATCCTGAGCATCATCTCTGAGGTGTCAGGAGATGCACCCCAGCCTTGCACACACTCATGGATAAACACCTTCAGCTACCTGCTCCTTATCTCTGCTTCTCCGTCTGCGCTCTGCTTAGGTCTCCAGAAGGTGACCGTGCATTGCAGCCACTTCTCTCTCTGCCCTTTCTCCAAAGTCTTTGTCCTTTGGGCTGATAACATCGACTGGGGCAAATTCAAATTTCTGCAGCTCTTGATGGACTAGCTGATTCTCCACACAGTGATAGGCAAGGTTATTTATTTCTTCTCAGGAAACCTAAACATCTAGGTGGGAAAGGCCTGGTTTCCTGGAAGAGCACTTCTGGAAAGATCCTCCGCCCCCCCCTCCCCCGCCCCCACTTCAGGAAATGAAATAAACTTTTTCTCTAGGTACTTCCTGTTTCCTCAGTTTAAAGTACTCCCTCCCGTGGCCATACTCTTGTAAAAACTTCAAAGCTGGGCTTCTCTGCATTTTCCTTTTAACTCTTTGTGGTTCACTCCAACTGGGCATTTAGTTGTCTTGCAGAATGAACGGTCTGTCGCTGTTGAAAGAACACAACCGTTAAATGCTATTCAACTGATTTCTGCTAATAGTCTTGCATGTATCCAATCTGAACACACAGATTAGATTATTCCTGTGGTTTGTGGCTTCAGAGGAGAATGCATGCCTTGTTCAGATGTCCTTGTGAAATGAAAGGAACACAGTGGATGATATTATCACTTCCAAATGTAGATATTTAGATTCATTGATTACAACTGGCAAAACCCATTATAAGTTCACTTGCAAAATTATGATCATTTCTACTTCTCCGTGGCCCACCTTCAGTGCTACGTGTAGTCATTCACCTGGAGAGGCACAGACAATGGTGATGTTTAAGAGTCTCAAGGTTAAGGAATCATTTCATAGGTACAAGTGTTGTGTGTGTATGTGTGTTTCTTAAACTTCCTTTCCTAAAGGTAATGATTCTTGGAGACAGCGTGTAAAGAAGCTACCCATCATTCAAACCTCCTTATAAGAAAATCTGGGCTTCTCAGGTGGTGATAGTGGTAAAGAACCCACCTGCAAATGCAGGAGATGTGAGTTCGGTTCCTGGGTTGGGAGGATCCCCTGGAGAGGAAATGGCAACTCACTCCAGTATTCTTACCTGGAGAATCCTGTGGACAGAGGAGCCTGGCAGGCTACAGTCCATGGGGACACAAAGAGTCAGATATGCCTGAAAGGACAGCTCACACGCATGCATAAATAAATCTCTTACAGATTGGAAGGATCTTAAGGAAAGGAGGCACAAGAGAGGTGAACTGTGTGAACTTGGGGCAAATAAGCTCCTTATACAGCCTCATTTTCCTTGTGAAACGGGGGAATGGAAAACTACTTTGCAAAGCAGTTTGAAGACCAAAATCCAAAGATGGTAAATGGGAAAGTGCTTCATAAAACTCCAGGGCACAGAACAAAGGTCAGGCACTAGTGTGGTTTTGATGGAGACAGACAGGAGGAGGCTGCAGGAGAGGGGAATGAAGCAAGGCAAGGGGCCGGATAGATATCTGGATGGGTGAGCATCCACAGTGTCAAGAAAGGGGAGCAAGGAAGTGAGGAGGCCTGAGATAGATGCATTTACTTCAAGGCTCTGGGGGTCAAGTCAGTCAGAGGTGGTGATGAGAGGTGGTGTTTCCATGAAGACAGCGTGGGATTTTATGTCAGTAAAGCTGGTGCTGCCTGTTGACAACATGAAGACTCTGGGGAAGTTTCTCAAGCCCTATCCCTCAGTGTCTGGTCTGGAAATAGCAAATAATGATAAGTGTCAGCATTAAATGGGGGAAAACAGAAAAATTGACTTTGTAAACAGTAAAGGGGTGTTGATCAGCAGTATTGACCAGCTCACTCTCTGAAGTGCTGCAGTGGTTACCAATCCATGCCAGTAGCCATTGGACACTTAAGAATGTCTTTAAGGAAGTTGAAACATTAGGTTTATCAAATGTCAGCCCTTGAGTACCTGTCTTTTCAATATTCTCTGTGATGAAATGGAAGCACAGTTAAAGTGCTTAAGAAAAATACATTCATTCAGTTGAGATGTGAGCTCAGTAAGGCACTCCCTCCCCCCAGAATATTAGTTTTATTTACAGAATGAGTAACAAATTACTACTTTTCAGTCTTGAGTATTTGAATACCAGAATATTTCATATGTTTCTTCTAATGACACTGAAGTTTTACACATGGGACTGTATTCAATATTGTGTAATAACTTAGAATGGAAAAGAATCTGAAAATGAACATACATATATATTACTATTTTGCATCCCTGAAATAAATCTCATTTGGTCATGGTGTATAATCTTTTAAATGTGCTGTTGAAGTTGTCTTGCTAGTATTTTGTTGAAGATTCTTGTAGTATTTATAAGGGGTATTGAGCTGTAGTTTCTTTTGCTACAGTGTCTTTGTCTAATTTTATTATCAAGGTAAGGCTGCTAGTGTAAAATCAGTTAGGAAGTATTCTTTCCTTTCCAATTTTTTTTTGGAAGAGTTGGAGAAGGATTGGTGTCAAGTCTTCTTTAAATGTTTGAGAGAATTCTCCAGTGAAGCCGTTTGGGTGGTCCTGGGCCAGTGTGATGTTTTGATTATATAATGAAAGGTGTCTACATTGGAAAGATCCCCATTACTAGTGAATCAAAATTTTTCAACTGACCAATGCATGATGCTATATAATCATGCCTGAGTAAAAGTGTCATTCAAAGTGCAAGATATAGATCAGTGCATTTTAATGTAACAAAGTATGAAAATCTCACTAAGTAGTTTCAAATTCTACACTGCAACCAGCCATTTGTTGTGTTTTGGGATTATATCAAAGGAAATACCAACAGTTTTTTTTTAAAGATTATTAATGCTCATCCTGTTATAACTGCATATTTTTGTGGGGCTAGATTTTTCTCTTATGACCTAACAAATATGTTGTGACAAGAAGAATCGTGAAGAGGAGGGAGGGTATCTTTGCACTCTTGAGGGAGTTGGCTGAGATGACCTCTAAAAAGTCCTCTATTCCAATCCTTAAATTCTAAGATCTCAATTTTTTTAAAGTAAGATTATAAAAACTCTTGCCTAAAAAATTGTTGCCAAATTGAAACCAATAATTTGTTGTCATCTTTCTGTAAAACAGCAGGGCAATATGTATATGTGTGTGTATCCATTCATTCTTTTGCCTTGTGGAAATAGGTTCCAAGGAATGCTAAAAGACAAAAAAGGCAATTTGCACAAATATGTGTATCATAGCACCATTCATGGTAATGAAAATTTGGAGCGACCCAAGTAACTGATACAATGATATAATGAGCCTAGCAGGCTACAGTCTGTGGAGGTCACAGAGTCAGACATGTCTGAGCATAGCACAGCAAAAACAGTAACCACTGCACTGCAGTTCAGTTCAGTTCAGTTCAGTCGCTCAGTTGTGTCCGACTCTTTGAGACCCCATCAATCCCAGCACGCCAGGCCTCCCTGTCCATCACCAACTCCCAGAGTTCACTCAGACTCACATCCATCGAGTCAGTGATGCCATCCAGCCATCTCATCCTCTGTCATCCCCTTCTCCTCCTGTCCCCAATCCCTCCCAGCATCAGAGTCTTTTCCAATGAGTCAACTCTTTGCATGAGGTGGCCAAAGTACTGGAGTTTCAGCTTTAGCATCATTCCTTCCAAAGAAATCCCAGGGTAAGCAAACAACAATATGTCAGCACAATAAAACTCTGTGTAATCGTTAATGTGGCAAGTGTACAGATTGTAGTCAGTAAAAATGAGCACACTCTATAGAGTGTAACTCATTGATTACGACTGTATAAAAATTCACGTTTCCATATTGACCAGAATTAGACACATTTTAGTTGAGTAGATTTTTTTTTTTTTGGTGAAGTGGGTTATGTGTACATTAACATTTGTAAATGATAGACAATCACTGAAAGAATATTCTATTCCGGATACACACAGGCCAGGATGAGCCACTTCGATGCTGGTGGAGGCCTCTCTGGGTATTCCCATTCCCTCTCTGGCCTCCCATCTCCTCACAGCCTGGAAGAGGGAAGTAGGTAGAACAGGGCAGCTGGGGGATACCACAGGCTAAGGCACTGACCCAGGGTCCGTGGGGAGGACCAGAAGTTGGGGTGCCAGCTGGGGATGCTCGGTTGACTTGGCAGTATGTCACACCTCATCAGGTCTCTCTGGTCATTCCTGGATTGGCAGAGCTGAGAGTTCTCAGTCCAACCCAACTAGATTAACCGAGTGCCTCTCTGTACCAGGTACTTCATAAGGCCTCATGGGGCCCTTGTGGTGTTGAATAAAGTCCATAAACAGCTCTCAGTCTGAAGAACAGAAGTAGACACCAGAGAGCCTCCATGGCATCCCTGGTGTCTCAGCGGGAAAGAATCCTCCTATAAGGCAGGAGACACAGGAAATGCAGTTCCATCCCTGGGTCGGGAAGATCCCCTGGAGGAGGGCATGACAACCCACTCCAGTATTCTTGCCTGGAGAATCCCATGGACAGAGGAGCCAGGAGGGCTTCAGTCCATGGGGTCTCAAAGAGTCAGACACAGCTGAGTACAAGCATGAGGCAGTCTTCATCAGTCATGAAATGGATGAATAGTGATATTTTAGACAGCTGAAGATAAAATGATAAAAAAACAATAACCCTACGGTAATAAGCTGTCACGATTTGGTTGCTCTCTGGTGGCCTGCCACCTGTGTTTCAGTAATTCATTCTGTCCCAGTGTGTCTTGGATTAAAGGATTGGGGATGCTCAGAAGGGAGGAAAAGTGGCCAAAACAAAACAGCAATCATGCAAGCAGGGTTGCTTAGTCGTAAATCATATGACTATTGGAGGAAGATACAAATGGAAAGAATTCTTTTTCTGAAGGTAGATACTTTATTTTGTCTCCAAATTGGTTTTTTTTTTTTTTTTCTGTAGCAAAAAAATAAATAAATCAATTCAGGGCCAAATGAAACTTTCCTCAAGTTCAGCTTTAGACCTTTTCCAATGCAATAATAATAATAATAGTGAGAAGAATGGTATTGTTTTACCTTTCTAGAAATCACTTTAATATCTGTCTTAGTAGAAGACAGCTGGGTTTTCATACCTGCTTCTTCATCCAGTCTGTTGTGATGTCACACATTGCGTAGCCTCTTGACAACTCCGTGAGTGAGAGAATGAAAGGGAAAAAGGCAAGTAAAATTGTATTATTTTGAAAATAATTTTGACTATCTCTCTCTACTGAAAGGGTCTTGGGGATGCCAGGGGAGACTGTTTTGAGACCCTTTCTTAAGGGGGTCCTACTCTTCCTTAGATGGGAGGGGTCACACCCTACCATCCTCACACCTCGGGGCACTTGAAAGGCCTGTTCTTTCTTTCCTGGATTAAGAGTAAATGCAAGTTTCCAAGACTCAAAGCCACGATTACTTACTAAGAGGAGGGTGAGAAAAACACTTCTCCTCATTTTTTCACGAGACACCAGCAGAAATCACTCCTGCAAATTTCTCAGTCAGATTAATTGGCTAGGAAGGGAGCACAGGTGTTGCTGGGTCAGGGTGGACGAGGAAAGGTTTGGAAGGAACAGCAGAGAGAGGGAGGCGGGTGGGAAATGAGCAGTGCCCCCCCATCCCCAGGAGCGCTCAGGACACACCCAGGTCCCCATCAAGTCTGAATACTGTGCATTCCACCCTGGTCTTCTCCAGGCTTCCCCAGTGGCTCAGGGGTAAAGAATTTGCCTGCTAATGCACAAGAGGTAAGAGCTGCAGTTTTGAATCCTGGGTTGGGAAGATCCCCTGGAAAAGAGCATGGCAACCCACTCCAGTATTATTGCCTGGGAAATCCCCTGTAAGAGGAGCCTGGTAGGCTACAGTCCATGAAGAATCAGACACAACTGAGCGCACACACACGATGGTTTTCTCTCTGCTGACCTTTCCCTGAAATGTCTCTTTCACACCCACTATGGGGGCAGACACAAGGATCTCACTGGCCTCTCTCCTTTATCCTATTTCCCTTTCACCAGTCTAGCATCCCTTGATATCCAGTTGAAATCTTCTAGCGGTGTGGCCTTGAGCAAGTTCTTAACCTCTGTAAACATCACTTTCCTGGTCTGTAAGTGGGGGATTGTAGTAGAGCCTACCCCAGAAGTTTGTGAAATCACATAAGAAAATGCATGCAAGTCATTTAGCACAGTCATCGTCTGGTCTGGCATACAACAGACATTCCCTCCACATTAGCCATTATAAGCATCTCTGGGAAGGACTCTGAGAGGTGGAAGAGCCAGCTGACCTTACTTCACACCTGCTGTCTAGTTTATTAAAGGCCTCAGACGCATTAATAGTTCGAATTCTGTTTATATCCTGTCTGGAAGTTTGTGAGCATCTTCTTGTACGTAAGTCTTCAGTATCCATCTCAGTTTCTTCATCACCAGACACTGGCCACAATAATCCTACTGGCACAGCTCCTCCCTTCCTTGCTGTTTCTGCTCATCTCTTTTAAACCCAGGACCAGTCTTAGCCCACATGAGATTCATCATGGATCACAAACACAGCACATACAGAAATGCAAAGCCATTTCTCCATGGACCATGTCCACTCAGCTGCTTGCTTCTCCCCCCGGCTTGTTGGGCTGGCTGGGGAGGGGCATCATGACCTCCACAGCAGCTGCAGTCCCTCCTTGGGGCTCCACTCTCCAGACAGACGGAGCTGAACCATTCGCTCTGTCACAAAGTCCTCGCCATCCTTTGCCCAGCTGCTCAATTTGGAGGCTAATTTGGCAGGAAACGGGACTTGCATTGAGATAACAGAAGAGGGTGAAGAGCAGAAAACACACAAGGAAACAAATCAGAAAAGAGTCTAGAAGCCAGGTGTGCCAGAGAGAGATTTTGGTCAATAGCAACAGAAACTGACTTGAGCAAAAGGCAAAAGAAGGAATTTACTGGGAAGATTCAAGTACTCACAGGATCGATCGAGTATTATTCTTGTCCCTTTTATAATAATTATACATCAGACACTATTAGAGAACCATATTGTGAGGCTTATGGCCACATGGAAAATTTTACGTTTATCCAGAAGTTATCTATGGGGTAAGATCTATTGGGTCATTTAGTCACGATAAGTTCTGAAAAAAGAGTTGATATGTGAGCATAGGAACTCAGTGATCAAGTCTAAGATCTTCCTTTCAAGAGGAATAAGCAATCACAATTTGCAATTTAATTAGAAAAACACAATTAAAGGAATAAGAGTATCTCTTCTCCTGCTGAATATTAAAGTTCACTGCAAAGAAAAACCTCATGTGAGATGGTAGCTGTGGCTAATTAGCTACAGTACTTGGGCTGGAACAACTGTCAGCTCAGGGCTAGACAATGAACTCCACAGGGGCCAGAGATCAATGTTTATTTAGGAAGCTGGTGCTTAGATTCACATGACTCGGAATATGCGGGTCTCTTGAAGTATTTCACAACACACTACACTCCCTTATCTTTTCTCTTGACATTCAATAGCTTAGAAACACCATACGCTTGGGCTTATTAATGAAGAGTGATTGATACATTGACCCCGAATGGCATTCAGGACAAAGCTGATTGGTCTCTGTGAATAAAATGAGTCAATTCCAAGGCCACTAAGTCTATCTTCCTGACACTAGGGTGGAATGAAAAGGTCAGGTGGCAGACCCCACGTCTGGGACAGCGTGATCTCAGAAAAAGCACGAGGATAGACTTGAGTCTTGCCTGATTTCTGGTCTTTCAGATTAGGCTCTGCCATGGGGAGCTACGTGACTTTGGAATCTTGTGTAAGAGTTTCTGCGTCTCTGGGCTTTCCTCATTTCACCTGCAGAAGGAGGGAAGCTGTCACTCCCCAAGGATATGGTAAGGGCATCATAGATTAGGCGATGGGAAGACAATGGTTCTATTCAGAGTTAGCATTCTATTTTCAGAGTAAGTCTGCATACAAGGGATCTTCTTTCCCATCCCCTCCGCTGAGCTAATGGACATGCACCCCGACAGGCCTCGCCCTGGTTAACCCTTGGTCTTTACTTCTGTCTCATCAGAGGGTCATCTCCACATTCCAGTGTGAGGCACCATTTCAGAAGCTGGGGGTACAGTCATGGACCAAAATCTCCCCACAATTCCTGCTCACGGACATTCTAGTAAGTGCAGACTAATTCATATTAGATATCAGGTATTGGTGACAAGTGCTGGGAAGAAAAAGTAAAGCTGGTTAAAGGGTCAAGCCTCACCTTGGAGGGGAATGCTATTTTGGCTGGGGAAGGCCTCCCTGAAAAGGTGACCACTGAGCAGAGTTCTGAGTGAATGGAGGAGGGTACCCCACAGTTTCCGAGAATCCAGGGGAGTGGGACTTGAGGCACTTCTGGACAGGGGGCCCATATTTTCATTCTGCACTGGCCCTGCCGCTCCTCCACTTGGGGAGAGGGCCGTCTGCCTTGGCCATGGCCCTGGGCAGCCTCTCCTGGGGAGCCTGATTTTAAAACCTGGCTGAGACTCATGTTTCTTCAGCAATCAATGCAAAGAAATAGAGGAAAACAACAGAATGGGAAAGACTAGAGATCTCTTCAAGAAAAGCAGAGATACCAAGGGAACATTTCATCCAAAATGGGCTCGATAAAGGACAGAAATGGTATGGACCTAACAGAAGCAGAAGATATTAAGAAGAGGTGGCAAGAATACACAGAAGAACTGAACAAAAAAGATCTTCACAACCCAGATAACCATGATGGTGTGATCACTCATCTAGAGTCAGACATCCTAGAATGTGAAGTCAAGTGGGCCTTAGAAAGCCTCACTACGAACAAAGCTAGTGGACGTGATGGAATTCCAGTGGAGCTATTTCAAATCCTGAAAGATGATGCTGTGAAAGTGCTGCACTCAATATGCCAGCAAATGTGGAAAACTCAGCAGTGGCCACAGGACTGGAAAAGATCAGTTTTCATTCCAATCCCAAAGAAAGGCAATGCCAAAGAATGCTCAAACTACTGCACAATTGCACTCATCTCACACGCTAGTAAAGTAATGCTCAAAATTCTCCAAGCCAGGCTTCAGCAATACGTGAACCGTGAACTTCCAGATGTTCAAGCTGGTTTTAGAAAAGGCAGAGGAACCAGAGATCAAATTGCCAACATCCGCTGGATCATGGAAACAGCAAGAGAGTTCCAGAAAAACATCTATTTCTGCTTTATTGACTATGCCAAAGCCTTTGACTGTGTGGATCATAATCAACTGTGGAAAATTCTGAGAGAGATGGGAATACCAGACCACCTCACCTGCCTTTTGAGAAACCTATATGCAGGTCAGGAAGCAACAGTTAGAACTGGACATGGAACAACAGACTGGTTCCAAATAGGGAAAGGAGTATGTCAAGGCTGTATATTGTCACCCTGCTTATTTAACTTCTATGCAGAGTACATCATGAGAAACGCTGGACTGGAGGAAACACAAGCTGGAATCAAGATTGCCGGGAGAAATATCAATAACCTCAGATATGCAGATGACACCACCCTTATGGCAGAAAGTGAAGAGCAACTAAAAAGCCTCTTGATGAAAGTGAAAGAGGAGAGTGGAAAAGTTGGCTTAAAGCTCAACATTCAGAAAATGAAGATCATGATATCTGGTCCCATCACTTCATGGGAAATAGATGGGGAAACAGTGGAAACAGTGTCAGACTTTATTTTTGGGGGCTCCAAAATCACTGCAGATGGTGACTGCAGCCATGAAATTAAAAAACGCTTACTCCTTGGAAGGAAAGTTATGAGCAACCTAGATAGCATATTCAAAAGCAGAGACATTACTTTGCCGACTAAGGTCCGTCTAGTCAAGGCTATGGTTTTTCCTGTGGTCATGTATGGATGTGAGAGTTGGACTGTGAAGAAGGCTGAGCGCAAAAGAATTGATGCATTTGAACTGTGGTGTTGGAGAAGACTCTTGAGAGTCCCTTGGACTGCAAGAGATCCAACCAGTCCATTCTAAAGGAGATCAGTCGTGGGATTTCTTTGGAAGGAATGATGCTAAAGCTGAAACTCCAGTACTTTGGCCACCTCATGTGAAGAGTTGACTCATTGGAAAAGACTGATAATGGGAGGGATTGGGGGCAGGAGGAGAAGGGGACGACAGAGGATGAGATGGCTGGATGGCATCACTGACTCGATGGACGTGAGTCTGAGTGAACTCCGGGAGTTGGTGACGGACAGGGAGGCCTGGCGTGCTGCAATTCATGGGGTTGCAAAGAGTCAGACACGACTGAGCGACTGAACTGAACTGAACTGAGACTCATGCTGCTTTTCCATGGGGCCTGTTGCCCTCTGCTGGGCAGACCAGGCATTAGTAGCCTGGCCTCAGAATCTGTGAGGATAGCATTTCCAAACCATGAAATTTCAAGATGCAATTTGAGGCAATGATTGAGTTGATGATGTTCTTCCTCTGGGCTCTGAAGGTTCTTGCAGGTTTGAGGACCCAATTTCCAAGTGAATTGCCTTGTAGGCAGATGGATTTTATTTCAAAACCAGCAATCACAAACCTTAGTATCCATATCTAAAATGTAAAGTGGAGCAGAAACACAACATTTGGGACAGTTGGTGATATTGTCCTATTGGATCATCATGTAATATTGCTTACTGAGTGTGAAATGTTCTTTAAAATTAAAAAAATTATCGGGAGGGACCTATACTTTAATGATATCTTTGTGCAGGATTTAAAGAACCCAATTACTACAGTTTCCAAGTCCCATGTATCTGGTGACTTTTCCTTTTATTGGACATAGTGGGAGACGCCTAGAGAAGATCTCTTTAATGATTGTAAGACATCAAGAAGTGAATATTTAACCATTAAATCGCTGCCTTTAAGGTAGCCTCTCTTTTTGGCCCTCCTGGTACCAAAACCATGGGGAAAAAATCACTAAAATTGGACCTCTGCTATCTTTACCTATTCTCCTGTGTGTGTGTGTGTGTGCATGTGTGTGTGTGTGTGTGTGTGCAGTGTATGAGAGCATCAGTGAAGGATGCAAGATGAGCTTCCTCTCTGTGCAAGGACAGAGGAAGCTGTGCGCAATGAACACGATTGAGGTTCCCGTCTAGACCCCACCGCAGGCTAAGCATGGTGCTACCTGCTTCATCTGCCTCATCTCACTGAAATTTCACAGCAGCTTTGCAAGAGAGGTGTTCTACGTCCCACAGGAAACCGAGCAATCAGTGAATTTAAATAACTCTCCCAGGGTTGTTAATCTAGTAACTGACAATTTGGACTCAATGCCCCAACCGCCTGACCGCAAAGCCCCACACCCTTCCATGTGCAGTGTGGCTGCCTGCTGAAAACCCCTCAGCCTGATTAGTTTGGTTCAGAACTAAAGTCTAAGGACTTAGACTGTGCAATGTGGTGGCGCATCACAATCTGTAGAGCAAAACTGCGGTCCCAGGTCATGGAAGTGAGTGGTTCTAAGCTGGATATTAAGGGGAAGAGCTCGACTTGGATCCTAAGTCTTCCTACCCCTTGCTCAGTGCTCTTGCCAGCATATCACAGTGCTAGCGTCACTTCGTTACAGAAACTGGAGATCCTTTTGTTTATTTATGGCTGTGTTGGGCTTCCCTGATAGCTCAGTTGGTAAAGAATCTGCCTGCAATGCAGGAGACCCCTGTTAGATTCCTGGGTGGGGAAGATCCCCTGGAGAAGGGATAGGCTATCCACTCCAGTATTCTTGGGCTTCCCTTGTGGCTCAGCTGGTAAAGAATTCCACCTGCAATGCAGGGGACCTGGGTTTGATCCCTGGGTTGGGAAGATCCCCTGGAGAAGGGAAAGGCTACCCACTCTGGTATTCTGGCCTGGAGAATTCCATGGCATAGTCCATGGCGTCACAAAGAGTTGGACACAACTGAGCGGCTTTCCCTTTTATGGCTACGTTGGGTCTTCATTGCTGCATGAAAGCTTTCTCTAGATGCAGCGAGTGGGCCCTAGTCTCCAGTAGCAGTGCATGGGAGTTCTCCTTGTGGTATTTTCTCTTGTTGCAGAGCACGGGCACACTGGCGTAACTGTCCTGAGGCATGTGGAATCTTCCCAGACCAGGGACTGAACCTGTGTCCCCTGCATTGGCAGGTGGATTCTTAACCACTGGACCACTAGGGCAGTCCTGGGATAAATTTTTAAATCCCCACTTTCATATCTCCTGGGGCATTCCAGTAACTACCTAGAGTGAGAGGTGTAAAAGAATGATGTGGCATAAGAGTTTAAATGAATTATGTATTGATCGTGGTCTGATAGAGAGGAAAGAGAAAGGAAGCTTACCGAATAGGCTGCCCACTGTCACTTCACTATCAGCCAGTGCAAACTTCCAATCAGTTGATCAACAAACTAACAGGTTCAGAGCATTTTCTCTGAGCCAAGTATCAAGATGGGGGCTAGACAACAAGAAATGAGTAATTGCCAACGGGAGACTTGCAGTCAAGTGGGTGGCCAAACATGTAAATAAAAGCATATTGCAATGCAAGTTCTAGAGCACACTGTCATGGGACCACAGGGAGAAGAACAGCAACCGCCAACCCCCACCCCCAGAGAATCAGGGAAGGGTCCACGGAGACCCACCTTCACTCACGGGAAGATACCTTCAATCAGTTCAGTTCAGTTCAGTCGCTCAGTCGTGTCTGACTCTTTGTGACCCCATGAATTGCAGCACGCCAGGCCTCCCTGTCCGTCACCAACCCTTCGGAGTTCACTCAGACTCACGTCCATCGAGTCAGTGATGCCATCCAGCCATCTCATCCTCTGTCGTCCCCTTCTCCTCCTGCCCCCAGTCCCTCCCAGCATCAGTCTTTTCCAATGAGTCAACTCTTCGCATGAGGTGGCCAAAGTACTGGAGCTTCAGCTTTAGCATCATTCCTTCCAAAGAAATCCCAGGACTGATTTCCTTCAGAATGGACTGGTTGGATCTCCTTGCAGTCCAAGCGACTCTCAAGAGTCTTCTCCAACACCACAGTTCAAAAGCATAAATTCTTTGGCGCTCAGCTTTCTTCACAGTCCAACTCTCACATCCATACATGACCACAGGAAAAACCATAGCCTTGACTAGACGGACCTTAGTTGGCAAAGTAATGTCTCTGCTTTTGAATATGCTATCT
>NW_024070208.1:31320280-31336703 GCF_014754425.2 Oryx dammah | reverse complement strand
TACATGACCACAGGAAAAACCATAGCCTTGACTAGATGGACCTTAGTTGGCAAAGTAATGTCTCTGCTTTTGAATATGCTATCTAGGTTGCTCATAACTTTTCTTCCCAGGAGTCAGTGTCTTTTAATTTCATGGCTGCAGTCACCATCTGCAGTGATTTTGGAGCCCCCCCAAAATAAAGTCTGACACTGTTTCCACTGTTTCCCCATCTATTTCCCATGAAGTGATGGGACCAGATATCATGATCTTCGTTTTCTGAATGTTGAGCTTTAAGCCAACTTTTCCACTCTCCTCTTTCATTTTCATCAAGAGGCTTTTTAGTTGCTCTTCACTTTCTGCCATAAGGGTGGTGTCATCTGCATATCTGAGGTTATTGATATTTCTCCCGGCAATCTTGATTCCAGCTTGTGTTTCCTCCAGTCCAGCGTTTCTCATGATGTACTCTGCATAGAAGTTAAATAAGCAGGGTGACAATATACAGCCTTGACATACTCCTTTCCCTATTTGGAACCAGTCTGTTGTTCCATGTCCAGTTCTAACTGTTGCTTCCTGACCTGCATATAGGTTTCTCAAGAGGCAGGTGAGGTGGTCTGGTATTCCCATCTCTCTCAGAATTTTCCACAGTTGATTGTGATCCATACAATCAAAGGCTTTGGCATAGTCAATAAAGCAGAAATAGATGTTTTTCTGGAACTCTCTTGCTGTTTCCATGATCCAGCGGATGTTGGCAATTTGATCTCTGGTTCCTCTGCCTTTTCTAAAACCAGCTTGAACATCTGGAAGTTCACGGTTCACGTATTGCTGAAGCCTGGCTTGGAGAATTTTGAGCATTACTTTACTAGCGTGTGAGATGAGTGCAATTGTGCAGTAGTTTGAGCATTCTTTGGCATTGCCTTTCTTAGGGATTGGAATGAAAACTGATCTTTTCCAGTCCTGTGGCTACTGCTGAGTTTTCCACATTTGCTGGCATATTGAGTGCAGCACTTTCACAGCATCATCTTTCAGGATTTGAAATAGCTCCACTGGAGTGCCATCACCTCCACTAGCTTTGTTCATAGTGATGCTTTCTAAGACCCACTTGATTTCACATTCCAGGATGTCTGGCTCTAGATGAGTGATCACACCATTGTGATTATCCGGGTCATGAAGATCTTTTTTGTACAGTTCTTCTGTGTATTCTTGCCACCTCTTCTTAATATCTTCTGCTTCTGTTAGGTCCATACCATTTCTGTCCTTTATTGAGCCCATCTTTGCATGAAATGTTCCCTTGGTATCTCTACTTTTCTTGAAGAGATCTCTAGTCTTTCCCATTCTGTTGTTTTCCTCTATTTCTTTGCATTGATCGCTGAAGAAGGCTTTCTTATCTCTTGTTGCTCTTCTTTGGAACTCTGCGTCAGATGCTTATATCTTTCCTTTTCTCCTTTGCTTTTTGCTTCTCTTCTTTTCACAGCTATTTGTAAGGCCTCCCCAGACAGCCATTTTGCTTTTTGCATTTATTTTCCATGGGGATGGTCTTGATCCCTGTCTCCTGTACAATGTCATGAACCTCATTCCATACTTCATGAGGCACTCTATCTATCAGATCTAGGCCCTTAAGTCTATTTCTCACTTCCACTGTATAATCAATATAGTGATGCTATTCCATGCTCACTATGCCATTATACCTCCTTCAACTACAACTAATACGGATAAGAGAATCGTAAGACAATCTAGGAGCTGGAAATCATAAAAAATTTTGGGAGCAATTAAGCTATTTTGATTAATAAGGAACAGAGATGTGGATTACTAGAAGACTATGGTAGATCTGAATTCTCTAGAGGATTGGACAGCAAATGAAAGTGTAATTTTAGCTTGGTTAACCACAAAGTAATTAGGATCGTTAAATTGGTGTGCTAATTTAATTGAGAATTTAAGGCAAAAGCAAACATGTTAGCTAAAAGGGTGGCTATTACATAATCTTAATGGGTTTTCAACATAAACATTTTTCCAGTTAGAATTGGGATTAATTTTTAGAGCTCCTAGATGTATCACACTGAATTCAGGAATAAAATAAGAGGATCTAGGAATGATTAATATACCACTGTTATATTTTCCAATAGTATATTTAAACATATGATTAAGAAAAAGGAAAGAAATTGGATACTATGCTTTTAAAGTTTAGAAAAACAGGAAATGGAATTGATTATTAAATCTCAGAATTGGGGAGACTGTTAAGGTTTAAAAATAGAAGAGTAAGAGGAAAAAAATGTATACAAACTTAAAAATGAAAGTTTCCTATGTAAAATTGAGAAACACCATCAAAATACAAGACAAACTCTAGCATGGGAGGCTAGTTACAGAATAAACTAATAATTATATAACTTTCTTAAATATTAATTATTAAATTATATAAATTGATAAATTATAGAAAATGATAAATTCTTTAACACCTTGATAGATAAATATTGGGTTGGCCAAAAAGTTTGTTTGGGTTTTTCCATAAGCTGTCATGGAAAAAATCCAAGCAAACTTTCTGGCACCTAATATTATAGATGTGTTAGTCAGCTCTTAACTACAGCATCACTGCATAACAAATCACCTTAAAACTCACTGGCTTATAACAACAGCTTTTTTTCTCATACAAGTCTGCCGGTGAGTCTGGTTTGGCTGACTTAGGTTGGACTTGAGCTGGGTGACTCTGCTTCCGGTTGTAAGTTCACTGGGCTTGCCTCTGGAATGCAGTGTGGGTACAGGTCTCTCAAAAGTGAAACCAGCACCCACTCATCACTGTAAGGCCAGTGACTACTCAGGGCTGGTTATCTAGATGATAGCACTGGTACAAGAGGTAAGCCCGTCTGAGCAGGCATAGGTAACGCCTTTAGCGTGTGTCATGTCTGCTGACATTCTGTTGGTCAAAGAGCTCATGTGGTCAAGCCCTATCACCCTATCACTCAGGTAGGCAATCCACAGTTGGGGGAGAAGCTGAATTAATCTAAATGATCACAATGGGAAAGAAAAATAAACTGGCAATCTATAGTACCGGAAACCCACAATTAATAGACACACGGAAAGATGAGCAACTCCATTAGGGATATAAAACACGGAAATGAGGACTGCATTGAGGGACTAATCACTACTAATTTATAAAGAAAGTGTTAAAATCACCTGTTTTATTTTGTTTTATAACTTATGAACGCATTACATAGGTTCTTCTTTGTTTTCTAATATTACATTTAAACATATGATAAAGAAAAAGGAGAGAAATTGGGTACTATTTATATTTATCAAGTTTGCAAAGATTTTTAAGGGAGATTAAAAGAAATGTGACATAGCTTTTCTTGGGCATTAATGATAGGAGTATAAATTGGCACAGACTTTTTATTTGGATTTCTCTCTCTGTTTATGTATATGTTGTGGCATATATGAAATATAAAGGGAAATATATAATATTACATATATCATATATACACCACACAAAATCTCATGTAATTACAAACATCTATATATAATACATACGCACAGGCAGTGTAGTGCGTGTGTACTCAGTCGTGTCTGACTCTCAGCTGCTGCATGCGCTGTGCCCACCAGGCTCCTCTGTGCATGGGGTTCTCCAGGCAGGAACACTGGAGTGGGTGCCATGCCCTCCTCCAGGGGTCTTCCCAACCCGGGGACTGAACGCAGGTCTCTGTGCCTCCTGTGTCTCCTGCATTGGCGGGCTGCTTTTTACCACAAGTGCCAGCTGGGAAGCCTATATTGTGAACTAGTCACAAACTAGTTCAGTCAGTTCAGCTCAGTCGCTCAGTCGTGTCCGACTCTTTGTGACCCCATGAATTGCAGCACGCCAGGCCTCCCTGTCCATCACCAACTCCCAGAGTTCACTCAGACTCATCTCCATCGAGTCGGTGATGCCATCCATCCATCTCATCCTCTGCCATCCCCTTCTCCTCCTGCCCCCAATCCCTCCCAGCATCAGAGTCTTTTCCAATGAGTCAACTCTTCGCATGAGATGGCCAAAGTACTGGAGTTTCAGCTTTAGCATCATTCTTTCCAAAGAAATCCCAGGGCTGATCTCCTTCAGAATGGACTGCTTGGATCTCCTTGCAGTCCAAGGGACTTGCAAGAGTCTTCTCCAACACCACAGTTCAAAGGCATCAATTCTTCAGTGCTCAGCCTTCTTCACAGTCCAACCCTCACATCCGTATATGACCACTGGGAAAACCATAGCCTTGACTAGATGGACCTTTGTTGGCAAAGTAATGTCTCTGCTTTTAAATATGCTGTCTAGGTTGGTCATAACTTTCCTTCCAAGGAGTAAGCGTCTTTTAATTTTATGGCTGCAATCACCATCTGCAGTGATTTTGGAACCCCCAAAATATAAAGTCTGACACTGTTTCCACTGTTTCCCCATCTATTTCCCCTGTTTCCCCATCTATTTCCCATAAAGTGATGGGACCAGATGCCATGATCTTCATTTTCTGAATGTTGAGCTTTAAGCCAACTTTTTCATTCTCTTCTTTCACTTTCATCAAGAGGCTTTTTAGCTCCTCTTCACTTTCTGCCATAAGGGTGGTGTCATCTACATATCTGAGGTTATTGATATTTCTCCTGGCAATATTGATTCCAGCTTGTGCTTCTTCCAGCCCAGTGTTTCTCATGATATACTCTGCATAGAAGTTAAATAAGCAGGGTGACAATATACAGCCTTGACGTACTCCTTTCCCTATTTGGAACCAGTCTGTTGTTCCATGTCCAGTTCTAACTGTTGCTTCCTGACCTGCATATAGGTTTCTCAAGAGGCAGGTGAGGTGGTCTGGTATTCCCATCTCTTTCAGAATTTTCCAGTTGATTGCGATCCACACAGTCAAAGGCTTTGGCATAGTCAATAAAGCAGAAATAGATGTTTTTCTGGAACTCTCTTTTTTTGATGATCCAGGGGATGTTGGCAATTTCGTCTCTGGTTCTAAACTAGTTAATATTCTCTAATTCAATTTTGGGAAAATAAACTCTAAAAAAACCTGAAATTAAAAAAAACCTTCAAAATTAGTTCTCACAATTAGAAAAAAGTTATGAACACACAGACATATTAGCAAGCTCCTTCCCACTTGGGCACTTGTCACCATCCCTTTGCTCTGAACCCTATGACCAAGGACACACAGCGCCCATGAGGGGCTGGTTCATGTCCCAAACTCAGCCCCCTCTGAGTTTCCATCACATTGTTCCATTTATTTCTCCCCCTGGTCCTCGCAACACCTGTCATCACTCAGAATGTAAATCCCTTGAGAGGAGGGACCAGGTCAACATGGGCCTCACACTGCACTAAGGTCAAGTAGGTGTCCAGTAAGCACCTGTGGGGAAATGAATGCCTAGTAAAAGAGAAAACAGCCTTTCTTAGACTAAACTGGTCAAGATATGGAAGGTCTGAAGGAATAGAAGTGCTTTGTGTTCCAGTATGGTGCCAATAGAATAATCATTTCTGACTTTTCGGTCAATATCCACTGTTCTCCAGAGAAACGCCTTTCTGAGATCCTAGGTAAAATGCTAGGGGCACCTCCTTTTTGCTGAACCTCTTGCAAGGTCTTCGGTGATTAGGCTTTCAGACACTACAGCATAAGATAAAATTAAGAGATCTGGGAGGTTAGAAAAACCGATTTGAATATATCAGATTTCTTGAAAAAGATTCGTTGTATGCTACTTGTTGCTGTTGTTTATTCGCTAAATTGTGTCTGACACTTTTGTGATCCCACAAACTGTAGCCCACCAGATTCCTTTGCCCATGGGTTTTCCCAGGCAAGAATACTGGAGTGGGCTGCCATTTCCTCCTCCAGGGGATCTTCCAAACTCAGGGATCGAACCCACCTTTCCTGCATTGGCAGGCAGATTCTTCTACCACTGAGCCACCAGGGAAGCCCACTTGTATGCCATAGGTTGTGTTAAAATGTATGCATACACTTTTCAATAGGCTTTGCCGTAATATCTGAAGCTTGTAAGTGTACTTACCTTAAGTACACAAAGCACGCCAAGGGAAGCAAAGCATATGTCTTTTGATATGTAGTATTTTAGTTATAGCCCTAAATTAATGTCATGTTCTCAAGAGAGTTCTAATTTCATAAATACATTAGAAATTCAAGTAACATCAGAAGGATTGCAGCCATTTTTATTCTACCCATGTTTTTGCCACGCCAAATACAATTGCCTGGGGAATTTATCTTACATTTAGGGACAGAAGTTATGACTTTTGTACCATTTGAGCAGCCTCAAATTGGAGGAAAGACTGACATTTAGGGCAAATGTAAGAAGAGAGAGTGCATTTTTGAGGCAAAACCCAGTTTGTGCCAGGGTCTTTTAACTGCAGTACTGTAAACTATGGGGCTTGCCTGGTGGCTCAGCTGGTAAAGAATCCTCCTGCAGTGTGGGAGGCCGGGGTTCAGTCCTTGGGTTGGGAAGATTCCCTAGAGGAGGGAACAGCTACAAATTTCAGGAGAAAAAAGGTCTTTAAACTCTTGGACATTAGAGCCGTTTTTCAAGAACAGGAACTAACCGTGTCATCTACACTGGAGATAGTGTTGACAGTATTGAAGAGCTTCAGCCAATGTCCAGTAAACATGCTGAGGCAAGAGAGATGGACAGGTAAGTCTGGCTCCTGGAGACTGTCAGAAGCCTGAGGGATTTTGCCTTTGGGCCTCCCGCCTTCCAGCCTGGCTCTCTCTGCCCTGGTGAAAGGCTTTCACACTCCTGGGAGCCAGGCTGGTGGGCCCAGAGCAGCAGTAGAGGGTAAGGAATAGCTGTGAGTCCAGATCCCCTCGTGTGGAGCCCAGGACTTAGGAGAGACAGGCTTTAAGGCTGTGTGTGGTCACTTGCCTGGGAGCTGGGCAGTGTGTGCAGAGGTGTGATCCCTAACAATGGATGGGGAACGTCCACACGCATCACTTGAGCCTTTACACAGGGCAGGTCCCAAAGCCTGCAGCCTCTGCCCACCTGACCTGGGAAGGAGGCATGGAGGAGCCCTCTGATCCTTGAGGCAGCGGCTGTTCTCGTTATGAAAACTGTCTCTTGCTTCCTATACTATTTTGATTGTGGGTTCCATTTCTAAAAAATTGTGGTAAAATAAAACTTGTCATCTTCAGCATTTTAAGTGTGCCGTTCTGTGGCATGTGTTCCCATTGCTGTGAACCATCGCCACCATCCCTCTCCAGAGCCCTCTGCATCTTGTACAACTGAAACTCTGTCCCCATCAAACAACTTCTCATCTCCGCTTCCTCCAGCCCCTGGTGACCATTTCACTTTCTGTTTCGAATCTGACTGCTCTCGGGACCTCATATAAGTGGACTCTTATAATTGTCCTTTGGTGTCTGGCTTATTTTACTTAGCATGTTGTCCTCAAGGTTCGGCCGTGTTGTTGCATTTTTTAAAAATTTAATTTCTCTTTTATATCACAGTAAGCTGATTCGCAATACTGTGTTAGTTTCAGGCGAACAGCAGAGTGACTCATTTATACGTATACATATAACCATTCTTTTTCAGATTCTTTCCCATACAGATAATTATAGAATGTTGAGTAGAGCTTCCTGTGCTGTACAGTCGGTTCTTGCTGATCATCTACTTCATATATAGCACCGTGTATCCATGTTGCTACATTTATCAGAATTTCCTTTCTTTTTAAAACTGGAAAATATTCCGTTATATGTACATACCACATTTTGTTTATCCATTTATCTGTCATTGGGATACTTAGGTTGTCTCCACCTTTTTGCTATTGTGAATACTGTTCAGGGCTATAGAAATATCTCTGAGTCTCTTTCAATTCTTTGGGGATATATCTAGAAGTAGAATTGCTTAATCATATTGGAATTTTTTTTTTTTTCAAGGAACTGCCATACTGTTTTTTGTAACACTGCCTCACTTTAACGTGCACCAACAGTGCACAAGGACTCCAGGGTTTCTGCATCTCTGCCCCTAGTTACATGTTAGGGGACAAAGCATACCACCATGACATATCTACTTCATTTCAAAACCTGCCATCATAGCTGGTTTATCTTTTCCCTCCTTCTCTCAAACGTTTCTCTCACATCGATTTTTTCCTATCAAAAGCCCAGTTGGTTTAGTTTTGGCTTGGGGCCTGGGTGCACAGAGCGGCCAGGACACCAGGAATAAGCCTTATCGTCTACAATTATCATAAATTATCATACATTATATTGTTGGGGGCATTTTGCCGCTTGTAAAATGCTTTTACATTTGTTACCACTTTGATCCTGTCCTATAACATCAGTAAAGCATTTGTTATCATCTCCCCCAAAGATGCAGACATTGGGGCTCGTAGAAGCTCAGTGTCCTGCTTAGGTTGTGTGGCCAATGGCACACCTTCTGATTTGTGATACTTATGCTGCTTTTCCCATTATACTGTGAGATTTCTTTTTCTACTCAACAGGCACAGAGACCAGTGTGATTATTCTCTTTCCAGTTGTAGGAAGGAAAGAAGCAGCAAGTAAATTCTGACTCAAACACTTAATGCTGCTGTAAAATAAAACAGCTAGTGTCTGTTTTGGGATCTGCATGGAGTTCTCTCTAAATTCTCTTGGTCCCACCATTGGCTCCAGCCGCTGCTTGCAGCAACCAAGTCCAGGAGGCTTAGACCAGTTTCTCTTCTGTAGAATTAGAGAGCACTTCACCTTGATTTTGCCCTGGGGTTCCATGAAGAAACACCTGACTTCATGGTGTGGGGTACCTGTGGGAACTTCTCATCACTCACACCTGTGCACTCTGGAAGAGGGGTGGAGTTAAAACTCATGGGATTACCTTTGATCATTTGGAAATGGAAGTAAGTGGGTAAAGAGATTAATGTCTCCCAGAAAGATGTTTCTGAGATGCATTCCATAAAAGGTCCTTCCAAAAGAGCTGACAAAGGAGGCAGGGGGAAAGAGAGAGAGGTGGGGAAAGAGAGAGAGGTAGCGAAAGAGAGACAGAGAGACTGGACCAAAGAAAGTAAGAAGTCTTAAATTAAGAAAAACAGACTGAGAAACATAGGATAGAATAAGAAAATATAATATGCACGTGATTGGAATTCTGAAGGATGCTGCTGCTGCTGCTGCTGCTAAGTCACTTCAGTCGTGTCCGACTCTGTGCGACCCCATAGACAGCAGCCCACCAGGCTCCGCTGTCCCTGGGATTCTCCAGGCAAGAACACTGGAGTGGGTTGCCGTTTCCTTCTCCAATGCATGAAAGTGAAAATGAAAGTGAAGTCACTGAGTTGTGTCCAACTCTCAGAGACCCCATGGACTGCAGCCCACCAGGCTCCTCCATCCATGGGATTTTCCAGGCAAGAGTACTGGAGTGGGGTGCCATTGCCTTCTCCAATTCTGAAGGATAGAATGGGAAAAATCAGTATTAGAAGATAGTGTTGGAGAATTTTCTAAAATTGATAAAAGATAAGAATTCTTAGATGCAGGAAGCACAATAAATCACAGAAAAGAGAAATGAATTGAAATCCACACCTTGACTTAAAGAAGTAAACTAAAAAACAACAAAGATGATGGGAAGATAGTAAAAGCAGACAGAAGAGATGGGTCGCTCCCAAAGGAACAGCAACAAAACTGGCAGCTGACTTCACAGCAGGAGCAATGGAAACCCAAAGAAAAAGTGACTGTTAGCCTAGAATTGTGGATGTGGGTTAACTATCATGTGAAGGTGGAAATGAAATAAAGACATCTTTAGGGCTTCCCTGTGGCTCAGACAGTAAAGAATGCAGGAGACCCAGGTTTGCTTCCTGGGTCTGGAAGATCCCCTGGAGAAGGGAATGGCAATCCACTCCAGTATTGCCTAGAGAATTCTATTGACAGAGGAGCCTGGTGGGCTACAGTCCATTGGGCTGCAAAGAGTCAGACACAAATGAGTGACTATACTTTTTCTTCTTTAGGGAGCCAAACTGCAAGAGTATTTATCACCAAAAGGTGTTCACAAAGAATTTTTTTATTCCAGAAAAAGGAAATACATTCCAGATGTATTCTAGAAAAAAAGAAACTGATCCCAGGAGACGTGAGAGTCAAGAATGAAGAATAAGCAAAAACTGACTGTAAAATAATAATAACACTTCTAATTTTCAGAGGAAAAAATTCAACTAAAATGTTGCATGATGTCATGTAAGATGGAGAAATGATAATTGAAGAGTTCAAAAGCCCTTTATTGTTCAAGAGAAGCACAGAGATATAAAAATTTATAATTTCCAGTTACCTATTCATATTACAAGCTTAAGAATAATTACTGGAAGAAAAAAATAGAATGTATAATTCTTATAACAGGAAATATAAAACAATGGAAAATTTCCCTTAATCAATCTAAGGGAAGCAGAAAAGATACTAAAAAAAAAACAAAAAACCAGTAGAAAGTTCACAATTAAATAGCAGAAGTTCAGTTCAGTTCAGTTCAGTTGCTCAGTCATGTCTGACTCTTTGTGACCCCATGGACTGCAGCACGCCAGGCCTCCCTGTCTGTCACCAACTCCCAGAGTTTACTCAAACTCATGTCCATTGAGTTGGTGATGTCATCCAACCATCTCATTCTTCTGTCGCCCCCTTCTCCTGCCTTCTCTCCTTCCCAGCATCAGGGTCTTTTCCAATGAGTCGGTTCTTCACATCAGGTGGCCAAATTATTGGAGTTTCAGCTGCAGCATCGTCCTTCCAGTGAATACTCAGGACTGATTTCCTTCAGAATGGACTGGTTGGATCTTCTTGCAGTCCAAGGGACTCTCAAGAGTCTTCTCCAACACCACAGTTCAAAAGCATCAATTCTTTGGCACTCACCTTTCTTTATAAAAATAATGGTTATAATTACAAACTAGTTATTTAGTAATTAAATGAAGCATATTTACAAATGAAAAGATGGTGGTTGTCAGACTGAATATAAATAACCAGATGTTGCAAACTTACAGACAGGGGGCAGTTCTGAGAAAGCCTTGGCAGGATGAAGAGGGGTTCCGGAACTAAGGCTGCCCCGTAGATGGGTCCTGCATGAGGCAGAAATGGCCCAAGCCCTGTGCTCCCAGCATGGAGGAACTGCCAGGGTGAGGCGTGACCCAGGGGTGAGTACCACCACGGACCTGAAGGTGTGACATCATCAGTTACTCTCAAAATGTGAGAAGCACATGTCTATGGCCACCACAGAGAGAGGTGTCTCCACATTTAAAAGAGAGGCCTTGGGATAGCTTTGTAGGTTTTGCTGAGATTTAGGTAGAGGAGAGAGTGATTAGAGAGCAGGTTGGCAGCAAGAATTATAGGGTGCTCTGAGGGAGAGGGCGCAGACCAGTCACTTCATGCAAAGAAAGGGGTCTGGAGAACTACCTGGGAAGGTTAGCAGGGATCAGCTGGGGTTTGGGGACATGTATGAACTCAGAAAGTCCTTACTCCTACATGGTAAGCTTCAAAGAGCCAGGCTGGTCAAAGCTGCTGCGACCAGGAAATGAGGAGGGTGTGTGGCTGTGGCTGTGAGCTGGATGGATAGGGTGGAAGGCGGCTGGGCCCATCTGCTCGGACACATGATGCCTGCAGAGTTGCAGGATCAGTGAGAAGCTCACCTGGAAGCCAGGACCAGGATCAGTCTCCCCACCAAGCCATCCTGGAGCAGCCAGTCTGCAGGAAGCCAGGGGGAGGGGTAGAACAAAGAAGAAAACGGCCTTTCCCTTCCCCAGGCAGGTTGTGAGCTTTGGGCCCACTGGGAGCTAGTGGCTGGCAGGAGAGGCATGAGGCAGGCAGGCTCAGGTGCAGTGAGACCACAGTTTTGACTTGGATTCTACTGGACTTTTTAATATCAGGGAATCAGACTGTTTATTAACAGCTGAGAGTGACAGGAAAAGCTATGAAGTCTGCCCTAGATTTTTCCCGAGGAGACAGGAGATCTGTTAGAATAATTTTGAAAGACAGTGGTGTGGAAAAAGGTACGTGATTTCCCTTTACCGAGTAGTCCAGCGGTGCTTCAAATATTAACTGGTGTAAAATACTGCTTAATGTGGTAGTTAGGACAAAGACCCCTAAAAAGTTGAAAGTGAAAGTGTTAGTCGCTCAGTCCTGTCCGATTCTTTGTTATCCCATGGACTGTAGCCTGCCAGGCTCCTAGATCCCTGGAATTCTCTAGGCAAGAATACTTTTAGTGGGTGGCCATTCCGTTCTCCAGGGGATCTTCTTGACCCAGGGATCGAACCCAGGTCTCCCCCATTGCAGGCAGACTCTTTACCAACTAAGCCACCAAGAAAACACTTCTAATTAGGGCGGGGACCAGCACCCACATTTCATTTTTATAAGGGCAAAGGCTTATCCCACTGACATTTGAACCCGAGGCAGCGGAAGTCCTCTGACCTGGCTCACCTCTTGAAACCTGCCACACGAACTGCTTAGGGAAGCCGGGAGCACTTCTTTGAGAAAAATCAACATATTTATTCCCGAGAGGCTCTCTGGCACCCCTCGACCAGTGTTAGCCGCATTTGGTGTTTATTAGACACAGATAAACCCGATTCTCGAAAGAAACGCCTGCATTTTTCGCAAACCTTTCCAGAGGTCAACTTGGGGCCCCTCCTGCATCAGGAGCCCCAGTGCCCTCCACGTTCCTCGTGCTGGGTTCCAATTCATGCTGTAGCTCATACTGGAAGCTGTCCCCAGGGGAGAAGAGCAGACCCCCACTCCTCCCAGCCCCCTGCCCCCGGGGGCGCCGGGACGTCGGGGGGCCGCGGCGGCGCGGAGCCGGAGCGGGACGGCGCGCGCACGGCGGCCCCGGGGCCAGCAGAGGGCGCTGCGGCCTCCCCGGCGGGGCTGCGGGCTGCGGGGCGCGGGTCCCGGCGTGTGCATCTCGGGGAGGCCCGGACGGGGAGCGCGCCTCCCCGCCCGCCCGCCCGCGCGGTCCCCGCCGCCCGCACCTCTCCGGCCAGGCGCGCGGGGTGCGCTCCGAGGCCCGCGCTTCGCCGCACCTCCCTCCCACCCCGCCCCGCCGCTTCTCTTTGTCCCGGCAAGGCGGCCGGAGGGGCGGCCGCCTCATCCGTTGGGGGGCTTCAGCCTCCGGGTCCGCGCTACCCCGCCTCCCCCGCGCTCCGAGCCTGGGCGGTGCCGGCGCGGGGTGAGCGCGGGGCGCGAGCGGGCGTGGGCGGGCGGCGGCGGGGACCGCGCGCAGGGGGCGCCCCTGCCTCCTCCGCCCGCGCCGCCGCCGCCGCCAGCTTCTCCCCGCAAGTTTGTGGCCCCCCCACCCCCGTCTGCGGACCTGCGCGGCCGCTTGGCCGGGTCCAGACCTGTCGCCAAAGAGGAAAACTCGAGCTGGACGCGGAGGAGGCGTGCGGGAAGCTGGTCCGCAATGAGCCTCTCCATCAGGGCAGCGTGGCTTCCTGGGCACCTCCCGAGGCTCTTTCCCACCCAGGTGAGCGGAATCTCCTCTGCCCCGTCCGGCCGGGTCTGGCGGGGCCCCGAGGCCGGCGCTCTCGGACCCTGCACGGAGCCGGGGAGCGCCCGCCGCGGGGGCACTGGGCGGCGCGGGGTTGATTTGGGCTTTTCTGCCATCCGAGCGCTTGTTCTTTCTTGCCTGCATCACCTGCTCCGGCTGAGGTTTTTTTGCAGCTCCTCCGGCACCTTCGCATGCTGTGAGGTTAAACATCCTCTGTTTTCGAAGGGCTGGTAGGTTGGTTCAACCGAATCCCTACCTCTCTATCCCCCACCCCCACCCCAACAACACCCCCAGCTTTGGATAATTTGTTCTGCCTCTTCGTCTTAATTTAGTATGAATGTGTTATTTCCTTTGAGCTGTGTAATGGTAAAGCAGCGAAGCGGTTTGCTACATCCATTTTTTTTTCTTTTTTTTTCATTCTGAGCCTGTGCACAGAAGGAATTTCAGGCGCACAAGTGATGTTACTACCATTCTATTTTAAATACAAACACGGAAAGAAGTACTCTTGGCAGGGTACCAAAGGCGCCTGTACTCTCTGTTATATAAGTGCTTTTTAAAAAAATATTTGCTCATTGGTAAAGTTATAAAAGGAATTACCAGAGCATCTCTGAAGAGAGGGTGAAGAGAAGTCAGAGCCACAATTTCTGCTTTAAACCAAAACTTTCCTGGAAGATGAACATGGTCTTAGCTGGAGATAGCCTTAAAGATAACATAGGGCCCTTTCTTTGAACTCATTAGGTAAAATTGTAAAACGTTAAAAAAAATAGAATAGTTTTGTAAAGGCTCTTGAGAGACTTGGTGAAAATTCTTTACGTATTGATAGTAATAAAAATGATCTCGCAGATATTCTTTGTGGCTTTTAAACTAGTGACTTATTTTATTTTTTATAGCTGATGGAAACTTAGTAATTATGAGCTGCCAGTTATTAAAGATTTAAATAACCTTTACTATCTCTACTTGTGTTTATGGATTTTTTTTTTTTTCAGGGAAGAAGACAGAAGTAGGAATATAAAGTATACTGATGTCTGGGCACTTCCTTTTGTGATGGGCACCTCAGTGTTCTATTCTAATTGGGTTTTGGTGATGCTGTGGTATTTGGAATGTTAAAAACTCCCTAGTGTTTCCAATCTGTAGCTGAGGTGAGACCCATAGGATAGCACTGTTTCTTCTAATTTGTCACTTTGTAGCCCAAGGTGTGGCTACAGTGGTTTAAAGAAAGTAAAAAACAAGTGGTTAGAAATATGGGGAGAGAAAAATGGTATAGGAAGGGAGATATGTTGAAGAATCATAGCATGTTCACTTCTGTATTTTGTCAAAATATCTTCTTGATTTTTTAAAAATCCACAAGGAGTAGTTGATATTGTTGTTTAGTTGCTAAATCATATCTGACTCTGTGCAACCGCATGGACTGCAGCCCGCCAGGCTCCTCTGTCCATGGGATTTCCCAAGCAAGAATACTGGAGTGGGTTGCCATTTCCTCCTCCAGGGGATCTTCCCGACTCAGGGATCCAACCTGCGTCGGCAGCTGGGTTCTTTACCACTGAGCCACCAGGGAAATCCCCTGGTAGTTGATGTTTATCGGGATACGTGGTCCCCTGTTGACTAAGTTGGGGAGTGGGAGATCTCTCTGTGCAGAAGTGACAGTGATGTTGAGTCGTGGTGTCAAGATACTCCTTTCTGTTTACATGGAAAGATGGTCAAGTTTTATTAAAAGATCATTCTTTCTATCACATTCAACACTCATTAAGTGAATACAGACTAGCCAAAAAAGTGCAAAAAAGCTTTTATTGTCTTTAAGATTGGAAATAAACCTGGCTGCTGAATCAGTGTTTTCTTTCTACCTTATGTAATTCCCAATATTGCAGTCTAGGGGTGGATCTTATGGGTGGTTTGTGAAGGCTTATGTAAGAGCTGCGACTATGCTTTTCGTATTCTGTGAAATTCCCTGTTTTGGCTATTACATAATTGACACAGAGCTGGATCGCAGAAGCCCAAACAGGGAAAGGATGTACAAGCCCAGCCCAGCCCAGGCGCTTTCATAATGAATCGCTGCTGCCAAATTAGAGGGAACAGCAGGGACGGAGGTTTGTGAAAGAGAGATAAGAATAGCGTCCAGAGGACCGATGTAAGAGACGACAGTTCTGCTTAGTGGTTTTCTGGAGATTTTAATGCTGCCGTATTAACCTCTCTAGCCTTTTGTGTCTCCCAGCAGAGGCGCCTTGACTGGGAAGCTAATGAATGTTAAGCTTCAGGGGCCCTTACTCTGGCTCCATCCAAGCCTCCAGGAGGGACACTGGCAGCGTGCTCTCATGGCCACAGAAGTTTGCATTTGTAATTGTGGATTTTTTTTTTTTTTAATAAGGAAGACACTCTCTGCCTCTCACCTCCTGTACGTCATATAAATGTAAGGCTCTACAAACCCTGAATCTCCCGTTTCCTAATTATGTTCAAATGTTAACTTTCAAAAATGCTTTTTCTTATTTCAACATCTGAAGTCTTATGAAAAGACAAAAAAAAAAATCTGGCCAATATTGTAGCTGAGCTGCCGAGAAAATGCAGATTGCTAATAGCAGAGCTGAGTGGTATTATCAGGAATCAGGTGGTTACCTGGAGAAACAGCTCTGCCTTGTGAACACACACACACAGGGACTTTTTTGGATCTCGGTGTGAGCCAGAGGCAGAGAAAAGCTGAGACGGAGGCGGGTAAGGAAAGAAAGTGGGTTAAAGCTCTTCTACATCTCAGAGAGATGGCTGCAGAGGGGAAAGGGAGAAAAAAATAAACTACCAAAAGCTGCTTCATTAATAAAGTTAATAGCAACAGATAGCATCAGCTCCATAGGAGACCTTCCTGTAAACTCCTTAGGCTCTGCCTTTAATATGAATTCTAAACAGGGAGCAAACTCAGGCCTGGAAAATATTCTGCAGGAAATAAGTGCAGGCTGGGAAGGGCTGAGATGAACGGCTGACATACTCCCATTAGCAGTTTTATGGATAAATGGAAGACTGTAATGTCCACCACAGGAATGTTTGAGAG